>NC_059329.1:44389274-44738774 GCF_018350155.1 Leopardus geoffroyi | reverse complement strand
TAAGCGTCCGACGTCGGCTCAGGTCATGATCTCACGATCCGTGAGTTCGAGCCCCGCGTTGGGCTCTGTGCTGACAGCTCAGAGCCTGGAGCCTGCTTCAGATTCTGTGTTTCCCTCTCTCTCTGACCCTCCCCCGTTCATGCTCTGTCTCTCTCTGTCTCAAAAATAAATAAAACATTAAAAAATTTTTAAAAAAAAAGAAGGCATGTCTTCTGGAGCATAGACATGATTAAATGACTTGAAAAGCAGGGAGGAAGAGAGTAGACTTAACAGTTTAATGATTTTCAATTTAAAAAGCGTATATATTAAGGAGCACAAAACTGCATTATTTTAAAGATAACACTATATCCTTTTAACAAATCTCATGCTTGCTGAAGAGCATTCAAACCACATAGAGACACAGGCTGGTTCTGCTGTGCCTTTAAGGGGACTTCACCAGAAAAGTTTACAAAGCCCATTCTAAATAGTTACAGCTTTCTCATTACTGGCTGATCACTGCTACCTTCAAATTTCACATTTTTTAAGAAAGTTTATTTATTTATTTGGTGGGCAGAGGGGCACAGAGAGAAGGAGAGAGAGAATCCCAAGCAGGCTCCACACTGTCAGCATGGAACTCGATCCCATGAACTGTGAGATCATGACCTGAGCTGAAATCAGGACTCAGATGCTTAACCAACTGAGCCACCCAGGCACCCCTCAAATTTCACAATTTTTAAACTGAAGAGTAATACTTCTAGCAATTGTTTCCTTGGGAAACAGAACAAATAAAGCTTATATTTCTGTTAGAACACAAAGGGTGAGCATCAGTATATGCTTTATATTAAGCAAGCCAATGATATACCAAAGAGATATGATGAACCGCCATCTCAGTGTCTTTCAAAATAGGGTCACAATGGAATGGTGAGAATAGAATAAGCAACAATGGTTATCAAGCATTTTCCACAGGCCAAAATCTTCTCACAAAGTTTATCTCAGATAATCCAACTTTCATAAAAAGTATTTATTATCCTGATTTCATGAGTGAAGAAACTGTGGGAAAACGTTTAAACTTCAGTTTGTTGGTCTTCAGAAATCCCAGCTCCTTTATCCATGTTAACAAGTTATTGGCCAAAATACTAAATTCTTTTGACTAATACAGAGAAGCCTGAGTTTGGAAAAAGGTGTCTGGGCTTTGGAATCACACTGAAGTTTAGATCCTGCTTCTATCATGTATTAACTCTATGACATTTAGAAAGGACTTAAAATTTTTGAGCCTAAGATAGTTTATCTGGAAAATGCAAGGTACCAGCTTTGAGTTGTAAGGATAAGAAAAATATATAAAAGCACAGCAGAATTTGAATAAATATTGTTAGATTTTGTATTTAAGATACATCAAATAACTTTCCAGGAGCTTCCAGATTTAACTGTATATAATTCCTTGAATGATGGATTCAATGAATACTTCTAAATGAATGTACCACTTCTCCTTACCAGTCTATTTAGAATGAAAGCTAGGGGAGCGGTGGGTCATTTAGGAACCTTGGGGAGGAGAAGAAAACATTCTGACTCAGGAGCTCCCCTGTCTGTATAATTCAGCCCAGCCCTGAAATGTCTGCGTGTCTCTCAGGCAGCTGCTGACAATCAGAACATCAAACACCCTCCTCCAGTTTTCCCAAAGAAGCCATGGTAATATTCTCAGTGTGCTGTGGCTACTGCTTTTTTTTTTTTTTTTTTTTTAATCTTCCTCTTTTACCTGACCCATTTTTGCGTGGGCTATTTTCTCCACCATTTGAGCCAGTTTTAATTAAAGCTGATAATTCTGGGGTGTCTTCCACATACTCCCTGATGAGTATGATATAAATGGACACAATAAACAGACCATCTCATATTGATAGAGTCTACAGCTGCATCTGCTAATTAGGGCCAATAAAGGCTTTGGGGGCAAGAGTTCCCATGTGACATTTGTTTAATTAAAGCTTTTGTCTGTCCTACTCAGAAGGGTGAAAAATATTCCACTTAAAATGGACTGAAAACAAACATAGCTTTTAGAATGTGGAACATTCCCTAACAGACACTCCCAGGCTCCCAGAAGGAAACTTTTAGGCTAAAATAATATGTTTTCTTGATAATATTTACAATGTTGTTATTGTTTTAATGAAACCAGATAAGTGATTTTATTTCTCAAGCCACCTGTATACATAGGAGTTGGTTTGGCCAATCAGCTTTAAGGGCAGGGGGAGTAGGTTCAGAGACAAACCAGGAAGGATTGGGGCAGAGATCATAGAGCCCACTTAATGGCAGACTGGATCTCTCCTAATATTATTCTATGGGTGATGAGCTTGCCTTGACCTACTACATAATGTGTGCTCTCAATCATGAGTTATTTACTGCAGATCTTTAGTTACCTGTTATAGGTCAAGGAAGAAAACACATATAGTTGGACGATGAAGTGGGAAGGGCTTTGGGCATAGAACCAGGAAGTGTGGTTTACAGTCCTAATTTTGCCATGAATTTAGGAAATGTTTGTTAAGTCTCAGTTGCTTCACCTTGAGAAATGGAAGTATATATGTTTAGGGAGGGCTTTAACTTGCTTGATTTCAAGACTTTCCTGCCTTAATTTTTCTGGATACACTTTGTTTGAGGGGATTTTTCCAAATGTGGTTCATATAAGTGGCCAATTTTCAAGTAATTAAAATACCAAAGCACATATTAACAAATTGGTAAATTCTTTTTTTTTTTTTTTTTTTTTTTTTTGAGAGAAAGAAATCAGGGAAGGGGCAGAGAGATAGGGGCGGGGTGGGGGGTGGGGCAAAGGATCTGAAGTGGGCTCTGTACTGACAGCAGTGAACCCTGTGTGGGGCTCGGACTCAGGAACCATGAGACCATGACCTAAGCCAAAGTCGGATGCTTAACCAACTGAGCCACGCAGGCACCCCAGTATATTATTTCGTGATATAATCTGTAAGGTTTTTGCTTTTTGATGATATATGTTGTAAGGTGCTTTTACTTCACTATGAAAAATTCCAATTATCAATGAATTATAGATACAAAGAATGAATGGCTAACTAATAGAAAGTATTAGCTCAGACCCCTGAGTGGTTCAGTCGGTTAAGCTTCCGACTCTTGACTTTGGCTTAGGTCATGATCTCACAGTTTATGAGTTCAAGCCCTGCATCAGGCTCTGTGCTGGCAGAGAGGAGTCTGCTTGGGATTCTCTCTCTCCCTTTTTCTTCCCCTCCCCTGCTTATGTGCCACCCGCCCCTCTCGATAAATAAACTTAAAAAAAAAAAAAGAGTATTGGCTCTTAAAGATAAAATGATATATTTGTTGCATAAGTAGAAGACTGTCCTATACAGCTGCCCTTGATTCATGATTTAGCCCTATGTTTTGCTAAAAATGATAAATAGTATAGTGTCTTAATTCTAAGATGCACTCCCTCTCCACATTTTAATGTTTCTGAAATCAAGATGCTTCTCAAAATCAAAGTCAAAAAGGACTAGCCTAAGTTGTAACATAGCTGTCATTGCTTCTAGATATATAAATTGAGCTCTGTGTGTAAAAGAGAGAAGGAGAGGAGAGGGAGAGTGAGAGAGACAGAGGCAGAGAGAGAGAGAGAGAGAGAGAGAGAGAGACAGAGAGGAGATAATTTTTTATTTGATACTTGCCTACATTTAGTTACTTACACTATAATAGGAGCTAAATTTCAGCTTTTATGTATGGTACCCTAATTGTTACTAAATATGCATTCAAATATATTATACCCAGGGCCACCTGGGTGGCTCAGTCTGTTAAGCATCTGACTTGATTTCAGCCCAGGTCATGATCTTACACTTCGTGAGATCGAGCCCCGTGTTGGGCCCCATGCAGACAGCTCAGAGCCTGGAGCCTGCTTTGGATTTTGTGTCTCCCTCTCTCTCTGCCTCTTCCCTGCTCAAGCTGCCTCTTTCTCTCTCATTCTCTCTCTCTCTCAAAAATAAATAAACATTAAAAATGTTTTTAATAAAAAAATAAAAAGATTTCTCAGCAGCTGAGTGGTGGTTATGGGGGTGGCTATGGCGGCCAGAGCAGCATGAGTGGATATGACCAAGTTTTACAGGAAAACTCCAGTGATTTTCAATCAAACATTGCATAGGCAGCCAAGGAGCAGTGAACAGCAGCTACTACAGTAGTGGAAGCCATGCATCTATGGGAGTGAACGGAATGGGAGGGATGTCTAGCATGTCCAGTATGAGTGGTGGATGGGGAATGTAATTGATCCTGATCGCTGACTCTTGGTCAACATTTTTTAAAGAAAAAAGTTTAACAGTTTTGCAATACAAGCTTGTGATTTATGCTTACTCTAAGTGGAAATAAGGATTGTTTTAAAGACTTAAGGTTCAGTATTTTTTAACACAAACTTTCATCTAGGATGTAACAACCGAGTAAACTATAACTGTTAAACAATTTTCAGCTTTTCTCTAGTTATATAGTAGGATGTACTCAGGACAGGTAATGAAATGGAACTAGGAGAGACTGATATGATCAGGTCACCTGTGTGAAGGACTGACTTCAGTTCCAGAATTCTCTCTTCCTTTTCTCTTTCATTCCTTCCTTCCTTGGCTCCCTCTTTCCTTTCTTCTTTCCTCTTTTTTAAATAGGTGACTTTATTCTTGACATCTTGACATTATTAAAAATTCAATGCATATATAAATTATAAATCAGTCAATAGAATAGATTAGAATAGACAAATCACCTCTGCAGAAGAATTCCAAGTAATTTATGTAAATACTTCACCCTCAAAAAGGTGAAGCATAACTCCTGACTCCTTAAGTGTGGGAATTTCCTTCAAAGAGTAAAGCATGAAAAATGGGAAAAAGAAAACTTGACAGTGGAAAAACCAGACAGCCACACCTCAGCCAGGTAAGTTAGGTTGACAGTGATAAATCATGTTGGCAGTATGGACCTTTGATATAATGTGATGGAAATGGCATTTCACCTCTGTGATCTTCTTCCCCAAAACCCATAATCCCAGTCTAACTATAAAAATAATCAAACAGGGGCGCCTGGGTGGCGCAGTCGGTTAAGCGTCCGACTTCAGCCAGGTCACGATCTCGCGGTCCGTGAGTTCGAGCCCCGCGTCAGGCTCTGGGCTGATGGCTCAGAGCCTGGAGCCTGTTTCCGATTCTGTGTCTCCCTCTCTCTCTGCCCCTCCCCCGTTCATGCTCTGTCTCTCTCTGTCCCAAAAATAAATAAACGTTGAAAAATAAAAAAATTAAAAAAAAAATAATCAAACAAATCCCAGTTGGGGGACATTCTATGAATACTTGAGTTGTATTCATCAAAACTGCCAAGGTCATCAAAAACAAGGGAAGTCTGAGAACTTGTCATGGCCATGGGGAGCCTAAGCAGACATGATCACTAAAGGTAATGTGATATGCTACATGACATCCTAGAATAGAAGAAGATATTAGATCAAAATTAAGGTACTTTAATTAAGGAATTAAAGTATGAAGTTAAGTTCGTAAGAATGTATCATTGTTGGCAAATGGACCATACTAATGTCAGGTGTTATTAATAGGGGAAGATGGCTGTGGAGGTAGAAGGGGAGTCTGTACCATTTTCACTGTCAGTCTCAAACTATCCTAAAGGAAAAAGTTTACTTAAAAAAATTAAGTACTCCAAGGGAAGTACTGTCCTTTTTTAAATCTTTGTCTATCACAAGAGCTATGTCCTAAAATATATTTCTATTTATTACATGTGCCTTTAAAGTTGAGATGTTAGTCATATTTTTAAAGTATTTTTTCAACTTCAGAATTTCTGTTAACTACCATCTGTGATAGGTGAGAAATTAGTACAATTATATATTATTCCTTCTTCTTTCCTTCTATCCCATTCTTTTGCTATATCATTGTACATCAATATCATTATATTTAAAACACACAATACCTCCAACAGATGTTTAACTTTAATCCTACATTTAAATAATTAAATGCTGGCAGTTTTAACCCCATTTTTTTCTATTAATGAGCTGTTCATTTAAAATACATAGGTTGAGGGGCCCCTGGGTGGCTCTGTCATTTAAGCATATGACCTTGGCTTAGGTCATGATCTGACGGTTTGTGAGTTCAAACCCTGTGTTAGGCTCTCTGCTGACAGATCAGAGCCTGGAGCCTATTTTGGATTCTGTGTCTCGCTCTCTCTCTCTGCCCCTCCTTCACTCGTGCTCTCTTTCTCTCTCTCAGAAATAAATAAACATTGAAAAAAATTTTATTTATTTTAATTTATATTTTAATGTTTATTTATTTTTGAAAGAGAGAGAGAGACAGCATGAGCATGGGAGGGGCAAAGAGAGAGGGAGACACAGAATTGAAATAGGCTCCAGGCTCTGAGCTGTCACCACAGAACTGGATGTGGTACTTCAACTCATGAACCACGAAATTGTGACCTGAGCTGAAGCTGGACACTTAACGGACTGAGCCACACAGGCGCCCCAGAAAAAAAAATTTTAAATACATCTGTTGATCCTCTAGATCTCATTATCCAGTAGAGTTTTTGTTTTACCAAACTAACTCTGAGATTTTATATTTCCTGAGATCTGGGATGCCTGAAAACATCTACATACAGTGTTATACATGAAATAAATACAGCCAAGAATGAATTTGTTCCATCACAATTTTTAGTCTATGTATTTTTAAATGCAAACCATTTGTGTGTGTGTGTGTGTGTGTGTGTGTGTGTGTGTGTGTGTGGTTTGCACTTAAAAAATAAGAATCGTACATCAAATATTTTCCAAACTGGTTCTGCTAGCCTATTATTCTGTTTAATTCAATAGCCCCATCTTTTTTGGTATCACGGAGTTTAGGCTGAAGATTTTCCACATTCAGAATTAAAAAATTATATTGAACCAATTTTGTTCATTTGGATTTTTAGGATATACATGAAATGAGAATAACAAGAGAGAAAATGGGAGACTTGAGAAGGAACAAAAACTACAGCTTAGTTCTGAGCCACCAACAGTGAGTTATGGAACTTGTACCCAGTTTACAGTGCAACTTTCCATAAGGAGTTTAGGCCTTGACTCTTCTGACAGAACATTTGAAAACACTTTGTATGTTTTCAAGCAGAAACAAAGGCTTATAATGGGAACTGGTTCAAGAGGAATGAATGTGGTTTTGGCAATACTGACAGAACTCGCTCTTGGTTAAAATGTGCATCACCCCGGCTGACCTCCAGAACAGCTTCAGTGGCTCGTGCGTGCTGGTCTTGTTCCAGCCTTTTCCAGGCTTCTCTCTGAGCCTTTATCCGTTCTGTGCATTCATCTCAGGATTTGTCTCATTGGCAGCACGCTACCCACCCACGAGGCATGTGGGTTTGTCATGTAGCTAAATGCCCAGGGAGACAGAAATACAAATTCATGTCTACAAGTAGAGGCAGTAGGTCTACTTTGAGTAAATATTCAGTACTATAGGTAGAGTCCTTTCAGTAGAAACTTGTAGATGTGTAAATATAAAGTGGTGAGACATTTATTGAATTAAGGGAAGGATGAATAGGATCGCTTGAGGTTCAAACTAGGCTGTGCCTTAATTACCCTTAGGGTTACCAAGTTGGCTTCTCATCACTTGTGCTCCCCACAGCAAATCGTAGTCAAAGATCATCCATCACACCATCTCTGAGACTTTAATCCTCTGTATTCTCCTATACTGCAGCAGGTAGGACTTTAGAGTTTACAAAGAAAAAAGTAGCTTTACCCAAAATAGGGATTTCATGATAAAGATAAAGGGCAAATTTAGAAAAATTTTGGTGCTGCTGTGTCTCAAAGAGATTGATGCCAGCAGTAAGAAACGGAATGCTCTGTTTCTTTATCTCTCTTCCTGCTAGCATTTCTGTCTCTCTGTCTCTCTCTTCCAGATGGATGTGCTCTGTTTAAATTATTCAAATCCATATGAAGGGATTACCTTCTCTATAAAGTTGGAATGATAATACATGATGAAGGAAAATATGATTCTGATAATACTGCTGCTGCTGATATGAAGTACCTACTATCTGTGCTTAAAAACAAGGGTTATGGGGCGCCTGGGTGGCGCAGTCGGTTAAGCGTCCGACTTCAGCCAGGTCACGATCTCGCGGTCCGGGAGTTCGAGCCCCGTGTCGGGCTCTGGGCTGATGGCTCAGAGCCTGGAGCCTGTTTCCGATTCTGTGTCTCCCTCTCTCTCTGCCCCTCCCCTGTTCATGCTCTGTCTCTCTCTGTCCCAAAAAAAATAAATAAACGTTGAAAAAAAAATTAAAAAAAAAAAAACAAAAAAAACAAGGGTTATACCTATCCAATATGATTGTTGTAAATACCAGACAAAATCATACATGGAGAAATTTAGCCGATTTCCTGATCCACAGTGATTTAAAAGTCAAGTATGGTCCCACCACAAAGGGCTTTGTATTCTGTGTCAACAGTGATATTAACTAGCATTCACTAAACACTTACTGTGTGCCGGGCAATTTTTGAATGGCTTTAGGTAAATTATCTTCTCGAATACTCTGAACTGTATGACTTGGGTACTATCATTATCCCATTTTCCAGATGAGGAAATGAAAATAACAGAAACGTGAGTAAGTAGGTAGTAGAATGTGGAATGGGAGCTCATCAGTCTGACTCAGGAGTCTGTGCTCTTCACCTCTATATTACACTGACCCTCAGGGTGAATTTTAACCCAAAGACAGTGGTGATTTTGTAAAGGTGTTAACCAATGAAATTTTAGAAACAATTTGAGACAGGCTTGGTTTTTATAAAGATCAGTTAGATGATAAAATTGCGAACACTTAAAGATATAAAGGTTAGCTTTCAGCATTGCTAGTAAAATTAAGACTAAAAATAATTCTGTGCAAAGAAATTGGAAATATATGTGACTCAAAATAACCCAGATGATTCTATCCCAGCCTTGATGATTTTAAAGGGTTCAGAACAAGGTTACCCTACATGTTGGCTTTTCAGAGAGCCTTAGTTCTCCCTCTTTTCTCTTGTGAGGCAAAATCTAGCTTAATGGCAGGACTAAGGACTTTTGAATTACTGACAGCATGCTAAGCCTTGAGATAAAACAGCCTCGGATTCATGAAGAGATCAGTCAGATATTCAGCATTTCCAGGATCAGACTGAGCGTGAGCTCCAGAGGGATACATGAGGCGTGAGTTTAAATATCTCTGCAGCACAGGCATGCAAAGCAAAGGAAATATCTATGTGTTGCAAATTCTATGCCCTAACAATTGCAACTCAAAGAAAGCCTAATGGACTCAAAATGTTTCATCTTCATATCTGGTACAGTCCCAATTTCTATTTGTAAATTGATGAAAACCAGATTTCTCTCAGCAATTGGCCTTCATTTCTCAATTTCTCTTCTCTTTCTCTCTCCCTCCTACACATATCCCCACATAAACACATATGTATACATGCATACATATATAAATACATATACACACATAGGTCTGCATACTTTAGTGATTACTTTTCTTCTGGTATATTGTGTTTAAACAACTTCAGTTCCAGACAACAGGGATATTCTTTTGTTCCTTTTCATTTAACTCAGGATGCTCTTTGGTTCCTTGAGAACCAAAAAAAAAAAAAAAATGTATTTATTATGTTTTAAAATAATGTATTTTTATGTTTTAGATTCCCTCAAAGTTGGCTCAGCGTCTGCCTCTATCTGTAATATAAGTAAAAGACTCAGGGCAACAAGAAATAGCTTTTTTATTTCTTATAACCCAGGTCTGTTTCATGATATTTTAGTCCATCTTTGCTTTTATAGGACATGAGGTCTTGCTATTTCTGGTTACAAAAAGAAAGAAGTCCATCTTTTCCCTCCTTGGCAACCAGCCTATTTTTCAGAGGTGAGGCTGTTGACCTAGATATTCTACAATGATCTGGTCACTTCCCCTGACTGTACTTCAAGATGTTATTATATGGAATATTACTCCATTATATAACCCATGGATGACCTCTAAATATATCCTAATCCTTCCCATTCCAGAATATCTGTGCAGTTATCACAGACAATATGATGTTTACATAACAATTATTCTCCACAGATTCACTCAAGACGCAGAAATAAAGCATGACTAAGTAAGGTACTTTATGTGTGTGCATGATGTATGGGTCTGTCTGGAAAAGGTAGAGAGCTTTATGACCCACAACAAAGAAACTACAGGGATACTAACATTTTTGTTCTTTATTAGATTTTGTAATCATATTAAGAATAGTTATCCCAGAATCCCAGAGTATCTCTGATTATCATAAAGGCCTTCCTTGTAGGTTTCTTCCTTCTTTGCCCTGATTTGCTACTATCTAGCACAACAGAAGGATTATTTTTCCTCCTCATCTATGTATCTACATACATGACATGCAGGAGCGCATTTCTTTTTAGAGTTTATTGTATTGATTCTCTCTAAAACAATATCTGGATTTAAGCACAGATGCAACTGAACAATAACTTAAAGATGTATAAATAGTAGATGGGACTATTCATATTATTCAACTAGCAAGTATTTTTTGAGCAGCAATCGTGTGCCAGCAATTATGGTAAGCATGGAAAATGCATCATCTGAGTTCTCCATTTCCTTAGGATAGAGAAAGTGAGAGGACATGCTGCTTCCACTCTACTAATGACAACGAACTGGTTAATACACAAAACCATTAAGGATTTTTAGTCTCTTAGAGAACTGACGGCATCAGTGAACCTAGTGAACTGAAATGCAAAAGGTGACAAGCCTCTCTGATGAGACAGCATACCCTCCTTTGGCAGAGCAGTGAGTGGAGGATGTTGCTATAGATGTGGGTAAAAAGAAAGTAGATGGAATTTTAATTTTCAAAGGCTGAGGCACAAAGATCTCTGCATCCCTTAACCAACTCTTTTCTTGAGCCTTCCCTGAGTGCTCACAAAAAACACTGGGGACAGAGGACATAAAAGGGACTCTCTCTGGGGTGCAAGATATATGGCTGTCTAGGTGATGGCGAAGAAAGGTACCTGGGAGGAGCCATCTGCATCCCAGGCACGAATCGTGGGAGACCGCAGACATCACTGAAGGAAGGGCAGGAATGCTATAAGAGATGACTCTTCCTGAGAAGCAGGCATGGGGCCCGCCAATTGTGCAGGAGAACCGCAAGAGGCCTGCCAGCACTCCATGCCTCTTAGTAATTATGAGAAAGCATCACTGTCATCAGGAATTTGAGGACTGCAGTACATAGAGGATAATGAAACAGGGTGGGTATAGAGCAGATGGGACAAATGGAAATTGAACACCAAGATGGTGGACTCAAATACAGCCATTTCAGTAACTATACTAAGTACAAATGGATTCAATACAGGAGCAAAATTCAAGGATTGCCAGGCAGGATTAAAACACACAACAACAACAACAACAACAACAACAACAACAACAACAACTAATACTGTCTACAAGTAACACATAAAAACACAAACAAGTTGAATGAAAAAGAAATAAAGTAATATATCTTTGAACACTAACTGTAAGAAAGATGGTGCAACTTGTGATTCAAAAAGTTGCCCACAGGGGCACCTGGGTGGCTCAGTCAGTTAAGCGTCCAACTCTTGATTTCAGCTCAGGTCATGATCTCACGGTTCATGGGTTTGAGCCCTGCATCCAGCTCTTTGCTGATAGCATAGAGCCTGCTTTGGATTCTCTCTCTCTCTCTCTCTCTCTCTCTCTCTCTCTCTCTTTCTCTCCCACTCATGTATATAATCTCTCTCTCTCATTCTCTCAAAATAAATAAATAAACTTAAAAAAGTTCCCCACATAACACCTTTCTATAGGAGTCAATGAACCTTTCCCTTTTGACATAGTTATATCCTTGAATACAACATACCTCCATTTCTCTGCTCATGCCATACTTTGTCATGCTTTGTATTTTTCACAGCAACATGCTCATGTATTTTTCTGATTGTTTATCATTAACCTAATGCTATAAACAAGCAAAAGTAAGTGCATCAAATTCATCAAAGTTTACAATCTCATTAGGGATTCATGATACAGAAACAGATAATGAGTGTTAAAACATTTGGTAAGAGAGACTCTTAAAGATATCTAGAAAAAGAAATCTTACAAGAATAAAGGTGAGACAGACAAAGCTTTGAAGATAACAACAGCCTCCTAATTGATTTCACTGTTTCCATTCATTCCTCCCTCTCAAGCTGTCCTTAATAGCAGATAAAAATATTATCAAAATAAAGATTTGATTGCATTATTTTCCTGCACAAAATTTTTCTTACCACTGACCCTGTCTTCACCAGCAGGTGCATCCATCTAATATTGTTAAAATCCAATGTATGTGGGGGTAAAACCCAGGACTAGTGCTACAGCCTTTCTTCCTCCCCAGAACCTTGAATACTCTCCTAGACTGTCTCCCCCTGGTGCCCCCTAGAACCTTGGCCCAATTTCCTGGTTCCAGATACCATGCTTACCCATTATTCTGTTGGGTCCTCACAATATTTCTACTTATTTCATCTGGGCACTAACTGGGAATCATTTGCCAAAATGTAGAACCATATTATGTCTCCCATGTGCCTAGGAGACTCCTGCAGCCATGTTCCGTCAGTTACAGAAGATGACCCTTTAAATGTCAGTGCTGCCTGGATCACATCACTGGGTTTCCTTGAAGTCCATATATCAGACTGATGCTTCCCTTTATGGCACACCAACCCACCTCTGAGGTCCGAGATTGCTTCACAAGCAAAGATTTATATAACACTGTTCCATTTGCCTCTTCTCTTATTGACTTCTAATCTCCCTTCTCAAAAAATATAAATAAATAAATAAATAAATAAATAATAAAAATAAAAAAGCAAAGGATGACAGAAAGCGATATGTACAGGATTGAATTATTTCAATTATCAAATTGAAAGACAGTGAATTAATGCTATAGGCTTTTAACAGAGAGGGCAAGCTATGTCCTCACCTCAATATAAAGAACCCATTTAGAGGTCTCAAAGCACTAAATGACATGAGGTCATGGGTTAGAGGACAGTGAATTCACAGAGGCAGGAGAACCTGATTAAAGTAAATTTTCTAGGAAAAAGGAATGTGGACACCAACACATATTTACTTATGGGCACTCAAGTCCATACCTGTTTTACAGTGACAGATCAGTCATGAGTAGGATAATTGTCTTCAAAAGTACTGTAAACTTACTAATGCTAAGGAAGGTATAAATAATTCTCCAAGTCAATATTGGCTGAGAATGGTATATAATTTTCTCTCAGTCATAGTTAAAGGAAGAATTACTAACTTGCTGCTTACTACATGGCATTTCAGATAGTAAACCTTAAAAATAATTTAGCAAAGTAGCAAGAAAACAGGCTCAAGTCTAAAGCTGTGGGTTCAAGGGACGCCTGGGTGGCTCTGTTCATTAAACATCTGGCTATTGATTTGGGCTCAGGTCATGATCTCATGATTCATGACATCGAGCCCCAGTTCAGGCTCTGTGCTGACAGTGGAGCTTGCTGGGGATTCTCTCTCTGCCCCTCCCCTGCTTGTGCATACACGCACACATGCTCTCTCTCTCTCTCTGAAAATAAATATTTAAAAATAAATGAATGAATGAATGAATGAATAAATAAATAAATAAATAAATAAATAAAGCTGTGGGTTCAAATACCCACAAGCCAGCCTTTCAGTCTCACTGAATCTCAGTTTTTATATCTGCAAAATGGGCTGTTAAAACCTATCCCATCTCATAGGTTGTTTGGAAGAATAATATAAACATTACATTACCAGGCAAAAAGTAATTATTTTGTTTATTGTTGTGGCCATTTGGACAAGCACAGCATCTCCTAATCTGGTTAATATAATGTCTTATTTTTGACACACAAACAACCATTAAATGTTTTATATCCTTCTTTAACACAGGAGATTTGAAGATCAGCTTTCGAAGCCAGAGTTTTGGGCAGAGACCAAGATAATTCAGCTGCCAGCCACAAAGTACTACAACAGATGCCAGAAAACACTACTCATTTTTGAATTGGGGAAAATATCTTTGCCAAACCATGTCTTAAGGGTTTTTATAGTTCTTTCCCACATGTCGCTATGAAAGCATTACTTTTCATATCTCATTTTTGAATGGGGCTGTCAGGATAACAAGTATCAACTGTTTTCTAGGCCTGGGAAATTGATCCAGTTAAACTGAATCTAAGGATGAGGAGTATTTTAGGGATTCCGGTGACTTAGGTCTTGAAGGCATGGATGGCAGCGACTGAAAAGAGCATACGAGTAAGGCCTCCAGTTTATAGGTGGTATACCCCAATCTGTTTCTGCACAGACAGCTCCCAGACAAACATTCCAGGACTGCCTTGGAAGGACATAGCAGTTAGGGAAATATATGAAATATGTGACAACCAATCATGTTATAACTAATTAGAAAATGCCATTGTCACTCTTGACCATCCCCATCTCATGGTCACTTTAGAAAAAGGAGGTTTGTTAAAAGCAGACCACAATGTCTAAATTCCAAGAAGCTAGAACTGAAGAGGTTTGGGGAGGAATTAGAGTTCTGAACTGATGTGTGCAGGCCCCTGCTGCTTCCAGGATCTGCACAGGAACACCCTCCTGCCCTTACACTGCCATCCTGTGCATTAGTGGAGACCCTGAGAGGATGAAATAGTAAAACAAATAGGTCTGAACTTCTTAGGACTGGTGTGAAAATTTAATAAATGAAAATACCTGAAAAGTTATATGGTAGGACTAAAACATTTTCCAGGGATTCATCCTTCCAGGAAGATAATATTTTCAAGAACAGCTGATAGAAGTTATTGCAAACAAACACGACTGTTTTGAGCTTACATCCCCCATACTGGAAATAACCACACTAAGCCACTTCATCCTATTAGGAAGTTTTGATATCATTCAGGTAGAAAGCTATTCCGTTCACAATATTTGTCATTCAACTTCATGTATCCCTACTGACCAAGAAGATTTTGCTGAGTGTGAATTTGTGTAGCCTGCATTATAAAAACCACAGGTAGACTAAAGGTGCATTTTCATACTACAGATATAATAGGTTTTAGAAATGAGAACTAGAAGGAGGTCATGAATAATTGGACATTGGGGGTGGGGAAGAAGAATAAATCCATGATAATACCTGTCATTTCTGATTTTGGAAATGCAGTGAATGGTGGCACCATTAACTTAAAGGATGGAAATGAGCTTACTTTGGGGATGGGAAAAAGACGATGTACTCAGACTTGTACATTTCCACTTGATAATGGGACTTGTACTTCTATGTACAAGTGGGAAGTTAGATATCTGGTTTAGAGCTATGGTAGGCATTGTTATGTTGGCCCCAAAAGGCCCTACCTATTGGTATTCAGGGTTTCCCTAACACTCTCTCCTTGAGGAACTTGCTTCTGACCAGTAGAATATGGAAACATTGAGGAGATATCTCTTCCATGATCAGGTTACAAAGACTGAATCCTATATTCTAGTACACTCTCTCCATTGCTTTTAGAGTTTGTGTAGTTAGATGAAGCAAGCTGTCATACTGCAGAAGCCCACATGATGTGGCAAAGCACTCAGGGAGCTCTCTGGCCAATAGCCAGCAAAGAATTGAAGACTTTAATCCACAAACATGCAAGGAACTGGATGCTGACTATAGTTACTATATGAGCCGTCCCCAGCTGAGTCTTCAGATGAGAATGCAGACCATCAGCAGACACCTTGAGTGCAGCTTTGTGAGAAGCCATGAAGCAAAAAACCTAGTGAAACAGAATCCAGATTTCTGACCCAGAGCAATTGTAAGACAATAAATGTGCGCCAGTTTAAGCCATTAGGTTTTGGGTAATTGTTTTGCCATGATAGATAACTAATGCAGGAACTCTGGAGACGGGGACTAGATTTAAGATTCATCAGCACAGAGATGATTTATGCTGACAGTGAAAAGCTCAACAAGAGACAAAGTGTAGTGATGGGGAAAGGAGACACAGAAGCTGGAGGAATTGTAAAATTAAGGGAAAACTGGAGGACCAGGAGCCTAATAAAAGAAGTGTAAAAACAACAACAACAGAGATCTGAAAGCTGGGAATTGCAAGGTTAAGGAAGGTATAACCAAATAGCAAATGCTGAGATAAAGATAGAAAACTGTTTTTAGCAACAAGATGTGTTTCACTTACTTTGATGTGAACAATTTCAAAGTGACCTGGCAGAAGGCAGATTTCAATAGATTGAGGAGAAAACACAAAGTGAGAAGGGAAAAGAAACCTCTTTGAAGAAGTGTACCTGTTGAGAGAAGGAAAGAGTAATATGATATTTGCAGTAATGTGGAAAGTTGGTGGCTTTTTTTATGAGGGGAGAGAGACCTGAGCACATCTGCGTGATGAGGGCTTTTTGGTCATGCAAATTTTGATTACATTTTCTGTTATTTATAACTAAGCTGTTACAACAAAAACAATAAAGGAAATAACATGTTTAGCAATTCATAATATTCCTGCCTTTTTGAAGGTGCTTATATGTCCACTTGCATTTTATGTAGCAAATCAAAGCATTATTTTTCTATATATTCTAAACATTTGTTAACAGTGTATATCAACAACATAGCTATTTTAATATTGTGTAATATACTGTCAAGCTTGCAAACTGTAAATGATCTATTTCTTATTTATTGGACCTCTTGGTTGTTTCCAACTTTTCATAGCTGTAAATAACGCGGTGATTAACTGCACAAAGTTGCTCCAAAACAAAAACAGAAAGGGTCCTCCTAAAAGATGTTCTCTGGACGCTTGCCAAAGCAAGCACTCTTCCTGCTAAAGGGCTCTGAGCTGAATTCAATAGAAATTCATGCAAAAACTGCAGGGGCTCTTTCTTTTTTTATTCTTTTATTATCCCAAACTTCACAAGCCCAATAGGTGGGTAGTTCAAATATACAGAAAGAGATCACCAAGCACCCAGATTGATGTTCAGCTGGCAGTGAGCCTAAATGTGAGCCCACCCTGGGTTGATATCTTTCTACTAACACCCAGTATACGAAATATAGCAGAAGGCCTCAATCACCTTCCTAATTTTACTTATTTATTTTTTATATTGGAAGAAATGTTGCTGTCCTTAATACCTTCCTTGCCATTGCACTCTAAGTAAAATAATCAACTTCCCTTGGAGGGCCAAGTGTGCTACCAGAAAATATTTTCCATTTGAGCCAATAGCAATTGTTGCAAATCTGCTAAACAAATCCTTTCTGTGAATCACTGTCATATTTCTGGCGAGAAGCTTTTTGAGAGGAAAAGCTTTTACTGCTTTTGCGGTGGTCAGCTGAAACTCACCATGTTTAAAATAGAGTATGTCATACCTTTTTCACTGTTCATCTCGTGATTAACCTCTCTGTCTCTGAGATCACCCTTCTATTATTCATCCTGGTTTAAGATGATGAAGGCATCTTCTTCTCACATCTCAGGGCTAGTGCAAGTATGATAGTCACCTACAAAAGACGAGGAAGAAGTAAGTAATGCCTTTACATATAATGTCTCGTTCAATTACTTGTAAAGATTCTGTTTTACAGATACAGAATCGGGGCAGTTAAGTAATGTGCCCTAAATCATAGAGCTCATCCATTTATTTGGGATTAGAACCCAGGTCTCTATGTTATCAAAGTACAGCTCTATATTTCATCCCTCAAGACGTCCTTCCTCTGTCTTCCCCAGTGGTGTTGACTTTTCAGGAAATGGTCCCTATTGCTCTTCCTAAGTCTTTTTTTTAAAGGGCTTACTATACCACCTGGCACAAAATAAGACTTTGATAAATGGTAGCTATTATTATCAATAAAAACAACTAACTGGGTGCAAAAATAAAGTAGATTTGGCAGTTAGAGTTAAGTTAGAGGAGATAATGGAGAAGAGGTGACTTCTGGCTGACCCTTGAGCGGGACCCAGGCAATTAGAATCTCTTCACCTCCTCCCCTGTCCTTGGGAAATGCAACCTGCCTGTCCCCACAGTGGGAGCTCTTCCAACGGCATAGCCTTGAATGAGGTGTTGAGGCCATCTACATGGTGTTTGTGACTTAACCTACATAAGGCCTCTTAAGATTCTGGCAGGCAGGTGTAAAGATCTACTTGCCTTGTGGCCACCAAAGACAACAAGCCTTAGAAGTTCTCTTGCTTATCAAACCTGCCACCTACCAATCTGGAGTGACCTTCCTCTTTCTTCAGTCTCTCCTTGCCCTCTGTGTATGGGGAGGAGGGGGGGGGGCGAGGGGCAATTTGTGAATCAACAAGGCGTCCACTGGGTGGAGCTGCTGCAGTGGGCAGGCAGCAGCATGGGCTCAAGGGGAGGAGGAAGTAATGGTGCTGCTCTTGTGGATGGCAGGACCACAGATACGGGGAATCCAGGGCTGCACAAGAAGAATTCCTGAAAGCAGACAGAGGGCATCAAAAGAGTCTCTCTGCTGTTCGAAGAACTGTAGTTACCAGGTGGGGTTTTATTGGCAGAGTCCTGCTTGAAAGATGCCAACTAGGTCCCAACCCCAGAGAAACCAAAACAAGGGGCTGGAACCAAAAGAGCCACTAGGCTCCAAGAACGAATGGGGAGCTCAGTGTCCAAACAGGGTCTGACCGAGAGTGGGGTTCCAACTGGAAGCTGAGTTGTCCACCTGATACAGGCTCCCAGAACGCCACCTGTCAAGACTTTCCAAAGGTTCCTCCCAGCCAACAGTCGAAAGAAAACTAATGATTATATCTGCACCATGAAATGACTACTTGCAGGGGGGGAAAGCACCTATACGCACAAAACTGTACTTAATTATGTTGGGGCTTGTACATCTCCAAGAGCCTGCTGAAATTTTATGCAAAATTTAGAAGAGTGCATGCTTTTTTATGGGGAAGGAATCCATAATTTTTACCAGTCTCAAAAAGGGCCAACAATCCACAACCTCGCAAGAGCAAAGGATCAATGCTTTAAACAAATGCTCTTTTTTAAGCAAAACTACTACAATCTACCTCTTTTCTTGGTCAAATATTTGATGAGTTGAGATAATATGTTCACCTTCTATGGCAGAATTTTCTCAAACATGGGCTTCCAATTATCATTCTATCTTCCCATTTGCTCCCCTCCTTTTTCAAAATATGGATTCACTAATTTATGGTCCACTAATGACCCCCGTTCTTACTACATGGCTAAGTGTTTAATAAGTCTAAAATCTTTCTAAAATCATATCCATGGGTTCCTATAGGGTGGAGGGTATTGTATGTCATCCTGAAGCTGAGGGAAGTGCCTTATCTTCTCCCCTTGCTTCAATCTTCCCCACTGCCTGGGCCTGGCAGGTCTTTTACTCCCCCTCTTGATTCTTCACAGCTTAGCTCAAGTTTCATATACTCTCTGGAAGCTTCTGGGATAACTTGAGCCTGTGGAATTCTCCCCATTCTCCAAAATCTATACCACCATTAATTGCTGGGATGTAGGGAAATAAGTTCTACTTACATAAATGGGTTAGAATAAAGCTTAGGGTGGAAAGCCGCCACCATGGGGCGAAAGCGCTGAGGTTAGGTAGTGAGATGTTGTAATAGGATCACAAGTAACTTGTTATATCACCTGCAGGAAATTACTTTCCATCTGGTGACAATGTACCTTGATCACAAACTCCACTTATCAAGCCCCCCACCCCCCAGGATCCTTTGCTTCTTACTCACACAAGTTAATGATTACTATCTGACTGCTTTCTCCATACTCACCACATGTGTAAGATCTTGTTGTCTTCAGCTACCCACACGGGTAATATCTTGTGAGCTCAATAAATACAGAGACGAAATGCCCGTTTGGGGCCCCTGTCTCCTCTCAGACATGAGCGTCTCTTGTATTCAATTCTGTGTGCACTCTCTTGTTGCACAAGAGAGAACTCCAGACTCATAGTCAATGACACTGGAAAAGATGTGCCAGTCAGTCTTCATGTTGTAGAGCAGGCTTTCTCAACCATGGCACTACTGACATTTTGAGCTGGATAATATCTCCTTGTGAACTGTGTCCCCTCTCCCAGTATGATGACCCCAGTGTCTACTAACATTTCCAAATGTCTCCTGAGGGACAAAAATCACCTCTGGTTGAGAACTGCTGTTGAAGCATGATCCCCATGTATCAGCCAATGTGCTGGACTGTACAGACTTTATTCATGGTCATACCCTATTATGCTACCTTCATCTTCCTTTACTTTCGTTCATTTAGCCTGAAGTTATTTTACTGCACCTTTAACTTTACAAAGCACTTTAAACCTTTTGTTGTTTTGTTTTACAGGGCAGGTAGTATAAAAACAAATACCCATTGCTTCTTTTAAACTTTGCCACACATAGCCCATGGAAGTAAATATTAGCAGTGCCTTTTAAACACTAAAGACTAGAGATCTCTGTTCAATAACTAAACTAAGGACTAAATAACAAGCATTAGAGAAGCAAAGACTCAGTCCATATTTTCAGAGCACAAAGCTATTTTGTCTCCATAGACTAATTCTTGTTACTGTTCAACTGTATTGTAGCTTGAAGAACTGGGAGCTGGGAGCCTGGAGCCTGCTTCAGATTCTGTGTCTCCCTCTCTCTCTGCCCCTTCCCCGCTCATGCTCTCTCTGTCAAAAATAAACATTAAAAAATTTTAAAAAGCATTCAAAGGGGCACCTGGGTGGCTCCGTCAGTTAAACGTCCGACTTCAGCTCAGGTCATCATCTTGTTCGTGGGTTTGAGTCCCACATCGGGCTCTGTGCTGACAGCTTGGAGCCTGGAGACTTCTTCCGATTTTGTGTCTCCCCATCTGCCCCTCCCCTGCTCTCTCTCTCTCTCAAAAATAAATAAACATTTAAAAAGCATTTGAAGAAAGGCAATCTCGATAAATGGACTTCTGAAAGGAAAAAGGAGGGCATCAACAAAGACGTGTTGCATTTTCTGTCCAAAGGCCAGTTTCTCTCCTCCGATTTTGGTTGGCTGTCATGATGAGAACATTGTGTAGCACAACCAGAATGTCTGCTGAGGTTTCAACTGTTTTACAGTCCAGGCAATTTCACACTTTCAATCACAACTGCAGTTCAACGAGGTCAATGTTTTATAGCTAATGAAACTAAGGCCCGGTGTCTAACTGACACTACCAATATTCAGTTTCAAGTCCATGCAATTTCCATCGAAGCAGAAGACTCTGATATATCTAAAGCTTTCCAATTGTGGTCAGGAAGTTTCCACTTAACTTTAGAGCAAAAATAAATCTTTATTACAGTTAAGAAATATAAATATCACTATATTTAGAGGACAACTGTTAAATTAAGGCTTCTAAACTACCACGTGCGGATTGAAGCTTAGAGTACTTGCCCCAGAGAGATAAGATTTCTGAAAACTGGAAAGTAACTTAGAAATGATTTTACAGAACACGGTAAGTTTATTGGTCTCACAACACAGATTCCTTTCTCCTTTTTTAATTGAGAAGCAGCAGGAACAGTAGAAAGCCCTGAACATAGCGGAATCCAGATTCATCTTTATTAACTAGAACCCCAGGTATGCTATTTCACCTCTGCCGACCTGTTTTTACTTTAATGAGAGGTGGACCAGGTGACCTTCCAGCACTAACATTTTGTGACTATTATGCTTACCTTATCCTTACAGGAAAACCCCAAATAAGAAAATCAACATATTACACCCATAGATTAACCTTAGTCATTTTTACTTCAGAATTGCAGTGGCTTTTCTCTCAGCCGTAGCTTCCAAATGATGGCCTCTCACCCTGTTCCACAGAGGGAGTAGCAGAGGCAACAGTGCAGTCAAGGATGTAAAAACCTCTACACCAAAAAAATCAAAATTATCTCAAGTTTTTGAAGGTTTTTGTTTCTTTGTGCCAGTGTGCCTCTGTACATTCTGTTCTACCTTAAAATTAAAAAAAAATCTTGGGGCATCTAGGTGGCTCAGTCGGTTAAGTGTCCAACTTCAGCTCAGGTCATGATCTCATGGTTCCGGAGTTTGAGCCTCATGTTGAGCTCTGTGCTGTCAGTGCAGAGCCTGCTTCTGACCCTGTCCCCCTCTCTCTGCCCCTCCCCTGCTTGTGCTGTCTCAAAAATAAACATTAAAAAAAAAAAAAAAAGGAAAAATCTCATAAGCCCCTCCTCCACTCTCATAGCAAGGTACAGCATGTTTACTTATAGAACATGTGTTAGCTGTTTCCTCACAGCAAACATTTTACGATTTGTGTTCAGAAAAAGACTTGAGTGATATCTAATATTTATATACTCTTTTCTACATTCCAAATACTGTTTACATGTTCTACGTATTATGAAGGCATTTAACCCTCGGGGAGGTCTAAGAAGTAGGTACATGTATCCTTTACTATTCAAATCTATTCAGTTCCTGGATTCAGTGGTTAGAGGTCAAATAAAGGTCAGCGAGCAAGTCTGGATGCTGTGAAATTGCATCATCTGAATCTACTTTTGTTTCCCCACTTGGGATGTTGAAAGGCTGAGGCTTAAATAAAGCTTAAATAAAGTAAACCATGCCATAGAAAAGTGCAAGGGTTTAGACATGGAGAGCTTACACAGTAAGGGTTATCTATCCCGTTATCTCCACCTCACAGACCAGCAAACTGAAACACAGGTGGGTTTAAGAAAACTGCCTAAGGCTTTGTTGCTCCTATGAGGCACAGCCAGAAAGCTTATCCAGGCACTAAGCACCAAAGTCAATGTCTCGCTTGTGCTTGGCTGCGCAGCTAAACTTTATTTTCCTTTGTGGATGGCGGGGTCTCCACACATACAACACATGTTGTTCTCCTGGAAATGTCTTTGGGGAGGTTAGCCAGAGTTCCCATCCTCTGCGAGCTCAATTTGCCACCAGACTTTGATGATATGTTCTATTAGCACGAATGTAAACAAGTTTTAGATTATGAAACTTGTTTTTTGTACAGCTTAAGAGTTTAATTCCATGGCTTGAAGAATCATGGTATTCCATGCAGTCACCATTTTTAATAAATTCTGCCACTGTGGATGAGGTAGTGATCCCTGTCATATAGAAACAGAAAGGCACCTGGGTGGCTCAGTCGGTTAAGTGGCTGACTTCAGCTCAGGTCAGATCTCAGTTTGTGAGTTTGAGCCCTGCATCGGGGTCTGTGCTGACAGTGTGGAGCCTGCTTTGGATCCTCTGTCCCCCCACTTCTCTTTCCCTATCAAAACTAAACATTAAAAAAACACAACAAAATACCTTATTTCTTTTCTCTATGGCCTCTGGTTCATCAAACATCCAGGGAATAATTTTAGGGTTAACTAGTCATTATTTGTCCTTATCATAAGGGTTCATAGTTTTTTTTAGTTGAAATACACTCAAATTCTTATTTTTTAAGTACTTACATAAGTAATAACATGAGTCTAACTGACGGGGCCAATGATGAAAACTGCTAAGCACACATATATGTCACCTAAACACTGATTAAAAACTTAAAAAAAATTTAATAATTTCCATATTTTCTTGATTTTTACAATTGAAAAATAAATGTGTTCTCACAAAGAGTTTTAAAAATATAGCATGTTTGAATTACAAATGATTAACAAAATCCTGCATTTTGTTCCTGCATAAAGTAGGCCAGAAGTCAATGGGAAGGTATATTCAAATCAAAGGCAGTTTTCTAAAGGCAAAAATCTTCATAGGAATTGATTTGTAATCTTCTGCAATTACTGCTATAAACGTCTCCATCTGTGATACACCAATCCCCTCTCATGACCGATGGAAGTCAGTAGGAATTGCTGGGAGGCATAGCCTACAATTTAGGAATTGGTGTGGCTGCCACTGCTATGCTTTCAATTGCACACTCATCGGTTCCTCTGCGGATCCGGAAGTAACCATCTTCGCCCCAGCCAATGCCCCAGCTGTTTTTAACAATCCAGTAATCCATCCCAGACACTGGGTCAGTGCCATAGCCCACCAGCAAGACGGCATGATTAGTCAGCTCAAAGGGGTTGAAAGGGTCTCTCAGACCAGTGTGGTAGTAGATCCCCTTGCGGTAGTGGAGGAAGTCATTGTAGACTTCAAAAGCAACTGCCATGGGCCCATGGTGGACCAGTTCAAGCTTCATCAGGGCTTCGTTGCAGCCTCCATAGAAACCTCCCACATAGTGGTACTCGGAGGAGTAGTAACGGACGCAGTCCTCCTTTGGTTTGCATGGAGAGTCTGTGCCTGTGTAGGGGAAGCATGCCTCTTCCACCAGCCCAAAATCTTGGGCATATTTTCCTGCAATGAGGTAGGGGAAGCCACCATCACAGCCTGAGGATGAATAACACACATTAGAAAGAGGCAGAGGAGAAAGTGTCCCATTTCCTATTTTTCCTTTTCTACTCCATTAATTTTTTGTTACCCCCAAGAGTTGTTCTTAGTTTAAATGTTACTTCATTCATCCATTAGCCACATAAGCTAACTATCCTCTCATCCCCGTATAATTAACAGACATTTATTTGGCACCTGACATGGAAGGTAGCTATAATAGCACAGTGGTTGAGTGGGGAGGCTCTGAAGCCTGACTATGTAGTGAAGTTCAGATCCAAAACTGTGAAGAATTTAACTTCTCCATATCTCTGTTTACTTATCTGTAAAATATAGATAGGAATAGTACCTTCCTCGTAGCACTGGTTACTACATGTAAAAGCAATAAAAGTTGGCTATTATTACCATCATTGTTAAATAGCCAGACACCACAATGTGGCTCTTCCTGAAGGAAGTCTTCTCTGACTACCTACTGCAAAAAAAGTCTAAATCAGGTCCCCATCACCTGCCTCCAGTCCTTACCTTATTATAAACATCCATTAACGTGTATTTTTTCTTCACCATTCTTTTCATTACTTAATTTCTACCTTCCTCACTTAAGTGTAAGGTTCATGAGGATAAAGGGCTGTCTTGATACTTACAGTTCTCAGGGCTTAGAAGTTACAATGTTGGGGTTTAATAAGTATTTCAAAAAGAACAAGAGGCTCAATGACAAATAATCATTCCTGGCAGTTTCACTCTCTACTGGCCCAATCTGGTGTTGACAGAAAACTTTAACCTGAGAATGTTTCACTGTCAATCAGTTGCAGCTGGGCTTTCTACATAGATTACCCATGCCCTGTTCTGAAAGCCCACTTTCAGAATTTTAGTTTCCTCCTAGAGAGAAACCAGTGTTAGTATGGTTTTAATACAAATTACATTTTGGGGTGAGACTTTAGTTGGAACTGAAACTTTACGGTTTAGAAGCGGTGTGGCCTTCAAAATATTACAGAACAACTTTGTGTCTGTCCTGTTTATAAACAGGGATATCTACTTCTCAAGGTTTCGAGCATTGTTAGATAATGTCCATAAAAGGCTCCTAAGAGCTAGTGCTCATTCAGTACATAGTAACTAGTGACATTTTGCTGAATGGTGCAGTGAATTCCATGAGAATCACTCATGAATAAGTGATAGGGCCAGAACTTGCACCTAGGTGCTCTGACTACAGACCGTGTGCTCTCTACTACACTATCCTTTTACCTTTGCCAACAATGGCCTACCACTCCCAGGTAAAAAGGGCTTGAAATACATCACTTACCTTGAGCGTACTGGCTGCAAGAGACAACCTCCTGAGGGCTCAAGATTGGGGTCTGAGTATTGTTGGTTAATATACGAATTCTTGCTTCTAGCATACCCATGGAAGCAAATGAGTAGCAGCTGCCACAAGATGCTGGTGATGGAAAAGCAAGATATATAACCCAAGAGAACTTTGAAGCACTTACAAGAAACACAGAAATATGTGAGTGGAGAGATACAATTAACATATTTATATTGTGTGTTGCTGTTGTTGTAAGAATCAGCCCAATATAGAAGATTCAATAGACAAACACTATTAACCTTATAGACAAATGTTAAGATGTCAGCTTTCAAAAGGCCAAGGTTACTCTATGGGGCTTTCCGTGAGAATATTTTAGGAGGCAAAACAAAGCAAAACGAAACCAAAAAACTCCTCTAATCTCTGAAAAGAATTTGGTACTATTCCTGGTAATCAAGAAATAATGTATGTCTGTAGCATTCTGAGCGATTCAGTTGAGAAAAACTATGAAGGGACACATGTGAGCTGAGCTTTTAAATATCTCCAGGGCAGCATTTTCTAAAGCTACTTGTTGGGTGGAATTAACACTAAGAATGGCTCAGGTATGGGTGTATTATAGAAAGTTCAATTTAACCAGGGTCGAGGAGGCAAAATACAACAAAGTCCAAGAAAGGTAAGAGAGTAATTTTAATGACAGATATGGTATTTAAGGTGGCCAATGAGGAAGTAAAGGTATAAGGAATATGGAGGTAATGAAATTGAAAACAGACTGGTTCTAAGGGGAAAAGGGTAAGAGCAATACAGTCATGGTCCCCTGAGAAGTGTCACCCAGAGGAAAGAGGAACACGAAAAGTAGCTGGATAGAGGTAAGGGAGAAGGGAAAAGAGAACTGCTTTATTTAATACCCAGATGTCCTGGTGAAGACAAAATTAATTTATTAAGAAGCAAATGCTAGGGATATAGTTGCTCTTTCAAGAGAAGGAAAATGTTTTATTATGAGGTAATTTATATGAACAATATCATTTTTCTACATTTCTTTAACAGGTGTGAGTAAACACATAAATACATTTAAGAAAATATGGCACATGTGACAAAAATGGGATTTCAACTTGTTACATTCTAGAAAAAAATGAACATAGTTTTAATATCTCTATTACACAGCCTCTTTCACCTCTGCCACTGACACAAATTCTACATAGAGTTAGGCTTGCAACAAATCAAAAATATTGGTATAAATGTGGTTACACACAATTGATATTATTCAACGTACTAATATATTATTTACCAAATTATTTGAATGGTGAGCACTCCCTTATGCACTAAAATAAGATTAATGAATAGACAATATTACATTAAAAAAATCCATTTCACATAAAGAGTATGTTGCCTTCTCTTTAATAAACCTGAAATTAGTAAAATTTAGTAACTGCCTTCCTTAGAGAGAAAAGTATCCAAAACAACATTAGGTATTAGATTACTATCTATCGGGACACTGTTCTTCCCTTTCACCAGGTGATGTTGATTCACATTTGTCCCTGAGTACAAATGAAAGACAGGATACTCTATGCTCAGCCCCTAACATCCTACACTCCAGCTGAATTACTTATACTGTTTTCCTCAAACTGAACTGTGAATTTCCATGAGTGTACATAAGAAATGTGCCTTCTTCATCTAGCTGCCTGATGCAATCAAGAAACTCAATGCGTAGGGAATTAAAAGCAAAAGTGAATTACTGGGACCTTATGAAGATAAAAAGCTTCTGCACAGCAAAGGAAACAACCAACAAAACTAAAAGGCAACCAACGGAATGGGAAAAGATATTTGCAAATGACATATCGGACAAAGGGCTAGTATCCAAAATCTATAAAGAGCTCACCAAACTCCACACCCGAAAAACAAATAACCCAGTGAAGAAATGGGCAGAAAACATGAATAGACACTTCTCTAAAGAAGACATCCGGATGGCCAACAGGCACATGAAAAGATGTTCAACATCACTCCTTATCAGGGAAATACAAATCAAAACCACACTCAGATATCACCTCACGCCAGTCAGAGTGGCCAAAATGAACAAACCAGGAGACTATAGATGCTGGAGAGGATGTGGAGAAACGGGAACCCTCTTGCACTGTTGGTGGGAATGCAAATTGGTGCAGCCACTCTGGAAAGCAGTGTGGAGGTTCCTCAGAAAATTAAAAATAGACCTACCCTATGACCCAGCAATAGCACTGCTAGGAATTTACCCAAGGGATACAGGAATACTGATGCATAGGGGCACTTGTACCCC
Organism: Leopardus geoffroyi; assembly: GCF_018350155.1. Classification (NCBI taxonomy): domain Eukaryota; kingdom Metazoa; phylum Chordata; class Mammalia; order Carnivora; family Felidae; genus Leopardus; species Leopardus geoffroyi. The sequence continues at coordinate 44,710,996 of NC_059329.1, read as the reverse complement.
AATGTTGATAGCAGCACTCTCAACAATAGCCAAATTATGGAAAGAGCCTAAATGTCCATCAACTGATGAATGGATAAAGAAATTGTGGTTTATATACACAATGGAATACTACGTGGCAATGAGAAAAAATGAAATATGGCCTTTTGTAGCAACGTGGATGGAACTGGAGAGTGTGATGCTAAGTGAAATAAGCCATACAGAGAAAGACAGATACCATATGGTTTCACTCTTATGTGGATCCTGAGAAACTTAACAGAAACCCATGGGGGAGGGGAAGGAAAAAAAAAAAAAAAGAGGTTAGAGTGGGAGAGAGCCAAAGCATAAGAGACTGTTAAAAACTGAGAACAAACTGAGGGTCGATGGGGGGTGGGAGGGAGGGGAGGGTAGGTGATGAGTATTGAGGAGGGCACCTTTTGGGATGAGCACTGGGTGTTGTATGGAAACCAATTTGACAATAAATTTCATATATTAAAAAAAAAAAAAAAAAAAAAACCACCAGAGGGGGAAAAAAAAAAAAAAAAGAAACTCAATGCGTGTTTGTAGAAAGAACATTCCAGTTACTAACAAGTGGATATAGATTTACATCCAGGGGGGAAAAAGTGACTTCATTGGTAGTAGTCAACCTTTACTTGTTTCTACGCTATAAGGGAGGCAGAAACCTAGACTCTACTGTGAGTCCTCTCCAGTAGTTAAACAATACCACATGTCCTTGACTAGAGTCCATTAGAACTCTACTACCCTTTAACTGCTACCATTTCAGATGTTTCCCAAACTTCTCCCTATAAACATCTCAGATTTATCCATACCATATACTGCTTTTACTGCTAAGAGATCTCCTAAATGATGAAGATTAGGACAAACACTTGGAAGAGGATCTTGAATTGACCTGGTGTAGTACCCACTTGATAATGTGTATGTTGAAACTCAGAAAGAAGCAACGATCTGTTCAAAGTCACAAAATGAATAGATGGCAGGTGCTAGTATCTAAGCGTCTCCTAAGGCAGGTTGTGTTCTTTTCAGTTCATATGTCTGCATCTACTTGAAAGAATTTTCAAATTTTCTTTCCTGTCATCAAGTTACTAAATAGGCCAAAATTAACTTGAACATTTTGTTTTTGAAACCATCTAAATAATGCTATCCTTGGGACCCCTCTTTCAAATGATAGAGTGTCCGAGAACTAGATCAGCAACAGTAAATAGATAAAGCCAGTATTCTTTTCAAGTTACTTGTAATAAATAACATCCCAAGAATAGGGAAATGGCCTCATTTTGATCATCCAGCATTCTTGGGCCATGGGTATCCACAGAAACAATGACTCTTGGTACTAACCATTGAACCTTCATCTGACCATCTAGCACTGTGGGAGCGATAGGTCACATGTACATTCAAAGGCTCAGAATGTGCTGTTAAGAGAGAGACACTGCAGCAATGAGGTAAGGACACAACCTTCTTCAAGCCATTGACACTCCCAGAATAATGTGTCAGCTGCCAAGGAAATTAATGCCTCCTTTCAAAAAGTTAAGACTAGAATGTAGATTTTAAAAGAACCATTATTCCTTAAGACTACAAGGCAACAAAGAATTAAGGGGGTCTCACCCAGACAGAGCTTTGCAGTAATCAAATTTCCACCAACTCAAAGAGCTAATGTGATTTCCATATGGTTTAACTATGTTCGGCTGCCCCTTCCCACAGTGGAGGACACACTGAACTAGTAAGGAATCAGGAGTCTTCCCCATCCCTACTCCATGACTCAGCTGTGTGACTCTGGGCAAGTCACTGGACCTTTCTGGCACTTCCTTTTTATCTTGTATGTAAAATGAATAGCGTGGAACAATTTCAGGCCCTGTGTACAGATGGTATTTAGAACAAGACTTAAATGAACTAGGTTTTGGACATTAGAAAAACACTGCATTCCCTAACTAATGTGACCTGAGAGACACCTCCTTTCCCTTTTGAAGGTGCAATAATAAAGAGAGCACATAAGAGGGAAGAACAAAGAAAGTCCAAGCCTTCCAATTTCCTAGTTTCTCTTCCCTCTCACACTTAGACATAAATCTAGCCACACAGCTGGTGCTTAAAGCAGCCTTCAAGAGTCAAGATAAAACCTCATTTTCCTCGCAATATTCCTTTTGTCACTCACCTTGATTTGCTTTCTGAATACAGCAAAGTTGTGAATTACCTTAACTTGGGTAATTTTGAATTCTGGGTCACCTAGAACACTGGCGTTCCTAATGTTAGTGGAATTTTCCAAGTAGCCCAGTTTCCCAGAAGAAAAAATAATTTTTTCCCCAACCCAAAGTAAAGACAACCAAAAAGGAAGTCAAAAGAGGAACCTTTAAAAATTGCCCGTGTCTGTACAAATCATATTTATAGCACTTACAGAATATAGAACATGGGAGACAATGGTTTTTGCCAAGCTATGAGAAAACCAGTGTCAAAGAATTCGGCTTTAAAAACTCTAATTTCCTTCCCTTGCATTACTGTCTCATCACCAGTCAATTGTGTCTTTCTGGAAGTGAGTGGAACTTTTCTTTTTTTTTTTCCTTTTTTTTTTTTTTTTAATTTTAAAATTTTTTATGGCTTATTTTTGAGTGAGAGAGAGAGACAGACAGACAGACAGCACTAGCAGGGGAAGGGCAGAGAGAGAGAGAGAGGGAGACACAGAATCCGAAGACAGGTGAAGACAGGCTCTGAACTGTCAGCACTGAGCCAGACATGGGGCTTGAACTCATGAACCATGAGATCATGAGCTAAGCCAAAGTCGGATGCTTAACCAACTGGGCCACCCAGGAGCCCTAAACTTTTCTTTTGACCTTCTCCTATGCCCCCAGCAAATTTTAAAAACACTACAAATGCAGTTACCATATTATATTTTAATGTTTTTGGCTTGCAGATCTTGCTAAACTGCAAATCCCTAGGACAAGAGCTATATCAATTAGTCTTTATATCCTCAGCCGTTAAAAAAAAAATCATAACACATTTGATGCTCTATAAACACCCTATAATACGGCAAGAACAACCATGTGCCAGGCCCTCAATAATCAACACTTGACGTGCAGTATTTACGTAATCCTCTCAGATAAGTATAGAGCATCTCTTTGATGACAGAGTAAATTTTAAGCCTCTCTGGGCATCAGCCCTTTAATTTCACTCTCCATTCATTTCTCGATTACCTGCAAAGTTCTCTCATCCCCCATCCCTCCTTTCCAAGGAAGCCCTCCCCAGGAAAGAAAAAGTAGGGGAGAAATGTCAGGATCTCTTTCTCTAGAGCTGAAGAGTCCCAGAACAACTTGTGAAAGGAAAGACAAAGAGATGAGACCTCTGATGTCATTTGGAGTACAGGAACCTTGCTGGCTGGCTGCTCTAAGACCTGCTCAAAGCTCTGTACACTCAGAAGACTTTGCCAGGATTCAGTCAGGATGGAATTAAAGGGCTGGTGGTGAATGCTGAGAAGTCAGGCTGATTATCATGGAATTTCTAGGAAAGGGGAAGAACAATTTATTTTGGGGTGTTATTAACTTATAATCCTCTCAGAAGACACTAATCAGAATGTTTCCAGACAGCAAATACTACACCTATTTTACAGTAACAAATCAGTCGTGTGTACTATAATTATCTTCAAAATGAGCTTAGAAGCAATAAACCTGAGTATGGTATAAATGATTCTCCAAGTCACTGTTGGCTAAAATTTAGGATAACAAGATAATTTGCTATCAAGCACTATTAGAGGAAGAGTTATTCAATCTACTCATATTGTATCAAATTTCTGAAAATAATGGATAAAATGTAATTATGATGATACTTTTGGTAAAGCTGGGCTCCACAAGGTCACCACTCAGGAAGCTTGGTTAATACTTACCATGATATGTCCTGTTGACATAAAATGAATTAAAAAGGTCCTTACACAGCTCAAAAAATCTACTGTAACAGAAAAAAAAAATTAAGGATCTATTTTTCTGGGCTCATACAGTAACTAAAAACTAAGTGTTGGGGAGCAGAGGGTGGAATGTGTAGGGGCAAATGGCCAAGGCAGATTCCACCAAAGCACTTACAGAAGGAAGACCAATTTCAATTCTGTGCAGTTCTTTGTTTCTGCATGAGTCTCTCCTACTGGGGAGAGCAGATGAGCTTGTCTTACCGGTTACTGATTAATCTCATTAGCTGCCTAGAAGTACTTGGAGAAGGCTACTATAGAAATGCTGGGCTCAGCTGGAGATTATCTATTATCTCTGATCTGTCGTGGATAAAAAAGGAAGGAGTGGCCATTGGCTATATACTTTCCATTTCTTTACTAAAGTGGATCGTGCCTGTTTCATCCCTGTATCCCCAGAATCAACCTGAGAGCCTGGTATATAGTAAGTGTTCAGTATTTCAGAATGAATAAATGAAAAATCAGACTTTTTTTTTTACCTTGGTTTCTAACAGGAGTAACAAAATTGGTACCATGAACATTTCTCCAGTCCCAAGATGCTGGCAAATGTAAAAGCTTTTCATGTATTTCAGCAGTCAGTGGTGCAGGTTTGGGTCTAGGACAGAAATAATACATTTGACATCAACATATAGTCATTCCTTTGAGGATGATTTCCTAACCCTTAATTCCATGATTTCAACTACATGGCTGCCTAGAATCTACATTCAGGCCCAAGGAGCACTTGTCCTATCAATGTTTCAATTATACAACAATGTGCCCACTAGGCTACACAACTAAGTTCTATAAATGGCTTTACAAATGGCTTTCACAATTGGTTTCTTTTTCAGGGTTAGCAACTTTCTTCTATGAAAGGACCCTGGTTATGTACATCACTGAGATGCTATTTTTAGTATATTTCAATAGCTGCATTTTCTTAAACAGATTGTGACTAAGAAAGTAGACACATGGGAAGTTGAAGATGGCCTACAAAGGATACAGAGAAAATACAGGAACTACAGAGGTTTGACTGAGGAGATGGTTAGTGGTGATGGTGAGGTGGTTATAAAAGAAGTCAAGTAGCACAGAGATTAGAGATCAAGTCAAGTAGATGACTGGCTCCATAAACAACAGATGAAAATGCTTCATCATTACAGAACTGTACCTTATAGGATATGGTTGGAAAGCAAGACACAAAGAGAGGACTTGCCTGGGATGATGGATGAGGGACAGACACATTGTCCGGAAATGAGAAAACTGTTCTACAAGCTTCTCCATGTTAGCAATTTAAAACAAATAGCATTCCAGCTCTAGACACACTAGATTTCTTAGGAATTTTCCAGTCTGTGAAATGACTCCAGTGTTCCAGGTCTTCCTGCTGCTCCTTTTACCCCAGATGCCTGCTGCCTGCTGCTTAGAAGAAATCCCTTTAGAAGTTCTTCCCTAACTTCTACTTTAAAGACCACTCACACAGCAGCGTCTACCCACCAGCCGCCAACAAAAACTCACTTCTATGCTCTATCAACTCTTTAGTTAGGGCACTACTATTACACCGTGATAACATGTATCTTTCTGATTATACACTATGTGAATTTCTCATTCAGCTTGGCATTGCCATATCACACTGTTCTAACTTTTCAGTGCTTATCCGGTTTACCAGGTTCCAATTTAGTTACTGGCAAAGATTATTTCTGGGCTTCTTCATGTCTTCTGCAACTATTCCCAATCAATTCCCTCTCTCACTTCTTTTAGAGATGATGTGAGTCAATGCTAGGACACAATGGAAATGAAACAGAGGAAGAGGAAAAACAAAAACCACTCGTTAATAGCAATCATAACCTTCTGAAACTGTAAAGATTGATAGCATATTCCATAAAGAAGTATCAATTTTTCACTAAAATATTAACTAAGCCAGGACATTGCTGGAAACTCTACGTGACAAGGAGATGAACTTGATGTGATCTGTGACCATATGAAAGACTGCATTAAGAGACATGAAACATATGGGGCGCCTGGGTGACTCAGCTGGTTGAGCATTCGACTTCGGCTCAGGTCATGATCTCATGGCTTTTGAGTTCGAGCCTCACGTCGGGCTCTGTGTTGACAGTTCATAATCTAGAGCCTGCTTCAGATTCTCTGTCTCTCTCTCTCTCTGTCCCTCCTCCACTCACACTCTCTCTCAAAATAAATAAATAAACATAAAAAAAAGATTTGAAACACAGAGCAATTACAATAACACAAAGAAGTTGTAAGTTATAAAACATACAACTTAGATAATGTCAATGGAATGACCAAGGTACATAAAAAAGCTATGCACCGCGAAAATTTTAGGGCAGGAGAAAAAAACAAATCAAGAAACAAATCTTGGATATTTCTTTCAAGATTTATAAGTAAAAATTAGGTGTGAACAATTTTTGGAAGGAAATAAAGTTTCCATGATTTTGTACTGCAAGGATAAAAGATTCAATCAATCAATACATATTAATTGTCCTGTATATACTTAAGAATACACTAAGTAATTTGAAAGATTAAAAAAGGAATTGGGGGTACCTGGGTGGCTCTATCAGGCGTCTCTTTTTCTTTTTTTTTTTTTTTTTTTAAGGCTTATTTATTATTGAGAGACAGAGAGACACAGAGTGCAAGCAGGGGAGGGGTAGAGAGAGGGGGAGACACAGAATCTGAAGTAGGCTCCAGGCTCTGAGCTGTCAGCACCGATAGGTGTCTGACTCTTGATCTTGGCTCAGGTCATGATCTCATAGTTCATGAGTTCGAGCCCTGCATCAGGCTCTGCACTGATCCTGTGGAGCCTGCTTGGGATTCTGCCTCTCCCTCTCCCTCCTCCATTCATTCTCTCCTCTCTCTCTCTCTCTCAAAATAAATACACAATTTTTTTTAAAAGGAAATTGAAGTTTGGCAGCAAAATGTAATTTCTGAGCAGCTATCTTAGGTCATACTGACCTCCTACAAATGGTTTCACCACTTACTAGCTGTCTGACATTTGTGAAAGAATTTAACATCACAAAACTACAACTGACTCCTATTAAGATGCGTATAATCATACATACCTCAAACGATTACTATAAAATAATTCAAATATGGTAATGATTACCAAGTGCTTAGGACAGCTCCTATCTCTGCAAATCCTTAGTAGATTAAGCTCTCATGATAACTCCCATCATCATCATCACCCATGCCATTAAGAGGATTAAATATGATGTGGATACCTTTATTTAAGCGATTGTCTGGCACAAAGCAAGCACTCAGATGTTAACTTCCTTCTTCCTACCATGCTATAAGGCAGAGTATTTGCCTGTCAATGCACAGACAGACAAAACTAAAAGAATGTGACAACAGAAGCTCGATGATGTGAAAATGAAGAGCGAAAGCCATTTATGAGACAGGGAAGAATTACAAACATTATAGGTGCAGCACACATTTTGGGCTCTTAATCATTTGGGTCTAGATTCTTTAACTTTGGTGAAAGCTCTGACCTCAGGGAGATGACCATAACCAATACTTTTTCTATACTTTCAGCAGTTTCAATGACTCCCTGAACCTCAAGTTAAGGATCTGAGAGTTTCTATTATGTCATTGGATTCTTAGAACGAATTTATATACAAAAATGCTACTGAAAACCAGGCAGCCAGACCACAATGTCTGCTTCAGAATTTTCCATTTCACTCAATTCCATCTCCTATCTCTAAACTTCTATGGAGCCGTAGCCACAGAAGCAGCGCTTCATAAAGCTAGCCTTTCTTTAAAACAAAGGTGGTTGGGTGGAGAGACAGAAGTGCCAAACACAAAAGAGTTCCTGAGAAACATGGCCCATGGCCCATGGCAAAGGAATTGTGTCTGAGGCTCAGATGCTCAAACCTCTTTCTCTCGTGCCCCTTTGGATTTTTACTCAACAGTTCTCACTTCTTGTCTCACACACACACAATATAGCTCCTTCACTTTCTCAAACCTGGAAACAACATGTTCTCTTCCCTAATTTCCACTCACCAGAGTCTCATGGGCTGGAAATTCCTTAGAATACACTTTGAGAAATACTGTAGGCGAGTCTTTTGAGAAAGGGGCAGGATTATCAGAGAATGCTATCAGTTAGAGAGGAAAAATCTCTACCCAGAGTCATAATTGAAAAATGTCAGAGTATTAGGATTATTAGTCTGCAAATGAAAAAAATCAGAAACGCATTTTAGTTAATTAATTAGTGGCCCGTTCAAACAAAACCTGAACCAAAACTGTATAGAGGTTAATAAGGAAATAATCACTGTATTCTCTGAAAATTGGAAAATGTTTTTATGTACCAAGGAAAAATTACCTATACCCATTGACTCCTTATTGGTTTCCAGTTCTCTGCCCTTTGGTGAGATCAATTTCTCCTCAACAAGGTACAGCATCCCCGGAATAGCCTTGGTCATTTAACAAATGTTTAGGGACTATATATTCTGATAGATCCACCTATAGCTTTGAGGAAATTTTTAAAAATCTACCAAATTTCTAATATAAATTCATTTTCTTAAGGTAAGAAAAATATGCCATGGAAGTGTCACTCCTGGCTGAGGGAAGTAGAGGTACACTGATAAATAAGGAGCAATTTTCTTTTTGCTGGACCTGATAATAGGGAGTGTTGAGATTTTTACAGTGACAAATCTGACAGTTCCTGAGGCAAGATGAGGGATATCTGAAACAAAGAGTGGCATGAATGGAGTTAGCTTGACAGCAAAGTTTTCAGTAACTCTGTGTCTTATTTTCTGAAAGCAGATCAGGATACTGAATATAGGCACAAATTTAAAAGGCTTGGGTTAACCAGGTTAAGTTTATTTATTAGATAATAGGTAGTAACACAACCATAGCTGGGTACAGGAAGATGAAGCCGGTATTTTAAAGAATGTCTAAGAATTGGGACCAGGAGGAAAAGAAACCAAAGAGATGGGAGTAGAGAGACAGGAGGTGGGAGGCTGATCCATAATGCAGCAGAGAAATGACAAAACCCTAAGCTGGCATGTAGAAAATGGCCAGGGAACGATGGCGGCGGCAGATGCTGTGAAAGCAACAGCCATAAATAGGACTCAGAGCACTAGGATGTATGTGAAAAGGAGAGAGAGAGATGGTCAGAAAAAAAGATAATGTAACAAACTGGAATGAGCAACAACATGGTGGGCAAACCAGGGAGAGCAGGTTGGAGGGGACAGTGGCATTAAAATATCTTTATTAGCAATAAACAGATATGCTTTATTACCTTGGGATTCTTCGGCTGTGACCACCACCTCTCCTAATCATCTCTCTCAGGGTGAGAGTCTCATATTCCATGTATGTGGTTGCAGTCCAAGACTTCTGAATGGCATTGATTGCTTTCACAAAGTCATGGTTATATTGGTAGAGCCTATTAGAATAGCTGACAACAAAAATAAGACAGTCTCAGTTATCCTCTTTACAGATGTAATTAGACTTCATCAAAGAAGGCATCCTTATACTCTGGGCCTAAGTGGAAAGTGGAATAATATTTTAGGAAGGCAATTTTTTTTTTTTTTTTTTTTTTTTGCTTTTTTTTTGGTAATGCAACTGAACCACTTTATTCAAATCTTCAAAATAATCTTTATTTTACATTTTTAGTATAAAAATCAGTAAGTTAAATGCACCACAGTTTAAAAAAAGCCATAACACTGAATTTCCATAATAGTCAATGATAATCCAGCATCACACAAAGACAACACAAAATTTAGATAAACTGAAATTATCAGATAAAATAAAATCCAATTTCAGAAAACAAAAACCAAACTACTAGGGTTCCTGAAATACTCAATCTTAATGAAATTTCACTAGACTCAAGTCATTTTGTCTTGTATCATATTCAGAGTATGAGCCTATTAATCCAGTTCAAGAATTTTTGGGAGCCATTAGTAACCGCACCAGACACTCTAACAATAAATGTAACCAATTTTTGATCTGAAAAATCCCCTTAATTTGACTCTAACGTCATCAGGCTTCTGAAATATATCCTACTCCTTACCCGTCATATTTTAAACAAACTGTTGTTTATAGCAGTTTGTGTTAATAGCTTTTGTTCAAATAGAACTGTATTTCTGGCACCAAAGCAAATTTGAGTTTGTTCATATACGAAGACATGACCTGTAAGGAAGGTCCAAAAAGTACCCTTCACTTTTGCCTGAGGGAAAGCACATGTATACCAAGAGTCTACAACTGGAATGTCTCATATAAAATAAAAGTTCAAGTTAACAAAGATCTATGTGTAAGGATGTTTGATGAAACACTTTTATAATACTGATAGATTATAAATAACCTAAATAAATGTTCTAAGATAAAGCATTGATTAACAATGGTACTTCATTGACTATGAGTTTATTCAGTAAAAATGTACAGGAGATTATTTACTGCATGAAAATTAAAGGATATCTCACTAAAATAGAGTCTGGAGGTTTGGCAAGGGGAGCTCTCATGCCCCACCACTCTTCATCAATGGCAAATCCAACAGGAAGATAAGGATCTTGCCAGTGGATACAACTTTACTATCCCATCAGGAGGAAGAAAGGCTTACCTCCTCCCCTGGCAAGGCCCAGCCAATGGGAGAGAGCCGCAGCTCAGCCAATGAGAAGCCACTATACTTCCAACTCCCAGTTTCCTGCATGACTGTTTTGTTTATCATAACCTTCCCAGTTCCCTCCTATCCTCTATAAAAGAGCTTGCTTCCCTTGCTCTGCACACTTGTGTACGGTTTTTGCCATAGCTTGCTGGTCACAGTTGCAATTCTCTGCTATTCCCAAATAAAATCACCTTTTGCTGGTAAAATAACTGTCAGTTTTATTTTTAATGTTAACAAGTGATACGGAAGAGTATTCGCACTGTATATAAATAAAAAGGTAGGATATCAAATAAGTTTATATACAATCAACCAATTTTTGTGAAAATATACTTATAGTATAAATACATTTCTAAAATGCCAAGGGGTGCCTGGGTGACTCAGTTAAGTATCTGGCACTTAATTTAGGGTCAGGTCATGATCTCACACTTTTTGGGTTCTGTGCTGGCAGTGGAGCCTGCTTGGGATTCTCTCTTTCCCTCTCTCTGCCCCTTCCCCACGTGCTCTCTCACACTCTCTCTCTCAGAATAAATAAATTTTAAAAAGTAAAAAATAAAAGGCCAAAACTTGTTATCTCTGAGTGGCAACATAGAATCACTACCTTGCCCCACCCGCTACAAGTTTTACAATGCACCTTTATAACTCTGTAATAATAAAAAAAAGGAGATGACATCATAAACTGTATATAATGTACATATAGCATGGCAAACATTATAACATAGGAGGCAAAAAAATTTTTTTACATATGGACGTTAGGTTTACATCCTTGTTATTCAAATGTGGTTCTTGAACCCAGTATTAGCAGCCATACCTGAAAGCCCATTAGAAATGCAGATTCCAAGTATCCAATCCATACCACCAAAATCAGAAACTACATTTTAACAATATGCCCAGGTGATTCACAATAACATTAAATTTGAGAAGCACTGGTTTCCCTGATCTCAAATGCTTGGGTATGGATATGGATATGGATATAAATAAATCTAATACACAGAGAATATGCTTACAAAGCAAAAAGACTGGAGAAGTTGACTAGTCATACAATACAAACATGTATCAAACCTATGTTCCAGGTACTAGGATTACGGATAATTATTTCTACTTAAGAAGATTCTGTCACTGAAGTGTGACTCATTATTCAAGACTTCCCAATTATGCAAAGCAAGATACACCTAATTTGAGTAACACCTAGGCATGTTGTGAACTTTTCTTTCCCTTTTTATTTAGATGTTCACAGAGGAATTATTTTGACATAGTCAAAGAAACCTGGGAGCACTGAAAATAATAAGAAAAATGTGCAACTACTTTGATAATCATGTGTATACATGTTTTTATCAAAGCTCTTTCCTTCTTGCAAAGTGTGAAACCAGAGAGTTATGATTATTAAGTAGATTTGAAAACTTCTTGTATCTGGTTTCTGACAACACTAACAAAATAAAAACAAGTTACAGTTGTTTGCTTCTTTAGATACGAGGGTAAATTTTAAATTGTAAAGGTCTATTTTGAAGTGTTTTCCACTGATGGGAGTCACTGTTGACTCTCAGGTATTCAAGAAGCAGTAAGTTAGTCCTGCTTTTCTTGCTTTATCCTAGCAACACATCAGACAGGGACATGTGCACTATACTAATGACAAGGTAGGTCTTAAACACTATTATTTTCAGTGTTTAAGATCCAAGGAAATTAAAAATAATGTAGTTTACTATGGGATAACAGATCATTAAGAGCTGAAAGAGACCTTAAAGATCTCTTTAAGCATAGAGCAGAAGACCTTAAGGTCTTAAGCAGAAGACCTTAAAGCATAGTCCCAAATGCTCCTTTACAGGTGAAGCGGAATAGGTTCTGAGCATGCCAATGAGTAGCTTCTTCATTAAGTGGGACAATGTTTAAAATACCAAAAAGAGCACATTAGTACACAGCACATCCCAAGTGGGAGGGTGAAAAGTGAACAGTTTAATAAGAAAAGTGTTGCTCAAGGATCAAGTCAAGCAAAGTAATTTAAAAGCTAAATTCAAAATGGAGAGGATGCATTAGTCTAGATCTTTATGAGTACTTTCCCAGACAAGTGCAACTTGTCCTCTTTAAACTCCTGTCCCCATTGTCTCTACCTCAGAACTACATCCCCAACTTCTCTACTGTAGGATCACTCACTGCCCATGTGGCCTGGCCTGGGAAAATTTATTCATGGGTACTTTTAGTGGATTTCACAACTAAATAAAACAGAAAAGGCTGCTACCAATAATACCCATTTATCTTTTCCTTCCAAATAACTAAAGTCTGAAATCTCTCATTTGTGTGGTTCACAGTTAGTTAACCTGGACCTTGCTTAACAAAAACTTTAACTGCATATTGTAAGTTGAATTGTGTCTTCCCAAAATTCATAGGTTCAAGTCTAAACTTCCTCGGAAAGTGATTTGGAGACAGGACCTTTAACAGGGAAATTACAGAAACATGAGGTCCTATCAGTGGTCCCAAACCCAATATGACTGGTGCACTCAGGAAAAAAAGAGATTAGGAAACAAACTGAGGGGTGACATGTAAGGACACAGTGAGAAGGTGGTTGTGTGCAAGCCAGGGACACAGGCTTCACAAGAAACCAAGCCAGCTGACATGGTGGATCTTGGACTTCTGGACTCCAGAACTGTGAGAAAAGAAATTTTTGTCGCTTAAGCCACTCAGTCTGTGACACTTGGTTTCGGCAGCCCCAGCAAACTAATACACTGCTACATCACTACTAAGAACTGTCAGTTCAGTTACTCACTGCCCTTGTTTAAAAGTTATGTTCAATTAGTATCACCTATGATTTGTTGCAACATAAACATTGGCATGTACAAGTGTTAAGCAATCACATGGCAATGATAAACCACTCTTTTCTTTCTTTGGCACTGCAATTCTATGGTCCTTCATATAAATTTTCTTGAAAGCCATCAGTGGTCCATTACTCTTGGAAAAAATATTTTCTTCTCTCCATCCCATTACTCAACATGTTTTTCCAGTTAGGTTTTATATAATATGGCCTATGTTTCTATGTTAAATAAATTGTATATCATCAAAATAATGTTTTCCAAAAATTAACATAGACGCATCCTTCTACATACTATAAAACTAAATGTATTTTTCCCTTGTAACAACTCACTTTTCCGGGAGACTCTCAAGGTGTGCTGTGTTCACATTCACATTCTCAGAGGTATTTCCCACCTTGGTTCCCGTGAAGCAAGCCCAGTTCCGGCCCAGCACATCGTGCACCCATCCAGGCATGGTCTCCTGGCAGTAACTGGTTACCTTGCCGCACTCTTCTTCATACTGCAACCAAGTAAGGGAAGGAAACGTCAAGCAAATGGATCTGTGCTCATCTGTCAGGTCCCTTTTCCCGGCTCCCATTCACAGTCCTTTCATCTTGGGAACCAGCCCCTGCCAACCAAAAGAAAAAATTCACCCTGAGAGGTTACATTCTGAGAATTACTCTATAAAAGGAGGAGAAATAAACTTTTCTATGATTGCAGGAACTGACTGCCAAAAACAAAATTTGCATAACAAAACATTTCTGGGAATGAAAATCAGGGGGAAAAACCCTAACATTTTTAGAGCATCTGCCCCATGGCAGGCATTTTACAATAGTTTCCTCATGTAGTCCTCGCTAAGCCAATGGGGAAAGAGCCTTCAATAAGCCCATTTTACCAGCAAGTAAGTGGAGGCTCGGCTGAGAGAGGGTATGTAGCTCCTAAAATAACAGAGCAGTTACACGGCAGAAACAAATTTCTGTTCAATCTGTCAGACTATACTTTTCTACTCAAAGAAGATGTACTCCAGCAAACTACAAAAATAAAGGATGAAAAATTTCCATAGAACTAAACAAAATCCTTTTTCCTGTCAACCTCACAATTTATTAGGATAATCTGATTATGGGGGGAGAAAAGTAACCTGATTATTAATATTCTCTCCATTATATTTCATTAATATGGCCCTTTGTCCTATTCCAATGTTAATACTGAACACCTATAATGTGATAGATCTAGGATTTGAACTCAAATACACAGGTTCCTGAGCTTACAAACCCTCATGTTATAACATCTCCTCATGGAGAAGGAAAGCCCAGAATGTGGGAGGAAGAAAGGGAAAATTCATGCTAAATTTCAATGAGGATGGTCTTGGGCACAATTTCAGGCACTGACTTACTGGAACAAAAGCACAGAAGCAGTCAGATGACACATAAACAAATTGCCAGCCGTCAGCTGAATTGCAATACTTTTCTTTCGAAAAGTACATAGTAGGTTATTTTTGACTCACAGGCTATAGTTTGCGAACTCCTAACAAAACAGGTATCACTTCACCTGTGTGCAGGGGTTGGCAAACTTTTCTAAAGCCAGAGAAACAACATTTGAAGGCTTGCTAACTATAAGGCCTCTGTCAAAACCACTCAACTCTGCCACCACAATATAAAAGTTGTATAGTAAACACAGAAATGAATGAAGTAGACTGTGTGCCAGTAGAACTTTATTTACAAGACCAGGCCCAAGGTTTGCAACCCCTGCGTTTAGAGGAATGCATGGGCTAAACTATACCTAAAGGTAGAATTACCTTTGCATCAGACTCTCTCTGAATTCAAATCATATTTACGAATGGAGTTAAAAATGCTTGGCCTTAGAATCCAAAAAAACTAGATTTGAACCTTGGGATTCACCACCCACTAAGCTATACAACACAGGATGAGTATGGACTACTCACATAGATTTATACTCTGCATCCGTATTGGTGGTTCATGATATTGTGAAACCTGTCTATCCACAGCTGGCTAAGCATGTCTTCACCTGTGTGAGTTCAGCTTCCTGCTCATGTCTCTGCTAAAGCCCCAACTCAGGATGAGAAACACTGAAACAAAGGCCTTAGAATATGACCAAGCTGCAACATTAGAGGGTGTGTTGTGTAAAAAGATCAGTAAAATTTATATTTGTTAAAATCAAAACTACATGCAACTGCTATTTTTATAGATCAAAAACACACTAATATTGGTACCTCATTTGATGGAATCTAAACCCCTTAGCATTCTTTTCAGTGTCTCTTTGGCACAGGCTCTTGATCGTGTTCCATTCTCTGCAGTGTGGTGGTCAGACAGGCCAGGTGGGGTTAAGCCAAGGCTCCCCCACCTCTGCCGTTTCAGAAAGCAGTCTGACAAGACTTTAAAGAGTTCTTGAAATGTACCTTACAAAATATGTCAGATACACATAAATGAAAAAAAAAAAAATACTACACATAGGAAGACACTCACTGCAACAGAAAAGTTAAAACCAAGAACTGTGTCCTAAATGTTCATGTATAAAAATAAAGGAGTATTATACAGCATTTTAAATGATAAATGTGAGTTCTACAGGACAGACGGCTGCCTGCTTCTATGAATGTAGTTTCATTGAACACGGCCAGAACCACTTGTGCACATATGGTCTATGGCTGCCTCCATACTACAGCAGAACTAGTAGCCACCTTAGAATACCTAAGGCCCACAAAGCCAGAAATGTTTACTACCTGACCTTATAAGAAAAAGTTTATCGACCTCTGTAGAAAACCTATGTTAAGAAAAAAAATTACAAGATAGTACTTAAGTTGAATACAAATGCAAAGAAGTTTCAAAAATGGAAATAAAAGGCAAAATCAGTCTCTGGGTAGAATCTCCTTGTTTATAAAATGAGGACTGCTATATACAATTATTCACTTTAAAAAATATTCTTGGGGTGCCTGGGTGGCTCCATCAGCTAAGTGTCCAAGTTTGGCTCAGGTCATGATCTCATGGTGAGTTTGAGCCCCACAGGGAGCTGTCTGCTGTCAGCACAGAGCCTATTTCAGATCATCCCCCTCTCTCTCTGCCCCTATCCCACTTGTGCACACGCATGTGCCATATTTCTCGAAAATGAATCAACATTAAAAAAAAAAAATTAAAAAATTTCCTAAGAATGAAACTCATAGCCTACAAAGTCCTGGAAGAGGACGCCTATGAGAGATGGTCAAGGTGTTGTTAGAGGCTGTTAACACTCATCTGTTTTGGAATTACTATTACACTTGAAAAAAATTATTTATAGAACTTATTATTTTGCTAAGGTCTTTCATTTATTTATCAAATATTTATTGGCCACCTATTTCTCAGGCATCAGTGCAAGGTACTAGGCACGCACACATAAATGTATTGATGTGGCCCTAGCCCTTAAGAGGTTCACAATTCAATGAAAGAAACAAATAATTCATTACAACATCATGTGGTTCAAGAAGCTAACCATGCTGGAGAAGCCCGGGAAACTTCCCCATCTAGGCAGAATTTAGATCACAGATAAAATAACTTTCCCCTAATACCAAAAGAGTTAGGGGCATTCAAGTGAGAAGAACTGGGCCCCATGTTTTTCATCAGTGTGGTTTTGCTCACCTAGTTGGCACAAATGAGTCATAGTTACAAGCATCATGTCTAACACCAAATGAACTTTCCCTGTGATGGGAAGGCTGACTTGTTATTTTGATAGAGGGGGAAAAAATTCACCAAAGCATGACTGATTTTGCTGAAGTTTCTTACCTCATCTTTTTAAGGACTCTGTATTTTTTATCAACATTATGGAACTATAGCACCTTATCAGTTCACATTTTGATAAATATCTTACCCATCACTCATAAATCTTCTAAGTTCAAGGAAACCGAGATAATATAGTCTCGGGGGACAAAATAAGAAAAGTAGTCAAACTAGAATTTATAAAACCAAGGGCTCTTCCCAATACCACACACCACTTCAAATACTCTGTCTTTTCACAAAGAGCTAGAGAAGTAAACATACTAGCAACTCCAAAAACAGAGAGGAGATACCGAGAAACCATGCAGCAAAGAGTTTCCATCTGTATCATTCGAGCCTCACAATGATTCCTTGGGATAATAGGCATCACTCTTTTCATAAAGAAAAAAAAAAAATTACATGCTTTGTAAAGTAAATGGAGAAGAGAGAATTCAAACATGGGTTCACAAGTTATAGGATCATTACTTTATTCAGTTTCCTTTAAAAAAAAAGTTGATTAACAGACTCTCAAGAGTAAAGTCCAAATTGCTGTCCACAGCCCTGTAAGGGCCACTTACATTCTCTAGCAACCCTAATGGTCATTTTCTAATTCAATCTTTTTACCTTTTTTTTGCCAAGGTTTTTTGATGGGGAGCAAAGGTCAAAGACATGGTCTTCAGGCTGGACTTCCTAGACTATATCCAGCTCTGACACTTACTGTCTGTGTGATCCTAAGCAGGTTACTTATCCTTTCTGCACCCTCATCTATAAGATCAGGATGATAGTAGACTCCACCTCATATACTGTTTTACATATATTGACTCATTCACTTTCACAGCAGCTTATGAGGTTGTTCTCGCCTCAAAAAAAAAAAAAAAAAAAAAAGGCACTGTGAGAATAGGATTGTTTATTCAGGAAGTAGGAAACTGGCATTAGGAAGCAATTAGTTATGGAATGAGTGAATAAATGAATAAGAGAAAGAACAACAAATGCCAAGTCCTCTTTAGCAATAACACAAGAAACTCAGAAAAGATACGAAGTTTGTAATTAATCAAAGAGCAGTGCTTCTAAGATATCACAGAGACCCTGAAATTACCTTATAAAAGGTAGGACGGGGTTGTAATACCCTGTAATCTGTGCAGGATTCAGTAGAAGAAGCATTGAGCACTCTAGAAGCTGACTAGTCAGTACCTTACACCTTGAAAGGACCACATGCTGTTCGTGTTATTTTCTTGATTTGAACGTTCTCACGGTATCTGTCATTTTTGCTATTGTGAAATAGTTCTTATGTGATTCTGACATTATTACCAATTAAGAAGCTGAAGTTTTGGCCACACTATCCAGCTTGAAATATAGCCAAAGTATTTTTAAGGGTTTTCATTTGTTTCATTTATATAAACATCAGTGTCCGAATACCGTCCTGCACAGATGGTGTAATTTAAGTTTCCATTCATTCATGCCAATTTCAACAGATAATTTCATAAAATGTAAATTCCACACGCTAGCATTTAGGTTTAGAAAACTACTAGGATTTACTAGCTATCCATTTGCTTCTTCAAAATTACCCAAGGTGGCCAAACATTCTCAAACCCCTCTTCAAGTTCCCACTCATTTCATCAACTATCATTACTGTTACCTATTTAACTGATTGAAAAAGAACAGGTTGGGATATTTTAGAAGTTTAAAATCACCTTGTTCCATGGTTTCCCTGATTAATATACTTGGCAAATATTTGAATACTTAACTTTTATGTAATGCACTGGCTATCAGAAATAGGCAGTCTCGTAAAAGGGCTTTGCCCTTTAAATCCTGTTCTGCCACTTATAATTCATGTAACCTTTAGCAAACCACAACTAAGGAGCCCCAATTTCTTCACCTGATAGTGGGAATGATACCTACAACACTGGATACCTTTGAAGGATAAAGATGACATTGTAACTTTGATGAGTTTAAAAAGTTAGGAACATGAAACAAGCAACAGTAGAAGTATGATTATCTGTTACCACGGGGGGATACAGAAGTTGTTTTAAGACTGTAACTATGCCATCAAAGAACTTAAACACTAAGCCCAATCTGTCAGCTGAACAGTTGATACTGGTTGTCAACCAGTGGTTTCCAAAATGAGATGAAAGATGATCCATTAGAATATTGGGAAAAACATTTTTTTTTTTACATTTGTAATTATATACAAATAAAATTGAGAAACAACTTCCACTGTTCTTTAATTTACAAAGCAACCAATGCCACAGCTCAGTGTCAACGTCAGAAGTTCACCTGCCAGGCACAGTGTGCTACACATGTGATGGATAGGACACAGGATATCCTTTTTACATGGGCCTGCTTACACTGATTTCTGTACCTATCTGATTTAATGAAGCTAATTTTCACAAAGTGGCTTAAAATACTTGCAGAGAAACCCGAATTTGCAAATACTAAGCAGACATAAAACTGACAAAGCTTACCTTTGCCCTGTTCCTGGTAGAAGTTGTTGGGCAAATACAAGTTTCTGAAATCTGATGTTTTCTAATGTTTCCATCACAGCAGTGTTCAGTTTTTAATCTTAGTTACCAATAAAACACGTTTCACTTAAAATCTGTCTAGCTATACTTGTGGTGAGCATGGCATAACAGAGAGCTGTCGAATCTGACACTATCAGAACAGTGTTAGCTCTACCCCAATTTAAAAAAAATAGTCCATTAAACTGTCACCACCCCTAATACCCAACAGCACTTCCAGACTTTACTAAACCTGTGATACTTTCATACTTTTAATAAAATGGATCAAAACTACTAACATCTTTTAAAGATTTTAATTAGAAAATTGTGCTTCCAAATGTGGAAAACTTTCAGTAATGAAAATTATAGGTAACGGATTCTTATGATAATGAAGCATGCTTTTTGTATTATTTTCAAAGAATATCATCGTGGAATATATTTTGGCAAAACCCATTTTTGTGACAAATATTTAATCATTTAATATTACCTCATGTGTTTGATAGCAAACATCAGTACGGCAGTACACGTATATAATGTTTTAAATGTACCTTTACACACTGTGGAATACATGACAAAAAATTTGGAGAACCAGGTCTTATCCATCAAGATCATTCAACATTTCAGGAAAAGACACCTGGCGTGAAGCTCAATGATTTAATGGTAAAGCATATATGCAGAGATAGTACATTTCCAGCAATACTGAATAACAAAACATGTTTACTTGAGTTCTGCCCTGTTTCCTGTATATAGATTAACTGCTTTCATTTGTTGTCAGGTCTGGAGTGTAAAAAGCATCAACGAAAGAGAACAAGGCACAGTTTTACTAAGTTGTTATTTTCCCAGACCTACCCAAGAGTACCACGTATTTCCTCAGAAAGAAACAAACTCCCCACTGCCGGCTTCAAGTATTAGCTCTAGCTTTCTACCTAACTAGATTTAACCATTTGTTTGAAAAGTTGAATTTCAATGAATTTTGCAACTGCCAAGAAATCATTACAGTGGTTGTAACCAAATACCTTCCAGGATTTTACTGAGGTAAAGACAGATTTGCATGTGGAAGTGAATTCATTTATTTCCAGTGCTTAAAACAC
Organism: Leopardus geoffroyi; assembly: GCF_018350155.1. NCBI lineage: Eukaryota > Metazoa > Chordata > Mammalia > Carnivora > Felidae > Leopardus > Leopardus geoffroyi. Next base: position 44,690,382 of record NC_059329.1, on the reverse strand, counting down.
ATTCAGGTTAAACCAAAATATAGGTTCCAGAATTAGTTAAAATAGCAATTTATCATTCAATACAGTTGTCAAAATCTCTTGGCTCATTCCTCACTTCCTCGTTCATAAATTTTTAAACTGGGAGATTTGAACAAATCTGAGAGTTCACCTAATCTAACCTTTGGCTGGTGCCTCTCAATGTACCGAAATGGGGGAAGGAACAGGACAGCCCACAGCACTCCAGGCTGTGCGGAATCTGCCATCATAAAGCTATCTACCCCGACAGCGAACTTAGTTTTTAGTAATTCTCAAAGTTATAACTTTACTGTTTTTAACTTTGAGCCCTATCTTGGTTTTTCTAGTCTCATACAAAAATCAAAATGTAAATAAATGAACAGAATAAAATCTAAAATCCTCCACTGTTTTCTACCACGCCAATTCAACAAATATGGCCTGAGGGTCCACTACAGACTCTTAAGTACATAAAGGTAACAATATACCCAGAAACATGTCAATAAAACAAGACAATACAATGATATATTATTCAATTTTCTTTCTTCTACATTTATTGAAGGCCTATTATTTACCATGCATCACATTATACAAAGGGAATAAAATGGTTAGTAGTACAGAGTTGATCCCTGCCCTCAGAGTTTAAAGATCAGTTAAGACAAACAATTGTGACAGAAAATGCAAAGCGGTATTATTTTAGGACACCTGCTAACACAAGTATCTGTAGTTTTGTACCTACCAAGTCTTCTTTTCCATTAGCAAAACATTTAGATGCAAAGTTTCTCAGAGAAATAGGAAAAAAAAAAAAACTTTCGTAGAGGTGGTTTCAAATTCCATATTAAATACATTCTTACACACATTAGCTGCTTTGTCACTTTACATCCTGAAAATTAGTTTGAAAAATGCAACTCTTTTAGAACCCTGGAGACAGGTAACCTGATATGTATTTTTAGGGCACAGAACCAGAAATATAAACATAGCATCATTTCTGATTGTGCTCCTGGAATACAAAAGAATTACATCTATGTAAGCTGATATTACTTGTGAAAAGTCTTTGAAAAGACAAGAGATGTGTGGTCAGTTTTCCAAACACTTATAAAGTTCTATGTAATCAGGTTCTGAAGATACACAGGTTGACATACAGCTTTTCAGTATGGAAGAAGACACACTATCAAATCACTCCATTACAGCAGTTAATGCAGAATTACCTGAGCAGAGGTAACTGCAAGCACGATGTGAACCAAAACAATGGCAGTTTTCTCACCAATGGAGAGAGCTAGGGAAGGTCTCACAGAGGTGGCATCAAGGCCCCGAGTAATGAATTATCAGGTCCAGAGGTAGGATGGAAAAAAGTATCCAGGTAGAAGTAGTTGGGTATACAGTTACTTCACCTTTTTAAGACATAACCTTTCCAGAATAGCAGACCAGTGGCCACTCAGAGGTCATAAAAAGTTCTCTGAACCAATAAAATGATAAAAATCTGTTATCTAGAGATTCTTCCATTCAAGCACAGATACAAGAGAAAAGCCCTCCAGAAAATAGGGACTAAGTATGGTTCCAAATTTTCAGCTTACTGAGGCTGATATTCATCAATTCTGAACAACTGAGCAGGAAACTAGTCCACTGTTTAGCAGGAAAGAGCTAAAAGATAGCAATCAATAAGAACAACAGTGTAATTAAGAGAAGTCAACTAGGCAATGTTACTTAATGTGACGTTTTTCAGAACCTTCCTTTCTAAGAACACGAAAGGAGAGAAGGTAAGTTTGCATCTTGAATGAAAGGACCCTGGTTTAGGAAAGAAAGAGAATAACCTAATTTTGTAAGGAAACATAAGCTGTAAACCATTTCAAAAGAAGCCAATGCAATGCGTATTTCATTCCATTAAACATTCATGATGCTTATGAACTGGGAGTCTCCAGAAAAAAATCCACTGAAATGCCTGTCACTCAAGTACCATTATTTCTTTTATCCTTTAGCCCCAGGGAGGTCCTTAGGCTTGAAAGGCTAGCCCTTGTCATTTTACAAGTAGATGCACAGTAAGAGACTAAATTTTCCCTATCTATAAAATGAAGCTAGTAATATCTACTTCGTAAGATCTTGTAAGGTAATGTATGTCAAGTTCTTAGTACAAAACTGGGACCTAATCAAAAAAACAGACAAAAAAAAATGTATTAATCACCCCATCTTTCTGGCTAGTGTACTACAGGCCTATGATCTACAAGGATACCCTTCTGTGGTTTGACTTATCTCAGAAACCTATCCCCCAAACATGTCTTCTGTAGAATGATCTTTCTACCCTTTACATCTGTGCATCTCAAGATATCCTGAAGCATTAATTTCTCCGTACAATGGGTCCTGTGGTTCATCAAGATAATTAAAGAAAGGCACACAAGAAGATAATTTAACTGGGAATAAAATTTGCACTATGAACAAAATACAACACAAAATTCAAATCCTAATGAGTTTGGAAAAATCATTTCAATAGAAGAATATTCAAAAGGGAAAAACTCGGGTTTCACATAGTTCCTTTCATTCAAAGGTTGAATGGTGAAGCCACCTAAGACTTCCAGATGTCTTTCTTTTTCCTGTGTAGTCTCTGGTTGTTCACATTTCAAAATGGCGGTTGCTGCTTTCCAGGGAAATGGTTCAGGAGGGCAGCTGCCTTGGAGGTAGGTCACCAGGACTCCTCGGCATTTTACATGCACAGAAAGACTCCAGAAGGGGAATGTAGTTGCTAGAGGCCTCGGCTAGCTGTTAGAGGTAAGAAGGTCCACGGCTGCATGCTGCTCTGCCTCTTAGCCCCAAAGTCTGTTTTTGGTTGTTGTTTTAAAAGAGCCCCTCAACAGATGCTCTATTTAATAACTAAAAGACAATAAAAACTAGAGTTACAAGCCAACCAGAATCAGATGGTCTCTTAAGAATGTTTAATCATATTAATTTCTTTTCAGAAAAAAAAAAGAAAACCCCCCCCAAAAAACAAAAAAAACAAAAAACAAAAAAAAAACAGTGCTAGTATTTGAAATGCTGGTAAATCTTAATGCTATTTAAGACATTCACAAAAGCTGCCATTCTCCAAAGCTGAAAGCTTAAGCACCAGGTATCATGCATGCAGCCAACATGCTCAAGAAGCACATGCAGAGGCATTTGAAATCAACTACCACTGTATGAATCTAATATAATTTTGAAATATACTTAAAAGAAACAGGCCAATCCAGCAACCTAGATAGATAGGTTACCATGCATTCCTTACGAAACCTAAATGGAGGCTTAATGCTGCTTTGATCTGTATTTCCAGGTATTTATCCCTCTATTTATCCCACTTACTAAGAGCAAACACTAAGGGGGTTTATCTTTTAATAGAGGCATTCCTTAATTATTAGGAAGAGAGAGAGTTTTAAGACAGAATTTTGTCAACTGCATTCTGAAGATACTTTATTTTTTGTGAGGAAAAAACGGGTAGCTTATTTTGGGCAAGTTTCCTATTTTGTCTTCTCCAAAGCTACCACCATCCACTCTATAAAAGATCCTGAGATTCTGATTTTTAATTTTTTTCAACGTTTATTCATTTTTGGGACAGAGAGAGACAGAGCATGAACGGGGGAGGGGCAGAGAGAGAGGGAGACACAGAATCGGAAACAGGCTCCAGGCTCTGAGCCATCAGCCCAGAGCCTGACGCGGGGCTCGAACTCACGGACCGCGAGATCGTGACCTGGCTGAAGTCGGACGCCTAACCGACTGCGCCACCCAGGCGCCCCAAAAGATCCTGAGATTCTGAAAGAAGGGAAACTACACAATCTATACTTATTCAACTACCAGGAATTCAGGGAAAAAAGAGCTTATTAACTTCAGCTCTAATTTTCACTTTGATCTGTTAATAGTGGCTGCCTAGAACAACCTCTGAAGTTTAACAAGATACAGTGACAAGTGATGAGTAAGCCTACCCAGCACATGTGTGGGCCACTAGGGGTCTGTTAACAGTTTGGAAAACACGGATACAGGATAAAGCTATGGAAATTTCAACACTTATCCCAGTTCCCTTTTTCATAGCTCTTTTTTACTTAGGAGCTAAGTAAAGGAAGTAGGGAAAGAGAAAAGGGGAAATAATATTGTGTTAAAATGCAAGGAATGGTAGGGCGTCTGGCTGGCTCAGTCAGTACAGCGTGAGACTCTTGATCTCAGGGTTGAAGGTTCGAGTCCCATGTTGGGTGTAGAGATTAGTTAAAAATAAAATCTTAAAAAAAAAAAAAAAAGCAAGGAACAGTTAAGTCCCTATCAACTTTACTCTCTAACCACCCTTTTTCCATAAAAAGTTTTTTAATTTTTTTTAATGTTTATTTATTTTTGAGAGACAGAGAGAGACAGAGTGTGAGTGCGGGAGGGGCAGAGAGAGAGAGAGAAAGACACAGAATCTGAAGAGGCTCCAGGCTCTGAGCCATCAGCACAGAGCCCGATGTGGGGCTCAAACTCACAAGCCATGGGATAACGACCTGAGCAGAAGTTGGATGCTCAACCAACTGAGCCACCCAGGCGCCCCTTCCATAAAAAGTTTTAAGACCTCTAAATTTATGGATCCAGAGAGAGTAATGATTTAAACATCTTTTTGGGGAGCCTGGGTGATTTAGTCTCTTGAGCATCCAACTTTTGAGTTTGGCTCAGGTCATGATCCCAGGGTTGTAGGATTGAGCTCCATGTCAGGCTCTGTGATGAGCAAGGAGCCTGTTTGAGATTCTCTCACTTTCCCTTTGCCCCTCCCCTGCTTGTGCTCACTCCGCACACGCGTGCACTCTAAAATAAGATTAAAATTTTAAAAAACACCTTTTCTAAGCGTGAGAAGAATGCCAAAGTGAAAAAGACCCTCTTATTCCTAGTCAGTAGTCTCTGTTCTGAGAAGGAGTCAATTTCAAAAGATGGGTGATGTCTCACAGTGATGAGTGCCAGGCAGATGAATTTCTCTGGAAGAGCTACCCTCTCTACTAGAAAACAGACCTAATATGCCATAGCTTCACCTGGTTCCCTCTGGAGTCTTTTTAGGAAAAAAATGAGCAACCTGAGGCAGTGTAACTACTTCAAATAAGTGAAGTGACTGTGAGCTAACTTTTTCTTAACTGGGTCTCTACCTTTTTGGGTTCATGTCTGCTTATGTTATGAGCATCATACTTGCGACAACCAATTCGATGCGTTGCAAACAGAATAAACTAAAGTGAAAGATCACTCACATAAAATAGTGCAGGCAGGTAAGAAGTAGCAAAGCAAGAAGCAGGCTCAAGCAAGAAATGTATAAGAAAACCCTAATCTCTCCAGTCTTCATCTCCCTTTCCCAGATGAATAAACAAATAGTAATTTGCATAAGCCACCAGGGAGGAGGGAAGCTGGCTCTTTAGTAAGTTAAAATTTTCAGTGGAGCTCACCCAGTTTGTTCCTCAGATGTCTCAAATCATGTACCCTCACAGTTCCCAGCTGCATGAACAACTGACTGATAAAATCAGTGACATCCTATGAAGAGTTCACAATGGTAAACTAAGTCATTATGTTACAATTAAGCATCACCATGAAAAAAAACAAAACAAAACTAGGCTTGGATTGTTAAACTTCTGATTCTTTCCATAAAATGAAATACTCAAGAGTAAATCTCCAGTTGTTAAAATTAAAAAAAAAAAAAAAGACAACATCTGGATCTCAGTATGCTAAATCTATACTGAAACAAGTAAATTAGGCTAAAAACAAGTATTCTAAAAGCTAAACTGTTAGATCTTAAAAATGAACCCAGAAAGCACAGTAAAAAAAAAAAAACAAAAAAAACCAAAAAAAAAAAAACATTACAAGATTCCCAAATTCTTAACTGTAGAAACATGATTGACATTTCTGGCTGATGTGACAAGCTTGAAATTTACAAGTCACTAGCACACAACATGTGCAAATAAATTCCCTGGTATGGATTTCCCAACATACCACTCTTGTTTCAAGAGCCAACCTGATATAGAAATACCCATGGAAGGGGCGCTTGGGTGGCTTAGTTGGTTAAGCATCTGACTCTTGGTTTTGGCTCAGGTCATGATCTCAGTTCTGTGAGTTTGAGCTTCACATCAAGCCCTATGTGGACAGTGCAGAGCCTGCTTGAGATTCATTCTTTCTTTCTTTCTTTCTTTCTTTCTTTCTTCTTTCTTTCTTTCTTCTTTCTTTCTTCTTTCTTTCTTTCTTTCTTTTTCTTTCTTTCTTTCTTTTCTTTCTCTCTCTCTCTCTCTCTCTCTCTCTCTGCCCCTCCCCAGTGGTCTCTCAAAATAAATAAACTTAAAAAAAAAAAAAAAGAAGAAAGAAAGAAAGAACCATGGAAGTCTTTTTTAGCTTCAAGTTCTACCAAGATTAGTGGGTTGCAAACAAAAACGCAATTAGAGATCAATAAGGTTTGCTTGCCAGTCCTAAAATAAAATTTTCAGTCAGAAGACTAGTTTCTCTTCAACACATCTTCTCCACCCGTGAGTGGCTTAATCTTCAAAATGAAGTCTGAGTTCCTGCTCTACTGTTCCTTTTTTGCAGCCTCAGAGAAAGTGAAATGGGAAGCAGGAAAAGGTTATTTAACTTCAGGATTTTCTTTGGAACTCAGTTTCGCTCATAGGACTTCCTTCCTCTGTGCCATTAGAGAAGATGCGGTACAGAGGAGCTTTACACGTGATGATAAAAAATAAAGTACATAAAAGCATAAAAAAAATCACTTATCCACCCAACACATAGTCAGCCATTATTTAACATCCTGTTTTGTTATATTCTGTTTTCATATAAGAGGTTGGCTGCTTTTGGGGCACCAGAGTGGCTCAGTTGGTTGAGCATCAGACTTTTGATTTTGGCCCAGGTCATGAACCCAGGGTCATGGGATTGAGCCCCACATCACACTCTGCACTAAGCATGGAGCAGAGCCTGCTTAAGATATTCTCTCTCTCTTGCTCTCTCACACACACAAATTTAAAAAAAAAAAAAAAAAGGGGGTTGGCTGCTTTTGATCTGCAGGTACTTTGAAGGGATACAAATTTGTTGGGCATACCAATTATAAGCCAATGGTAATGCTATTAAATTTGGTAACTCTTAGAAACTAGCCTGCAGATAGTCCTGTCATTTACTTTGGCCAGTACACTTTTTTAAAAAAACTGAGTATGAATGCCTCTAAGACAGTTTCCATTTTGCCATTGATCTTATTACTCCTTATTGTTTTACATTACAGTCATTTCAAATGCTTAGGTATCTGCCCAGGTGAGCCCTAAATACATCTGAGATTGTAACTCCCCATAATGTTTCAGATAATTGAATGTATGCAGGAAGGGGAGTAGAAAAACATACCTTTTAAGAATATATATCTAGTGCTTCCTATCAAATTCAAACTATCCAGGAATGAAAATTCAGTGTCCAGATTTATTTCCTTCCAAGCTTTTTATCTAGCTTGAAGTCCTATTCAACAACAGATTATCCCCACTTCACTCCCAATTTCTCAAGCAGTTAAAACCAAGGGGGAAAAAGAAAGAGCTTACAAAAACTTAGATTATGAAAAATGCCCACCTTCCAGGTGAGGCTTGAGAACTAAATAAAGCAAATTCCTACCAACAGTAGTGGTATCATAATTGCTTCAAAGTTGGAATGCAGGGAGAATGATGTGGAAGCTGTCGGCTCTACTGGGCTGCGTGGAACAGAGCTAACAATATCCTACATGTATCACCTGTTCAACAAACGCTAACAGCAACAAGAAACAATCTAATGCAAATATGTAATCTAATAAAGGCATATCTGAAAAGGACAAAAGGAAACAAGTGGTAGGGCCTGGTATGAGTCAACATAGAGATCTGGAAATCCAATTGATTTGCAGACTAAGAACATATAGATAGTAGATATTCATGGCAAAAATGTCAGGTATTTCTTTAACAGTGGTAGGTTGAACACTACGTTGTAGTTTACATGAGACACTCTAAATAACAAACACTCCTTACATCTTGATAATTCTACCTTTTCAAAAATAAATTTTCATTTAAAAGATATTTTGTAAGTCTGTAGAATAAATGACCAAAGCTCTGTGACATTTTTGGTTGGGGTGCTTGGGTGGCTCAGATGGTTAAGCAGCTGACTCCTGATTTCAGCTCAGGTCATTATCTCATGGTTCATGTGATCAAGCCCCATATGGGGCTCTGCACTTACACAGAGCCTGGTTGAGATTCTCTCTCGCGCACTCTCTGCCCTTTCCCTGCTCATACACACTTGCTCTCTCCTCCTCTCTCTTAAAATAAACTTAAAAAAAAAAAAATAAAAGAAATCTTATTGGGTGCCTGGGTGGCTCAGTCGGTTAAGTGTCCGACTTCGGCTCAGGTCATGATCTCACAGTTCGTGGGTTCGAGCCCTGTGTTGGGCTCTGTACTGACAGCTCAGAGCCTGGAGCCTGTTTCAGATTCTGTGTCTCCCTCTCTCTCTCTGCCCCTCCCTTGTTCATGCTATGTCTCTGTCTCAAAAATAAAAAAATAAACAGTAAAAAAAAAAAAAAAAAAATTAAAAAAAAAAAAAAGAAAAGAAATCTTATGAGTTTTTCTTTAGTTAAGACACCTAATTTGGTACTTCTGCAGGAAATGCCCTGATACTTATGGTAAAAATCCAGCAAGCTTTTTGTGTTAGCCAGTGTCACCAAAAATATTTGCCTTTCCTATTATCTACAGTTAATTCCACTCTAATTTTTCTTAAATTTAAAACTCAGCTCCCCATTACTCTGTCAACTTGGATTTGCCAAAAGAGCATAGATTCTTTCACTCTGCAAAACATGTTTATCTAGAACTGCTTGATTAGCTTAAGAGAAATTTTAAAACCAAGTATCTTATGTATATTCTACTCTGTTTATTAAAATTATGATCCTACCACAAAACTTAACTATTGACCAGTCAGAGTGACTGATTTCTCAGCAGGAAAACACAGCCCTGATAATGGTTCTGTTTAAAAAAGCACTTCAAAAAATATACTGAAATCAGTTAATGCAAGAACACTCTTCTTATTCTTGCTCCTAATCAGAGAATGCCATCCAGAAGCCTGTGATTAAGTAGGGGTCTACCCAACAACAGTGTATGTATTGATTCTTCCCACTTGTGGTTGAGTACACTTAAAACCTTATTTGACTTTATGAAGTGGCTCTCTACTGACCCATGACTTAACATTCTGAGGTTATGGAAAAATACCAAATGTGCTTACACTGTAATTTCAAGGGAAATACAAAAAGGCATTCTGATTCCTCCTCCAGCCACCAGCTCTCCCCTCTGTACCTACCAGCTTTGGACTCATTTAAGCTGAGAGCAGACAAATTGATGGAAAAATATTAATAAAAGGAAACTGCTCAGATCTATTTCTGGTTATGGCTCAGGCAATTAAATGCTGACTTTAGAAGTTTGCCCAACAGTTTCTCCCATTCTACAGAAGGGAAGAAAGAAAACTTTTCTAAGCCAAATGGGTAAAACTATTTTACTTACTCATCTATTTGTATGCAACTTCCCATCTTACACTTCAACCTCCTATTTCTCAAGTGAATTCCACTTCATGGATTCATTTTCAGTATTTAAACAAATTACCAACTAAGTGTCTACCAAGTGTCAGGCAAAAAAGGACAAGGGGGAGGCGGGTAGAGTACATAGTCAACAACTAGCTTGAATAGGTCTTTCCTTGTACATCGATTCCATAGGCAAATGGTTCTCACCGCAAAGGCAAAGAACTTTTGAAGGGCTATAGCAGAGTACTGACAAGGAGTCTGCAAAGCCCTAGGCTCATCAATAAGCACACCAAGAATTATATTCAGAGTGAATTATGTTTACCACCTATGTATCACAATTTTAAAAATTCATATAGATACTATTTTTTTAAATACATAGTATCCAGGGGTGATATTAAAACGTTTCATAAATGGTCAAGCATGGGTTCCAACTAAAAAACATGACCAGCTGGCTCTCAACTGGATAGATCAGAAAGGATAGATCAGTTCTCACTGAGTATCAAACCAGCTAATACAGGGGAGGGGGATAATTTTTTCCTTTTGGTCTCTCTTCCCTTTTTTCATGTTAAAGAGGGATTCTCAAGGTTAAGGAAAAAAAAAAAAAAAAAGGAAAGTTGTTATTCTAAGAAATATACTTGGCTCAGATGTAGCACCATAGCCCAGTGATTAAATCACAAGCCAGGTTAGAAAAATCACAATAGGGGCGCCTGGGTGGCGCAGTCGGTTAAGCGTCCGACTTCAGCCAGGTCACGATCTCGCAGTCCATGAGTTCGAGCCCCGCGTCAGGCTCTGGGCTGATGGCTCAGAGCCTGGAGCCTGTTTCCGATTCTGTGTCTCCCTCTCTCTCTGCCCCTCCCCTGTTCATGCTCTGTCTCTGTCCCAAAAATAAATAAATAAACGTTGAAAAAAAAATTAAAAAAAAAAAAAAGAAAAATCACAATAAATTCAGAGGTGACTCTTTTGTTAGTCCCCTGTCTTTCATCATCCTAAACAGATTCATTCCCCACTTTCCCACAGATCCCCGTAATTGGCCAACTCTTACCAGATGTTCCAAAAGTTGTAAACCCTACTCCATGCAAGTCTGTTTTTGTTTATACTCTATTTATAAAAAGAAACAGCGAGTCTCAGGCTTGTGTCCTCAATTCACTTACAGCAGTTAATACTCTGCCAACAGGAAAAGTTCCAACTTCAGAAAGTTATCTGGGATGGACTGAAATCTGTGCTAAATAAGCTATTATACCTCAGCATATGTATGCAACGGGAAGCAAGGTGTTAAAATACAAGAACAGACGACAATGCTTCTTCCCCAGTGAAAGAAGAACACAGGTTGGACTGGCGGAGCTACATTTTACTTCAGCCCAAGGCATAACTCATGCTCTCTCTTTGTCTCAGCTCACTAAAGGCAGTTATTCACATTAATACATCTAGTACATTATAACACAGATGGTCCTGGACTTTACGGTGGTCCAACTTACCATCTTTGGTAAGCTACACACATACATATGGTGTAAAAGCTATACACGTTCAGTAGAAACCGGACTTTGAATTTTGATTTTTTCCTAGGCTAGCACTATGCAGTAGGAAACATTCCTGTGATGCTGAACAGTAGCAATCAGCCCCACGATCACAAGGGTGGACCAGTGATACACTTACAACCATTCTGTTTCTCCCTTTTATTACAGTATTCAATTAATTCAATGAAATAGTCAACACACTATAAAATAGACTGTGTTAGATGATTTTGCTAGAGGCCAATTTAGGTGTTCTGAGCATGTTCAAGGTAGGGCAGGCTAAGCCATGATGTCTGATAGGAATCAAACACATTTTCCATTTACAATGGGTGTATTGGGACATAACCCATCCATCATTATTAAGTTGAGGAATGTGTCATCAATTTTTCAGAGTCAACAAGCAATGGTAGGATAGGATAATAATTCCAAGAAAAAGAAATTTATAATGCCCATATCTTTCCTACACATTCAGTACAGAGCCAAGTGACTAAGGCAACATTTAAAAGTAAAGGTGTAGTAATAAATAAATTTAGTCATACTTACCGAAATGTAAATTTCAATACAGATGGGTTGTACATATTCAAATACAGCTCTTTTTAATTTACTGAATTCACAATTTTAAATAAAGTGGCAAAATTACACCATCTGATATCTCTTGGGAAAAATGGTGTCAATTCTGGTTATCTTCTTAATCTAAAATTAAAATTCTGAGAGTCTGATTACAAGAAGCTTCAGATATCAAATCACTGAAAATACAAATGCATTCCCAACAAAACTAACCTTAAAAAAGGCAAACCACTTGTAGTCATTCAACACAATCTCAAAGCCTTGATTGTAAATGATGGTAAAATGCCCGGCATTGCCAAAATCATCATATGCTGTATCCAACTTCTTAAGGTGCACCACTACCTTTTTTTCTGGTGGTCCTAAAAATAAATAAATAAATAATAATGCACAACAGAGGAAAATTATTTGGACTGCAAATGGCAGGGAAATCTCTAGAATTTCCATTATTTTTAAGCTGCTTTCCTTTCATGCCACCGGATTTGGACCAGTCTGGCTTGTGAAGATATCAGAGTCTCCATCCTGTACACTCCCACAGGTGTCTCAGGAAAACCAGTGAAGTGAAGGCTCAAAAGACAGAAATATGTCCAGTGGCCCACCAGGCAGAGAGTCCCCCAAAAGTACAGCCCTACCTTCCCAGAGCATCCAAACACTGAAGAAAAGGAGGAATAGGGATGTTTCAAATGACAGCCAAAAATGGGTAGAATACGAAATGGTAGTCAAAAAATGGAAAATGGAAAATATAAAAGATCTGCTATCATATCACAAAGACAAAGGAAATGATCTCTTTAGGGAAGAAATGGGGTGTCTTTCTCAATGGCTCTAGCAGTTCAGAACCTCATAATCTGAATCCTTCCACGCTATTAGGCAAACTCAAGGTTTCTATCCTATAAAGCTAGTTTGTGCCAATAGGAACTAAGCTTTCAACCTTCAGAAGATAAGAGCTCGGATCTACATGTGTCTTTACTAGATTAAAGTCAAAGTCACGATTTAGAAGCAGAGGTTGTCTGAAAGGGTTCTGCTGTGTCCATCTGGGGGTTTCACACTTTAGTTTTTCCAGGTTTCAGATGAATACTCTGAAAGAGGAGACTGCATGTGACAGAACAGTTCTCCTTCTGCTTCGGACCTTCAAATTCAACTTTTAAAACTGAAGGTGGTTATAATGCCCAGGATTACAAAATGCCACAGTCATCTGGAGTTGGAATAGTTGAATAGGTCTGTTTTAGTAACAAATGACCTGGCAATTTTTTCCTGCTTGACAAGGAAATTGAGGCAGAGAGCTTCCCTCACTCTGCACATGCCACAGGGTGGTAAGGGTTTGGGCAGAACAAGAGTGCCTCTTTTGACAGAGATTGTGTGTTTTTTCTTCTCCCTTCTCTAAATTCTTTGTCCTCAGGGTAGCTATGGTCTCTGAGGACAAATGAAATATCCCAGTGTGTTCTAACACGAGACATTTCTTTCAGAGGTTTCCATAAGCCAGACTTTGTGCTTGGCTCTGGACATTCCCAAATATAATCACTGACTAAAGAGTTATTTCCCCCCCCCCCCAAAAAAAAAAGAAAAAAAAAAGATGAGAACGAAGAAGTAGAAAGTAAAAAAGAATGAATGGGGGGGGGAGGGAGTACTTTTATCTATCTTCCTGCAATACACGAAAAAGGGCAGAGCCAATACCGAAAGTTTGCTCGGACTAGTAGCTTCAACACACGTGTAAGTCAAAAACTCTGGGCAAAAAAAAAGGCTCTTTCCCACAAGCTAACAAAAGGAAAAAAACTTTTTTTTGCTATTTTCTCCGGTATTCGAGCTTATTTTTCATGGGCACAGCTTAAAGAAATATGCAGATTGGGCAGGGAGATCCTAAGATTGCACGGTCTCAACTCTCTTCCAAATCAAATAAACCAAAACCCAAAAACTAAAAAGGGAAAAAAAAGTTCTCGAAAAAGTGTTTAGGCCCCGGGAATAGCTAAGGAAACCTGCAATTAGAAGTTCTCAGCCGCTCAGCTTGGACTTCTCGGCCCTGGAGCGGGAAAAGGCACCCCAAAGGGCCTCAAGTCCATCCTGGCTTCCCACTAGCACCGGCCTCGGGTCTCGGCGCTCCGCGTGGACGCTGGGGGCAGAGAGCTCGGGAAGGCAAGGAAGGAGTCCCGGGCCAAAGCGGGAAGGGGGAGAGGCCGGGGCGCCGCGGCTTACCCATAACCGAGCAGTTGACTTCGCTCCGAGAACCAACGGGGCCCACCTGGAAGACCCAGGTGCCCAGCAGGTCAGGGTAGGTGCAGTTGGCAGGCGTGTCGCAGTACGCGGGGCCAGCGACGGCGAGGAGCAGCAGGAGGGCGGCGAGCAGCGACTGGGGCCTGGGACCCATGCTGGCGGGGCCCCAGAGGGGAGGAGAAGGACGAAGTCGTCACCGAAGAGCAGAGGGCTCACAGCGAGGAGATCAGCCCAGCGCGCCCCTTAAAATAGCCTGAGCTGCCGGAAACCCACGGCCTGCAAGGGGCGGGGGCGGGGTCTGGGGCCCCAGGGGCGGGGGGAGGGGCGCTCGGGCGCAGTACCGCGCTCCCGGGTGCGCGCAGCTCCACACCTGGCCGCAGCTCCACCTGAACCTGGCTTGAACCTGCGGACAGGGTCTATTACCATGGGACGTCTCCAAATAGAATTTAAGAGCCACAGTGACTTTGTTCCATGAGAAGTAACCCCGGGGGGAGAGGGGGAACAATGTGCGGCGGTAGGCAGCAACTAAAGATCAGAAAGAGACAGACATACAACGGAGGTGAGGGGGTGGGGGTGGGAATAGACAGAAAGTGTGAAAAAGACCCAGAGAGGAAGCGATCTAACAAGTGGAGTTTTCTTTTACCCCCTCCCCTTCCGCAGTTAGTCCTCACCAACTCAGTTATTTTGTACCCACTGGGGAAAACGTTGCCTGCTACCCCCAGGCACCCCAGCTGTTTGAGAACTGCTCTTCCTTCCGTTTGCCAAAAGTTTCACAGCAGTTTTTTGCTTGGTTTGGTTTGGTTTCCTGTTAACGTTGTTTACTTATTATCCACAAGAGAATTCAGTTGGAGTGCAAACTTGCAGGTTTTTGTGTATCAGTTGTTGTTTTTTTTTTCCCCTGCAAACTTTATAGGATTTAGTTAAGGCAAGTACTCACACACATGCACAAAAGCTGTCAGAGATTGTGGACCTCCACCCCTTCTTTTACAGATGAAAAGCAGAAGGCCCAGAGAGAGGAATTAACTTGCCCAGGGTGAGGAAGGAAGCTGGTAGGAGAAAGCTGGTTTTATGAGCAGGTCCAGTGTGCCAGTCTGACTGCCAATAATTATTACGTAACACTGTTTCCAAGTGCCTCCTGGCTTAGTTTAAATATCACCCTTTTCTGGGAGAGCTCCTGTGACTTTTCCTGACTTGGTGGAAGTTGGGGCTTCTTTTATACACAGAGCCTATTAGGTGTCAGGCTGTGTGTCAGCATCAAGGGCAAGTGATGAACAAGATAGACTTTTATGTGTCCCTGTCCTCTAGGGCACACGTATTTTGCCCTCATCACAATGGTTACAAATAAATATGCTCATTATTCACCTTTGTCTCCCTAGATTATGACTTAAAAACACCCAGAAATGGGGCACCTGGGTGGCTCAGTCATTTAAGCATCCCACTCTTGATTTCAGCTCAGGTCATGGATTTCCATCAGGTTCCTGGATCAGGCCCTAAATCAGGGTCCATGCTGACAGCATGCAGAGCATGCTTGGGATTCTCTCTCTCCCTCCCCCCACCCCCCCACTAGTGTATGTTCCCGCTCTCTCTCTGGCTGTTTCTCTCTCAAAAAAACAAAAAAACAAAAAACAAAACACACACACACACACACACTCAGAAATTGTCCTGGGGTGATAAAATAAATGCATAATAACTGAGGGGGTTCAGAACAAGTCTCCCCAAAACATGCCACTGAGGCATGTTGACTATTTTGAGCTGAAGGCAATCAAGGCCCTACCTAGCCATGAGAAACTTTTTGGGGTGCCTGGGTGGCACAGTCGGTTGAGTGTCTGACTTTGGCTCAGGTCATGATCTCACATTCCTGGTTTCAAGCACTGCATCGGGCTGGGTCTGACAGCTCAGAGCCTGGAGCTGGCTTCGGATTCTGTGTCTCCCTTTCTGTCTGCCCCTCCCCAGCTCACGCTCTGCCTCCCAAAAAATAAAATAAAATAAACATTAAAAAAATTTTTTTAAGAAAAGAGAGAAACTTTTTATCCCTCAACTACCTAGAAAAATCTAATTGAGGATCTTTTCCAGAGTTAGACTTAGTACCAGAGATACATTTTATCTGACTGACCTATCTGCATAGTAGGGCAAAGATCTAATTACCAAATATCCGCTCTTCTTCTTATTGCCCTGTGAATTGTCCCCTTCTCCTTTGATGTGCCAGGCCCCTAGCCCATTCCTCAGCTCAGGATGGAGTCCATACCTCATTTTGCCTTTCTGGCTTTGAACTTATCATTGTATGTGGGGTTCCCATACATACAAAATCACATTTTATTTCCTCCTGTTAATCTGTTTCATGTCAATTTAATTCTTATCCCAGCTAGGAGAACCTTTGAAGGGTAGAGGAAATTTTTTTCCTCCCCTGTATAACCTTATCTTGGTTTCGAAGCCTGGAAGCCAATTTCAATTTGGCAAGAGGAACTGCTCTTGAAAGCTCAGAAGTGAGTATGCTTTCTAATGTAGGCAAAAACTGCAAAGGCAAGGGTGTGGCCTTTTAGATTTCATAGCCCTATGCTTGAGATTAAAAGTTGACATCATGTAATTACAGTAACACACTTAACGATACACCAACAGAGTAGCATTGCCTTCTGAAGTTTCCCCAAAGTGTGTTATTTGTTAAAACATGAAGTCTTTTACTAGGTTGTCAATATTGAAGAGTTGAACAATCCAGTTGGAAATTTCTTTGATAGATGTAATCAAGTAGCATACTTAATTGTGAAGATAGTTTAAATAGTCTTTATTCACTGAATGATAACTAAAAGGGGATCTTGGAGAACTTTTAGTCTAATGGATTAATTTTAGTATTGGAAAGTAGAGATCCAGAGATCATAATCACTCACTAGATGTCACAATGCGAGTTACTGAGATTCAAAAATAAACCTCAGATAACTTGATTTTAAATTTAGTTTGTTTCCAATTATCTACTATTTACAAACTATTCCCCCTCAAAGTAAAGTGCTGGTCCTCTTTCCGTTAGCAGGGAGGAAAATTACGTGGTTCTCAAACTGATCAGGCCCTATGTTTTATTTTTATAACATATTTTATAGAGACCTTTACCATTCTGAAGTGAAATGTGTATATAATATAAGGTACTTATACATTTAATAAAAAAGAAAACTAAAATACCAAATTTAATATAAGGAATAAATGGAAAGATGTTTTAAGTAAATTTCTAATGCAAAGATATATTTCATCATCTAAAATGCTCATGGATCAATATGCTGGAAAACAGAATATGATGTTCAGATACTCATTATGTCTCTACATAAAATTATAGAATCGGGAAAAGTGATGGGTGCCTTTTCTCTGAAAACAGAGATAATTTCAGCGAGTTAGAATACAAATATCTCATCAGATGGTCATTCAACCCATACCTTGATGTTGATGCTAGATAACTCTTGGTCAAGTCCCAGCAGAAAAAAAAAAAAAAAAAAAATACTATCCTCTGTTGATTTATCCAGAAGTTTCATTCCTGAAAATTTGGCATATATTGAAATGATATGAAATGAAATTGATTTTACATGCAAACCAGAATTTGGTGCTCAGATCATTATAAGTAGGCAGCCTTTTTAGCAGTAGTTCTCAAAGCATGGTCCCAGGACCAATGGGACCAGTAGCAGCCAAATCTTCCTGGGATTTGTAAGAAAAGCACATTCCTGACCCCTCCCTCATAACCTACTGAATCAGAAAATGTCTGGGTAGGTCCCAGCAATCTGTGTTTTAACAATCCCGTTTCAGGATTCCTACTATAGCTACAGTTGGAGAATCACTGGTTTAAGCATCAGCAAGGACTCCAGTCACACTGCTTGAGAGGGAAGACTGGGCTCTGCCTCTCATCAGCTGTTTAATCTTGAAGAAGTTATTTTACTTCATCTTGTGCCTTTGTTTTCTCATCTATAAAATGTGCATAATTGTATTCCCTATCTGCCTCATCTGGGTTTTGAGAAGACTAAATAAGTAAATACAGATCTCTGTGGAGATCTGACTACATTTATTATGCATTTATTATTGTATGTATTTCTCTTATAAAACTTCTCCCTTTTGGGGAGCCTGGGTGCCTCAGTTGGCTGAGCATCCAACTCTTGATTTCAGCTTTGGTCATGTTCTTACTGGCTGTGAGATGGAGCCCCCACATCAGACTGTGCTGATGGCAAGGAGCCTGCTTGGTATTCTCTCTCTCCCTCTCTCTCTGCTCCTCCCCCACTTGCATTTTCCCTCTCTCTCTCTCTCTCTCTCTGTCAAAATAAATATATTTTTAAAAAAGAATTATAAGGGTGCATGGGTGGCTCAGTGAGTTAAGCCTGTAACTCTTGATTTTGGCCCAGGTCATAATCTCACAATTTGTGTTTGAGCCCCATATCAGGCTCTGCACTGACAGTGTGGAGCCTGCTTGGGATTCTCTCTCTCCCCTTCTCTCTGCCCCTCCCACACCCATGCACTCTCTCTCTCTCTCTCTCTCTCTCTCTCTCTCTCTCTCAAAATAAATACACTTAAAAAATAAAAAAAAATTAAAAATTAAAAAAAATATTCTGCTTTCTATTTGAAAGGTTTATTATAACTTGCACAATACATTAACATGTTATATAAATCTGCTAGTGATCTTATAGATATCTTTGCTCACACTTTACAGATAAGGAAAATGGGGCTCTGAAAAGATAAGTCACTTTTCTGTGGTCATCCTGCTAGTGAGTATAAGTCTGATAACCAACTGAAGACTTTCTGGTTTTTAGTGAGACTGTTGGAATGGAATTAAAAAAAAATGAAGGTTGGCCTACTTATTGGTGCAGTCAGATATAAAATTAAGACAAAGAAAGGTTCTGCAAGAGACCTGGACAGAAGACGCACATTGAGGCAGGTGTGGAACTTTCAGTTACTGACATAGTCTCTACTATTTGATCCCATTCTCACTGCACTGTTTCCTTCTGTTAAGCAAGTTTTTGAAATGAGATTTTGAAGAAGCATTATTTTTACAGATAGACCAGGCTTACCCTCTGGGTCACAGAGAGTAAGAGCAACCCTACAGAGCCGTCAGATGTAATCAGTTTGTCCACTTTGCTCCCTTTCCACCAGCATCACTCTGGTCCAACATGCCATTATTTCTGGCTGAACAACTGTGGTTAACTTCCAATTTCATCCACTTTTTCTTGAATTTAAGGTACAAGCCAGGAACCTAAGTATCATCCTTGACTCTTCCTTTTCCCACCCTCCCCCCATCTGATCTGCCAACGTATCACACTGAGACTACCCTCAACACTGTGATTTTTTTAAATTTAAATGTAAATCATATCAAGTTACTCTCAATATTGGGAAGCTGAATACTTCCCAAGAGGTTACCTTGTTATCATCTTTGAATGAAATCCTACATGAAAGACCTGCATGAACTACGTATCTCTTTGTTCCTCTAATCGCTCACTGTACCAGGAATGAACTCTTGCTTTCTGTTTGATCCTCAAACCGTCGAGATTTCCTCTCTCCTTATTACATTTGCACTTTGCTATCCTCTCCGCCTGAAATAATTTACCTACTTTTTCACATGGCTGCTCATACTCACTGTTTATGAAACTATCATTGATAAATATTTTACCTTCTTAGAAAGGCCTCCTCTAACCACACTGTCTGAAGTTGCCTTCTCCAGCTATTCAATTTTATTTCTGTTTCTTTCTGCATGACACCTAAAACTGCCTGTAATTATTGAATTTTCTTGTTTATTATGTTTCTGCCCCACTGGAATGTAAGCTCCAGAGGACTTCTCTGTCTTGATCACCATGGTATTTCCAACACATAGTGGGTGCTTTGAACTTAAAAAAAATGTGGTGCCTGCGTGGCTCAATTGGTTAAGTGTCTGGCTTTGACTCCAGTCATGATCTCGCCGTTCTTGAGTTCGAGCCCTTCGAGCCCCACATAGGGCTTTCTGCTGTCAGCGCAGAGCCTGCTTGGAATTCTCTGTCTCCCTCTCTCTCTGCCCCTTCCCCACTTGCTCTCTCTCTCTCTCTCTCTCAAAAATAAACATAAAAAGTTAAAAAAAAAAAAAAAACCTGCCATTTATTTTACCAGCAAAAGATGGGCTTATTTGGGAATAGCAGAGAACTGCAATCAAGGACAAGCAAGCTATGACAGAACCATAAGCAAGTCAGCATAGCAAAGGAAAGAAATATTCTTTTATAGTGGAAAGGGGGACATTGGAGGAGCTGTCATAAACAAAAAGTCCATTGGAGTAAACTGGGAGTTGGAAGTACAGTGGCTTCTCATTGGCTGAGCTGTGAATGTCTCTTATTGGCTGAACTACTGCAGGGCAGGGGGAGTCTTTCTTCCTTCTGCTGGGATAGGAAAGTAGTAGCTCAAGCAGTATCCATGTGCAAGGTCTGTCTTTTCTTGTGGTAGGGCATGAGAGCTTCCAGTGCCAAACCTCCAGACTCCATTTCAGCAAGGTTTCCCTTAATTAATTTTCACAATGTTCAATAAATACTTATTAAATGTTGATTGAAGCTCTTTACTCTCCAACTTTAAGAATCAGGACAATTGGAAGCAAATTTTCATTTCTGTTTGTGTGGCAAATGTTTGTGTCATAAGATGATGCATTTTATATGTCTCACTTCATACTGTTCACTTTCAGAGATACTCAAGTAGTATACGGGACCAACCTGAGAGCCCCAGCAACATCTGGAACTTTAAGTTAGTGTACCTGTGTGGATTCATTTGGAAGTTGACCATGGACTGCTTCATAAATGTTTGACTTGCTATCCTGAAGTTATAAATGCATATTGGACAATAGGAAGGCCAAAGCATGTCTCAGCATTTTATTTTCAAAGTTATGTGTTTTTATTTGACTTCCCTTTATATACATTATCACTGCGAAGGTCACATGAAGTGAACCAAGGTGAGTTCTAAAATAGCAAAACTGTAGAGTTTTGGCATGAAAAGAGCAAAATCAGACTGGGATGACAGGTTTAAAGGTCAAGACTATCAGTTTCTCCAAGTAGAGAAAGAGCATAGTTTTCCAAGAATCATATAACTCACCCAATGAGGGAGCCCAAGGCAAGCTGAGGGCACAGCACAAGCTAACACCCTGCAACCCACATACTGCCCCCGCCCCCCAAGGTGGGACATTCCTAGGCATTCCTGGCTGCCCTAAAACTAAGTAAAGGAGAAAACAAATGGTTAACTGATAGATATCATAGTTATGCAAAACATGAGTCTCCATCAGTATACAAATGTCTTAGTAATTTACAAGAAAAAGGCAATCTTATCAATAGCCTAAACTTCAGAAAACTATAGACTCAGTTTCCTGGAGCCCCAACATCACCCTCCCCTCCATAGTGATGGGGGGAACAAAGGCAAGAAGCAAATGGTAAATAAAATGGAATTTCTTTGTAACCTGCAGCCCATTGACAAATATTTAAGATAAGCAGAGTATAACCTTTCTTCAAGAACTCCCTACTGTCTCAAAGTTAATGCCTTACTAGAGGAAAAACCACCTTAGCTCCACAAAGCTAGGTATCTAGTATCTTGAGAATCTTCTTTAGCATATCAAAGTCCTTTTTGGAAACCTTGCTTTTACTTCCCCCAACTCCCAGGTATATAATTACTAGCTCCTTAGGCTTATAATGCAGCTTTTTCTGCCCATGGGTCCTCTTCCTGTGCTTTAAGAAATTCATCTTTTTGCCATCAAAGATGTCTCAAGAATTCTTCCTTTGCCATAGGCTCTGGACCCCCACCACTCCAAAACCGCATCACACCCAAGTAATGATATGGGAACATTTAAAATATTTCATTTCTCATGTTATTCTGTCTTAAATCAATTTAATTATTAAACTAGCCAAAGAACTTAGAAGGGAGAAAGGGAGGTTTCAGCTCCTACAGAACAAATAAAAATGATAAATTTGAGGTCCTCTTTCCTCAGAGTTCTGTTACCTTCATTGTATCCACATTAAAGTTATTTATATATTTAATTATATATCTATTATTAATAGATTTATTTTTGAATTCTAAGGGTTCTAAGGGTACTAAGTGTTTGAAAAGAGGAATGCATAAATCAGCTTGATCTTCTGACTCCTTTGATTGGGTCAGTGGCTTATTTCTAATAATTTGGCGGCCCATCTGGGATTCACCTCCACTCACAGGATCCAGGTCCTCCTGCGAGGGGGGAGACACATCCCACCTCAGTTTGGGTGGCTTTTCTGTGAATTATAGTTGTATTAGTTGCATTATTAACTTAGATCCACATTTTGTTTTGTTCTCTACTTAATTATGTTTTATGCACCTCTTATCAATTGTTCATTTTGCCTTTTCCACTCCTACTCCACATGTACCCACTGATTAGAGAAACCTAATGGAGACCCGATGCTAGCATTTGTTTTGAAATTATCTGACACACCTGATATACCAGATCTCAAAAGGCACCTCACTGGAAGTGTTACGGAAACTAGTCTGGATCACCCAGCAGAAAAACCACATGGCACTTGGAGATGTTGGAAGGCAGGAGGTTTATTTTACACCAGTGGGCCCAGAGGAGATCATTCTCCAGAGATCTGAGCTCAGAGAATCAACAGAGGGGACAATTTATATTCTATTACTTCCGCATTCCTAATTAGTAGTAATTTGGTGCCTGAGGCAGCAGGGTGGGAACAAGAACCTGGAAGGGAAGTTTTCAGGCAGGGACTGAAATTCCCTTATCAGTCCTGTCAGCAGTCATATAAGGGATTTTTCCCTAACAGAAGAATGCATACCTCCAGATTATTTCAACTCCCCGCCCCAAGGTTTCAAGAAGCCCTTCACCCTTCCTCATGTATTCACCTCCTTTGCAAACATATATAAGCTGTCCCTAGGCTCAAGGGACAAAGCAGCTTTGGGAATGATCCCCCTGCTTCTTGTTGGACTGTCGTTTTGATAATAAAGCTTTCTTTGTTTCAAAACTGTTGTCTCAGACATGGGCTTACAGTGCCCTGGGTGCCCAGACAATTTTGAGTTTCATAATATCAGGAAAATTGAGTAACTCTCCAAAATGGCCAAAGCCATCACCTTAAATATCATCTTTAGCTAAAGACAAAAGAAGATATTCACAGTGGGGAGTCAGTGATAGTGATGTCAAAAAGAAACGCAAAAGAAATGTCAAAAAAAATTGAATTTCCTTACAACTTGCAGCCCATTGACAAGTACTTGGGACTGGCAGAGTGGCCTTCCTCCAGGAACTTAACTGCTTTAACATCAAGACTTTGCTAGAGGCAAAAAGCAACCTTAGCTTGATTGTGTAGAGGCCACTTTAGGGAAACAGGTTTGAGCAATGGAATGTAGAAAGGGCCGCAGTGACCACCTGGCTGAATACAAACAGACCCATCAGGTGACATAGGCCTTAACAGACCCATGCACTATTTACAATTAGGCACAGTTACCAAAAAAGGGAAGATTCCATACATCATTATATCTTCTCCATGTATCTCCATATCTCAAACCCCCTTCCCAAGATATATGTTAGCAATCATCCTTCAAACCTATGGTTCCCTGATACACATCTGAAGGGTCTCAGACTGATGTTTTCCTAGACAGTAATAAATGACCTTATCCTAACAGCAGCTAGCCCCTCAAGGTGCTGGAAGCCTCACTTCCAAATTCCTTAGTCACTTCTGCTATCCCTAACCTCCACTAATTAAAAAGTGTATCATCAGTCCCTCCTCACAATCCCAGGGTAGTTCTTTGTGCCCACAGGTCCTGTCCCTGTGCTTTAATAAAACCACATTTCTGCACCAAATGCTTCTCAAAAATCCTTTCTTCACCTTTTGCTCCAGGACCCCACATCACATCATTATCACACATAGGAGGTTACCAGGAGAAGCACAGTAAACAAGAGTAAGGTTGTTGTGCAGATTTAAGTCTCTGCCTTCTCCACTGATAACAGTTTCTAGAGATATAGTCATTCCCTTTCTTCCTGGTGCAGTGAAGGTGACACCCTTACAAATGGGAATTCCCTTTACAAATGTAAATGTCTCTTCAAACATCTACCCAGTTTTCAGAGCTTCATGTGTCTGATATTTCTTAAAAATAACCAGCTTAAGATAATCAATATGCCAAAGAGGCATATTTTGCCTCCTACTGCTTATTTTTGTCCCTAATATTTAACCATATGTATATTATTATATGATTAGATATAAAATTATACCAAGTACATTTTGCCATGATACTACACAAAGTTCCTCGCCCCCTTTCTCCCCTCTCCTTCTCCTTCCCTTTCACACCCTGCCAAGCAAAGGTAACCTGGGTTCACTTCCTGGTGTGTCGACTTCCAGATCTCTTACCAAACTTACCAGCTCTTTACGAACATGCATAAAAAGCAGGGCACGTGATATATAAGGGCTCAGATTCTAGATCATGAATGCCACAATTTGCCACAGAAGTGTTGATCTGTCTACAAGGGAAAGCTTTAGTCCAGTGAAAACACAAACCATGACTAAAACATATTTATATCTATCATATGGGGAGAGGTATATGAAATCCATTTACCAAACCTCAAATGATCCATTTTTTAATTTAAAATGTGCACAAGTGGTACAGACAGGTTTCCCAGGATTATATTCTGATCAAGTGGGACAAGCAAGATAGGAACTTTTTGTGCCTTCTTGGTATTTCCTCACCAATAATGGTTTATAAACACTATCATTTTGTCAGTAGAACAATGGCTTAATGTATGCACAGTGGTAAGTAGTGGGAGTTTTAGAATTTCTGATAGGGCTGGATTGTTATTTTGTCCAAACCTAAGTTCTCTCCTTTATTATTGAGACAACAGTTAGTAGATTTCCAATATTGTTTCTCCCTCTCTGGGGCCAATTGCTCAATGTCTCTTGTCAATTTTTCCAAATTCTCATTTGGGAGAAGATTCCTTTGGGCCATGACAGAAGTTGACTATTGGTTTCCTTAACAGCAGCATTTTTGATGGAAATATTACTGAGGTGGATTACTTCATCTTCCAGGGAATGCCTGGGAACCTTAATAATCAGGGAAGCCAACAAGAAGATGGCATCTAATGTATTTTGGATATAGGAGTCATTTTGAATTTTATCTTTCTTTGGAGGTAAGGACATCTCACTATTTCCATAATACTCCGAAGTCAGGAGCTACCCGTAAGGCATACCAACTATCAGTATAAATGTTATCTATTTTACCCTTGGGTGTATAATTCAGCCATTTGGGCTGAAGTAGCCAAAGGTAAAGGAGCTGTTTCAATGACTTCAAAGAGTTGCAGTAGCATACCCAGTATAATATTTACCACAGAAATATTTTATCCTTTAAATAAGAACCATCAGTAAAGCATGAAAGATATGCATTGGCTAGAGGAGTTTCCTGTAAATTGTCACAGGAAGTCAAAAGATAATCTGTCAGCATTAAGCAGTCATGAAGGGTTTTGTCTAGATAGAATGTAGTCCTTGTTTTGAGATCAGATGCTTAAGTATCTAAACTGAGTTTGAGCAAACTGTAATTTTTCTTTGGACACTTTATGTCCCTTTAAGGCCAAAAGGTAGATGCGGTCTTCCTATGAAGAAGTTTGAAAATAGGAGTAGGGAAGCAAATCATCTATGTATTAGAGCAAGGTAGAGACTATAGAAAGCTTTATATCATCCAAATCAGCTTTTATGGTTTGTGAAAAGTAAGAGGGACTCTCTCTGTAACCCTGGGGCATTATTTACAGTTCAGGTGTATTTTTGTTCTTCCCAAGTGAAAGCAAAAAGATATTGGCTATCCTTCTTAGCTGAAATACTAAAACTGCACTGCATTGATCAATTATAGTGATAAATTTGCTTTCAGTGGAAATGGATGTTAGTAGCACATGGGGGTTAGGAACAATAGGGTGCCTAGGGATAACAGTGTTATTTATTGTTCAAAGATCCTGGACAAACCTTCACCCTCAGTCGTTCAGTTTTCTCATAGGTAAAATAGGGGTTAAAGGGCTTAGTGCAGGGGATGTTGAGGCCCTGGACTTCATAATCTTTTATTATGGATTTGATGCCCTGAAGGGCTTCTTTATTTATAGGGTATTAATTGTGGAATGAGATTTGGAGGGATCTATTTGAATATTGATGGGAGGTGCACTGTGGATTCTGCTGACATCAACTGAAGATTTTGCCCTCAAAGAGGCTAGTAGCTGATCCAATAGGAACAAATGATCATTGTCCCTGGTCTCAACTATAATGCCATCAGAGACACAGCATAGAAAGATATTTAATGGTCATTTAATTCCCCTCGTTGGCTATTTTGATTACTACTGTCAAATTATAGAATTATTTTCCCCTTTTGGGAGAAATTCTGGCAAGATAGTTTTCTAAGAAATCTCAGCCCAATAAACTGAGGAACTAAGGAGGAAAAGGGTATGTCTCAAAAGGCCTAGACAAAGGGAATAGGTCCAGAGACCTGTTGACATTTATTAGACTCTACTTTTGAACTGTTTTTTCATACTCCAAGGCAGGGGCTGCTTTATAGCAGTGGGGTTAAGCACTGAGAGTGTAGTTCTGGGGTCAATACGGGCAAAGATTTCATTCCCAATCTGGAGAGTTGTTTCTCCAAGCTGATTAATAGGGAGAATTGGGAAGAGTTCCTCAGTTCCCAGAGGGGTTCCTGAGACCAGTTCCTCAGAGTTCCATCACTGGGAATTAGGAGGACACTAGAAAGGCTGGTTAGAAGGTGCCTGGAGTGCTGAAATTTGTAACAATTCTTTTTCTAATGCCCTGGCTGTTTGGAATAATAACAGAAACTAGAAGGTTTTGAGATTTATTTAGGGGCGTCCATTTGCCAAAGTTGAAAAAAGAATTTTAGTGGTCTTTCTTTTAGGTAGCTCATCTAGGATGCAAGTAAATTGGTTTGCCATGTTAAGTAAATCTGGAGTGGGCAGTTTTCTATTACATCCTGGTCCTTTTGACTAAGAGAGAAAGATTCCAGTTTAGCTCATCAATAAGCAGAATTATATGCTACCAGGTAGATTCAATATCCAAAAGAAGACAAGAATATTCTTAAAAGATAATTTGGAGTTGATTGTAATAATCATAAATAGGTTCACAAGACTTCTGTGTGAAGCTTGAATTTTGTTCCTATCAACAGGCTTAGGAAAAGCTATTATAATAGCCCAGTGGAGATTTCCAATGAATTTTCTATCGTGTTGCCCCAAAGTCAGGAGTCTGTTTCTCTAAATCCCCTTCAGGATGTTCCCTTCTGACTAGTTTCATCCAAGGCTTGGCCTGATCCTCACCAACAGGTATGTGGACTAATTGATATAAACCTGAGAAACTAGATTGGTAGATTTCAATAGCTACGCTACATTCTGCTGCAAACTTATGTGGGTCCTCAGTCACTTTAAGCAACTCCTTAACTATGACTTGCATTTTAGCCTTAGTCCAGGGAACATAAGAAATTTGAGGTGTATTTAGATCTTCTGAAGATTTAACTTTAAAGAGGCAAGTTTCCACAGTTTCAGAAGAGGAGTGAGTGGGAGAGATTCAGAGGAAAAGGGAAGTTCAGCAGAGAGAATAGAGGAAAATAGTGCTAAAGGTGAGGTCTGAGCATAAGATGGCTGCCATGTGTCTGCAAACAAAAAAGTTGGGGTGCGGAACAAGAGGCCTCAGAAGCCATTTTGACTTCTTTCAGTGGTTTGCCCCAGTTAACTTAGAAATGGTATTTTGCAAAGACGCAAACTTAGAGTCCTGAAAACATCTGGAAGTTTCAAGGTACCATTTAAAAATATGCATCCTGTTCAGATGTTTTTTTCTTTTTCTTTTTTTCCTTTTGGAACCACAACTTTCTAATTTAATTTTGAGTAGAGTAAGTTTGGAGAGAGGTAAAGTTCCCCCACAATGGCCATTGAAGTTCTAAATTACTTTTGGACAACTCAGATTACTTAGTGAGAAATGCACATGAGGAGGGACCATAGTTTTTAAACATAAAACCGGCCCAAGTCCAAGTGAGGGGGGCACCCTCAAAGCATTTGGTGATTGGGATCCCATTTCTTAAAGCTTTTTCTAGAGAAAACAGAAACATTTCTAAATACCAGTTTCAAAAGCAATAGCCTGGTTCCAGTAGGAATCAGACCAAAAGCCAAAACAGTTCCAGTAGGAATTGCCCAGTTCGGAAGAAATTGGACCAAAGGCTGGCGGGCCAGTTCCTAAAAGGAGTCTGACAGAATGCTAGCACAGTTTCAGCAAGAAGAGTCTGATCCCAAACTGTTGACTGAAGGCTAGCACAATTCCAACAGGTACAGTTCCAACCAGAAGAGTCTGATCCCAAACAGTGGGATTGGAGGCCTGCACATTTCCTCCTGGCACCAGTCCAACAAGAACAGTCTGATTCTGAAAACGAGTCAGACCAAAGTCCAGCATGGTTCCATCAGGAACAATCCAATTCTGAAAAGGAGTTGTATGAGAGGCCAAACTATTACTCTGAGATAAAAACGAAAACAAAAACAAAGATCCCAAACAAAGCCTGAAGAGCTCAAACACAAAGCATGGAGCTCAAAACCCAGGAGAAAACTTACCTTCCAACTCATGGGTCAGTGAGAAAGCAGTGAGCCCCATCAGCTCTGTGGGCATTGTCTGATGTTGGCTCTCCAGCCTGGGGGTCTTTGGAGGTTTGCTCTGGATCCCACATTTGATCACCAATATAAACCCTAAAATAAAACTACCAGTTATTTTACGAGTGAAAATGGGCATTTTGGGGAATAGCAGAGAATTGCAGTCTGGGACAAACAAGCTACAGCAAAAACTTCCTGACTCCATTTTAGTGTGGTTTCCTGTGATAATTTTCACATTTTTTAATGAATTAATTTCATCTTTTATTTGTAGTAAGTTCTCTTTCATTTGGTTCATTTTATCTTTCTTTCCTTAATTAATTAGCATGAATACTTAGCAGCTCATTTTCACTCTTTCCTTTAATAATAAAGGTATATTAGGCCCACACCTCTTTTCTGAGATGAACTGACTGTATCTCACAAGTTACAGTATGCACAGTGTGAAATTCTTTTTTTCCCCTTGTCATTTAAAACGTTTTTAATTTAGATTTAGACTCCAATTGCCTCCATAGGTTACCTAGGAGTCTCTTATTTTAAGTAGTTAAGTTTTAATTTAACTTATTTTCTTAGATTATATTCTGTAAAATATCAGAGCACTTAAAATTTTATTACTTTCTTTGTAGCAAATTTTATGGCAGGTCTATAAAAGCAACATATAATATTACATTTTCTTTACTCAAGGCAACTGATATACAAAGTGATTGAATTAAGTCTTTCTGTGACTATAGTTATTTTTTGTCTATTGCATCTTTCAATTCTGAAAGAGTGGTTGAAATATTTTAATGTAACCTAATTCTAATAAAGTTCTTAGTTATCTATTTCTTTTATTTTTTTAATGTTTATTTTGCAAGAGAGAGTGTGAGCAGGTGAGGGGCAGAGAGAGAGGAGAGATAAAATCCCAAGTAGGCTCCACACTGTCAGCACGTATACCAACTGAGAGCTCGATCTCATGAACCGTGATACCATGACCTGAGCCAAAACCAAGAGTTGGATACTTAACCAACTGAACCACCAAAGCACCCCTCTGTTTATTTTTTAATATTCTAATTGCTTTGTAATCTGATACATTTCCATGTAAGTATATCTCTTTGGAACATATTCTTTTTACCTATTCATAGATGTCCCACAATAGCTCTCTCCCCTGGAAATTCTACCTAAACCTGCATCCTCAAAAGTACCTTCCAAAACTTGGTAGTTTGCCAGTCCTGCATATTGCTGTGCTCCAAGACTCAGTTAACTTTGAGCGTTGAGGGAGAGAATGCTTGGGATGCAAATTCACACTGTTGTTGGATGCTTTAGGTTTTTAATTTATATTTTTTCCTTCCTGACTTTTATGATTTTAACAAGCCTTCTCACCCATGTAGTGTACAGAATATTGATAAGAGTTATTAGTAGTAAATTAAGAGGGACAGAGAAATTTAATTAAAAGTGAGAAAGTGAGATCATGGAGAGAGGCAAAATGTGCAGGTATAATTCCTTTTTATGATAATGACGACCATTTATTGAATGTCTACTATGTGTAGACACTATGTACATATGCATACTGTTTAATCCCTATAGCAGCACTATAGGGTAGGCATTATTCACTTCATTTTAGAAATGAAAGAGTGTTTAGAGCACAGAGATTAGGTATCTTGACAAATGCCATGCATGTTAATAAGTGGCTTAATTAGAAAGTTGGGCTGATTCCCAAAGTATGCCTGAATCCCACCACTCATTTTTCCCCCACTATACCCATTGCCTTACTTGTATGAAGATTAAGAAGAAATTCTGAATAAATGGTTATCCATAGATTGTAGAAGTATAATACTTAACCACAAAAATTGCATTTGTTTAATAAATATTTGTTCAGCATAGTACTAGTGCTGCAGTCACTAAGCAAGAAGAAATGATGGTGGAGTAGGTGTTTTGGGAAGAAAGACAAATAAAAGTTGACATTAAAGGAGTAGAGAAGATCACCCAAAGCAAGTCCATAGACTACAGTGTGGGCACGGATAGTGAGCAGAGAAAGGCTGAAGACAGCTGTTATAATAATCACCAAAATTTAAGGAATAAGCTCAAGAAAAAAGTTCATGAAGGAAAAATTAAGAGAATCACAAAGAGGATCAAGAAAGATAATAACATTTTGAAAATCAGGAAGAAGAAATTTTGAGTGTAAACTTTAATGAGTGGATTTTTGCTTCACCTATCCCTAGGTTATGATAAACAGTGGCTTCCTCTTCCAACACCATATGCAAGTTGGTGTTCCATTTCTTGGGCTCGGGGCAAAGACTCTCAGATCTTTGGGAAACTGATCAGAAACCTGGATAGTCCCCAAATCCTCTAGAAAACTGAAGGCTCTGAAATTAGAGCATGACTACTCTTGATGGACATTACTATAAGCATTGGTTCATATTTTGTGGTTTTATGATATACAGATTGAGTAATATCTTGAACCTAGTCAGTTCCATTATACCATTACACCACAATATGGCACATACTGAGAATTGCTGTAAAAACGAATTTCCTGGGGTGCCTGGGTGGCTCAGTTGGTTAAGCATCTGATTTTGACTCAGGTTATGATCTCACCATTCGTGAGTTTGAGCCCTGCATCAGGCTCTCTGCTGTCAGCACAGAGCCCGCTCCAGATCTTCTGTCTCCCTCTGTCTCTGGCCCTCCCCTGCTCATGTCCTCTCTCTCTCTCTTTCTCTCTCTCAAAAATAAATAAACATTAAAATAAATTTCTTACATAAACTTATTTATCATTGGCCTCTTCTTATAAAAGGATAGAGGGGCAACTGAGTGGCTCAGTCAGTTGAGCCTCTGACTTCGGCTCAGGTCATGTTCTCTCAGTTCATGAGTTCTAGCCCCATGTCGGGCTCTGTGCTGACAGCTTGGCCTGGAGCCTGCTTCAGATTCCCTGTCTCCCTCTCTCTGCGCCTTTCCAGCTCATGCTCTGTCTCTCTCTCAAAAATAAATAAACATTAAAAAACTCAGTTAAAAAAAAGGATACAGACACATTACCACAGTTTGACTTTTCTAGTTGCTTAGAACATAAATAAATAGGAATTATTGTGATATGTTTGAATTTCTTTATTGATGTTTTTTGAAAAATTTATGTTTAGGCAACAGACCTGTTGCATAAATGCAAGAGCTAATAAAAAAACTCATCTGCTCGTCATTCACTTGACATGTCTGAAAGTCAAAACAAAAGTATTTCAGTTTTGGGGTACCTGGGCAGCTCAGTCAGTTGAGCATCTAACTCTTGATTTCCACTCAGGTCATGATCCCAGAGTCCTGGGATCGAGCCCTACATTGGGCTCCATGCTGAGTGTTAAACCTACTTAAGATTCTCTCTCTCTCTTGCTCTCCCTTTTTCCCTCTCCCCAGCTTGTTTTCTCTCTTTCTCTCTCTCTCTCAAAAAAAAAAAAAATTCATTTTCTGTACAATGTGAAGTGCAGCAAGACTCCATGTTGAAAAAGACCATAAAAACAACTTAATATCATTCCTAATTTGGTTCAATTGAATCTGTTAACAGGAAATAATTGATTTAGAGGTATTTATTATATCTCTACAGACAGAGAAAATGATCTATTTAGAGAATCACTAAGATTATCTCTTTAAAAAAATTTTTTTTAATGTTTTATTTATTTTTGAGACAGAGAGAGACCGAGCATGAGCAGGGGAGGGGCAGAGAGAGAGCGAGATAGAGAATCTGAAGCAGGATCCAGGCTCTGAGCTGTCAGCACAGAGCCCAACATGGGGCTCGAACTCACAAACCACGAGATCATGACCTGAGCCGAAGTTGTCTGCTTAACCGACTGAGACTCCCAGGCGCCCCACTAAGGTTATCTCTAACTGATAATCCAATTTGAATGAATATGTTATTTTTAATAACAAGAATATTCAAAGTTTTACCAAAGTATTGACTATATTAAAAAAAAAAAAAGTGTCTTCTGAGGGCCAGTAAAGCCGGGTTATAACTGTATCACTGCTATTAACTCACTTGCAGAGTTTGAGAAGATCAATTCAAACTATCCCTGTGATTTCTCCCATGTCATATTAGTAGTAATTGCCCTACTGACCTTACTTTGTTGTTAATGACTTTTGAAAAAGGTGAATTCATTCAAGTAGAATTTATTAAGTGTTTACTGTGTGTCAAGCTTTGTTCTAGCACCAGGGGTTGGTGAAGAACATGCCAAATGAGACCCCTGATTTCACAGAGCTTAAATGTAAGCCAAGAATAATTACAGTCACATGAGGATGAGTACCACAACAGTAAGTATTGGATATAAAGATGATGTATGGTAGCTTGGGAATGCAGGGAAGAACTCTCTGAGGAAAATGACATTTCAGCTGAGGTCTGCAGGGTAAGAGTTGTATATGCCAATAGCATTCTAAGTGGAGGGAGAACATATGTAAAGTCTGAAGGAATTTAAGGAGGTGTGTGAGGTTCAGAAAAGCAAATACAAAGAGTGATGGGGAAGAAGTGAAAAATAATGGTTATGAAAATACACTGAGACATGGCTAGTGAGAACATAAACTGGTTTAACATTTCAGAAAACATTTTGGTAATATGAAATAAGAATCTCAAAAAAAAAAAAAAAAAAAAAAAAAGAAACCCAACAACATTTCTAGCCTTTGACTCAAGAATCTCACATCTGGATATCTATCATATGAAAAATCATATGAAATACAGAAAAAAGTTAGGAATAAAGATATTCATTAAAGTAGGGGTGCCTGGGTGGCTCAGTTGGTTAAGCATCTGACTCTTAATTTTGGCTCAGGTCTTAATTAGTAGCAGTGGGATACCCTCCCCTTCATTGCCACCTTCTTCTTTTATTATTATTAAATAAAGTATATTATAACAAATGTTTTCTCATATTATTGCACACCTCTGGATCTAGATCACAGTTGAGGAACTCTCAGAAGGTATCCCCATTTTATATAAGGGTTACTGGCAAATCAGTCTCCTGTCCCTCCAGAGAAAGATATTATCTTCATTACCCTGAAATATCTTCTGGGAGAAGAGGGAAAGATCTCACCTTTCTTATTCTGATCAGTAAACAAATCTGTCATTTCACCTGTAGGGAGACAGATTTCTGGTTTTCATGGCTTTCTGCTGTGGGAACAACCTTGAAAAGGTAGTCCACAACAAATGTATAGAAATGCTGTGGAGAATTGTCTGCCCAAAACCCCAATGACTATTATTTTTTAATTATTTTATTGCTAACAATTCTTTTTTTAAAAAGCCTTTTTTTTTTTTTTTTTTTTTCTTTTTAGTGATGCCTACATCCAACGTGAGGCCCCAACTCATTACCCTGAGATTAAGAGTCAGGCTCTTCCAAGTGAGCCAGCCAGGCACCCCACTGCTACTAATTCTTAATGCTGTTTTAGCAAGAATTACTATAATGAGTACATGATATTCATAGTTGAGTGGAAAATGGAAGTTGACTACATAGTGACTCAGACTTTTCCTTATCAAAACTATCAGCCAATCTAGGGAAGTTTCTGCCACTAATTAGCTATCATAATTTCTCTGGGCTCCATTTTCTTTTTTAAAAATTTTTTTTTTTTCAACGTTTATTTATTTTTGGGACAGAGAGAGACAGAGCATGAACGGGGGAGGGGCAGAGAGAGAGGGAGACACAGAATCGGAAACAGGCTCCAGGCTCTGAGCCATCAGCCCAGAGCCCGACGCGGGGCTCGAACTCATGGACCGCGAGATCGTGACCTGGCTGAAGTCGGACGCTTAACCGACTGCGCCACCCAGGCGCCCCTGGGCTCCATTTTCTATGAAGTGTTTTTTTTTAAGACTAGTTGGCTGTCTAAACTCTAATTTACTTTAGATTCCACAATTTTATTATTCCATATATAGAGGCAAAAGAATTAAAAAAAACCTCTACAGCTTAGTGAATAAAAACATCTTCTTTATCCATTCGTCTATTGATGGACATTTGGGCTCTTTCCATACTTTGGCTATTGTGGACAGTGCTACTATAAACATGGGGGTGCATGTGTCCCCTCGAAACTGCACACCTGTATCCCTTGGATAAATACCTAGTAGTGCAATTGCTGGGTCGTAGGGTAGTTCTATTTTTAGTTTTTTGAGAAACCTCCATACTGTTTTCCAGACTGGCTGCACCAGCTTGCATTTCCAGGGAGACAGAGAATCTTAAGCAGGCTCCACGCTCAGTGCAGACCCTGATTAGGGGCCCAATCTCATGACCTAAGATCATGATCTTAGCCAGAATCAAGAATTGGACCCTTAACTGACTTAGCCACCCAGGCACCCCTAAAAAATCACTTCTAACTTCACAGTTGGTTAGAATTATTTTTTCCATACAACCTCTTTAACAATAATAGTAGAAATAGGAGTGAAAGGGGTGCCTGGGTAGCTCAGTCAGTTAGGAATCCAACTCTTGATTTTGTTTCAGATTGTGATCTCACGATTTGTGAGATTGAGCCCTGTATTGGGCTCTGCACTGACAGTGCACAGCCTTCTTGGGATTCTCTCTCTCCCTCCCTCTCTGCCCTGTCCCACACTCTTGTGCTATCTCTCTCTCTCTCTCAAAATAAATAAACAAACATTAAAAGGAAAAAAGAAATAGGAGTGACAAAGGGATTCATATTTGGATAAAGCCCAGAGAGAACATCATAGCAGGGGGCCCCTCAATTGTGGGAGGTTTCCTGAAAGCTAGAGGGAAGGAAAGGGGAAAGCAATATGAACAACATTGGTCTTCATATTTTTTCCAAGAAACTTCTTATCTGTCTTCAAGAATTTACAGTTCTTTTGAGAAGAGTGACATGAAAAAAACCCAACAATAATAAAATGAACTGTATATATACAGGATTTCCAAATACAGACCAAATGAAGTTCTTTTATGGGCTAAAATGCCACAAAACACATGTAAATGAGCATTATGTCTCATATTCAAATGCATGGTTCTTTTTCACATGTATGTATTAAGAGGTCTTATTTTGATTAAGATGCAAATTTATGTTAAGACATATACAGAAATACAAAGAATCCAGTGAAGAAATAGGCAAGAGACATAAACAGACACTTTTCCAAAGAAGACATCCAGAGGACCAGTGGCACATGAAAAGATGCTCAACATCACTCATTATCAGGAAATACCAATCAAAACCACAATGAGATACCACCTCACACCAATCAGAATGGCTAAAATGAACAACTCAGGCAACAACAGATGTTGGCGAGGATGCGGAGAAAGGGGGACACTTTTACACTGTTGGTGGAATGCAAGCTGGTTCAGCCACCCTCAAAAACTGTATGGAGGTTCCTCAAAAAATTAAAAATAAAGCTACCCTATGACCCAGAAATTGCACTACTAGGTATTTATCCAAAGGACACAAAAACACTGATTTAAAGAGAGCACATGTACCCCAATGTTTATAGGAGCACTATCAACAATAGCTGGATTATGGAAAAAGCCCAAATGTCCATTGACTGATAGATGGATAAAGATGTGGCGTATATATATAATATAATATAATATAATATAATATAATATAATATAATATATATTGTTGCCATTTGCAACAATGTGAATGGAACTAGAATGTATTATGCCAAGTGAAATAAGTAAGTCAGAGAAAGATATCATATGATTTCCCTCATATGTGGAAATTAAGAAGCAACACAGAAGAACATAAGGGAAGGGAAAGGAAAATAAGATAAAAACAGAGAGGGAGGCAAACCATAAGAGACTCTTAACTATAGAGAACAAACTGAGGGTTGCTGGAGGGTATTGGGTAAGGGGATGGGCTAAATGGGTGATGAGCATTAAGGAGGGCACTTGTTGGGATGAGCACTGGGTGTTATATGCAAGTGATGAATCACTAAATTCTACCCCTGAAACCATTATTACACTATATGTTAACTAATTTGGATTAAACAGGAAGAAAGAAAGAAAGAAAGAAAGAAAGAAAGAAAGAAAGAAAGAAAGAAAGAAAGAAAGAAAGAAAGGAAGGTATGTTAGCAACTAACTCTAAAGGTAGTGCTACTGAGATGGAGGTGAAAAAGATTGTCAATGACATTAAGAAACTCATTTGAACGATTATTTTTATTAGGAAAGGTAGCAAGGACTATTGCACTCCATCTTTGAGAAGCAGCTGTTGGCATTCTCTGCCCATGAGTCAGGAAAACTGGGTTTCAGGCCAAACCTAACTGCTATCTAGCTGGTGATCTTGGGCACGTCATTCTGTTTCACTGGGTGTGCCTTGGTTTAACTGTTCTGTGCTAATCAAATGTGGCTTGGAATGATTAAGAAAGAGTATTTTGTAATGATGAAAATCTCTGAATTAGATTTAGGAAGATAATTCCATTACATAAAGACTTACCAAAATTGCAGCCAATTGAAATTTGGTTATTTGAATTCTACTGTGAAGAGAAGAGCATCTGTTATTTTGCATATTTTGCATTAATTTTTAAAAGATATAATCCTTGTAAAAACCTGATATAGGTGTAACAATGTGCACATTATCAACCTGTAGACAGCCCACAGCTTCTCAGGGGTGATGTTGCATCTGACCGAGGTCAACATCCAATCTCCATGCCCTTTCATTATAACACAGCCTTATCTGCCCAATTTTTTATCATATAAAAACACAAGGAAAGTTTCCTGTCTTCCAACACCTTAAAAATCTAACATTACCATGAGCATTTACTTCTCTCTGCAACTTATCCCTTGGGAAACTATAATAGCTCAAGAAACATTTATGTTATTTAACAAATGTGTCTTCCATTAGAGAAAGCTTCAAAGTCAAAAAGCTAAACAGTTTGGCAGATCTCACAAAACCAGAAGACCAGATCTCTCATTTTTTGGTGCATAATTTTTAACTTCCTTTCTTTTGAAACCAGAGCATCTACCACTGAAATACATACTATCATTCTTTGGGGTGGACTGTGGGATGTGAGAGGGGTTGAGGCACTCTAGAAGGTGGGGTAATGATTCAAAGGAACAGTTGACAGATACCAGTGTGGTCCTATAAAAGATAAAATGGTTTCTGTAGCTGCTGATAAAACTCTCACGTGCTCAGTCAGAATACATATGACACCGAAACCCTGTACTAATTTCCCCTTTGCTTATCTTTAACCCTTGCTTCATTTTTTCTTATTCAAACAAAAGTTTTGAAAGAAAGGAGTAGAAGGTTTTTAGTGGGAAAGGGTTTTAAATCTTTTGAGTCTTGCTTTCTTCTGTCTAAAAGTGGAGAATTGGACGAAGTTTATTCTTTTAGTTTTGACGTGTGGCAATCACAGTTTTAAATTTAGAAATTTATTTTAGGTGAGGATTTATAAAACATTTGAAAACATTTCACACTTTTAGGGATAGACAGAAATAGGCTTAATTCTTCTAACATGGAAAGCACCAAGGACTTACAGGTTTTTCTGACAAGTTAATACAGCTAAATAGGTGAATACTACTGTAAGAATTGTCTATTACTTGAATGTAAACATGGACATCTCCTGAATGTGGTAAGGAGAGTTGGGGAGGTTTAATCCACAGAAAACTTAACCAGATGAGAGAGAAAAACACAGGACTGTTTTCAGTTAACTTTGCTAAATAATAACAATAACAATAATAATAATAATAATAAATAACATTAGCATTTTTCATTGTCATATTAGATAAATAATAACCCAAGCACATGTTTACCAACCCTACATCTTTTGTCTCTCCCCATTCTGACAAGTTTCCCAAAAGCTATCAATCTGTATACTCATCCCTGTCCATCTTTGCCCCTCATTTATCCACCTTATTCCTCAACCTCCACTGAAGAGAAGGAAGGAGGAGAATATGAGTTGTTTTTCTCTCCAGGTTTACCATAAGCTCAGTGAGGGCAGTGATTGCATTTATTTTATCCTGCTGTATCCCCATTAATTAGCAATCACTTGTTGAATGAATAAGTTGGTATCCCTTCAAGCTGAAGTATGGGAAGGACTGGTAGAAGCTTCCTTCCCCAGTGGAAAACTGAGAGCCCTGTCTAATCCTCAACTTCCTGCTTTTGGGCTTCATGAATAAAGGTTTCCCCTGTTTATGAGAAAGAAATAAGGGCAAGGCTAGCTCTCGCTATAATTGTCAAGTTTGAATTCTCACTCTTTCTGCTCCCCTCAGGGCTTTTCTTTTCTGCACAGCTATAAATGATTTATTTCTCCCAGGGAAAAGACATAAATTTAACAGGGCTATTTAGTGATTGCATTTCAATCTTCCCTTTGAACAAATATACATTCTTCATTAATAATGAAAGAAAATCCAATAGAAAAATGAACCAGGGATATGATTTAGCAGTTTAAGTGAAATAAAAAAATTTAGATTCTTACCAATTAATTCAATATGCAAATTAAAATGAGATATTTTTGCCTATAAGAGTGATAAAAATGTAATAGATTGAGCATATCCACTTTGGGTAAAGACATGGAGAAATAGGTACTTTGCTGTATTTTTGATGGGCACAACAATGGAAATAGCCTTTCTTAAGAGCAATTTGACAATATCGATAAAATGTAGCACTTTAACCCTGCAATTCCATGGGTTACGGGTTCATTACAGTATTGCTTATAAAAGTGAAATGGTGTGGCATGCCTGGATGGCTCAGTTTGTTAAGTGTCTGACTCTTGATTTCAGCTAGGTCATGATCGCACGGTTTGTGGGATTGGGCTCCACTTGGGATTCTCTCTCTCCCTCTGTCTTTTCCCCTCTCCATTCTGTTTGTCTGTCTCTCTCAAAATAAATAAATAAAAATTTTTAAAAAAGTGAAATGGTGAGTAATAGAAGGGTGACTAAGTAAATTAAGGAAAATCCATATTAAGGAATATTTTTGGAACTGTTCAAAAAAGAAGACAGAGCTTTAAATACAGGCATGGAACGATGGCCATAATGATATAAAAATAAGTTACATGGTAAAATAATATGTGTAACTTCATATTTGTATTTACAAATAAATAAATTGTGTGGGATAATCAGAAAAATTTTTTTAACGTTTTTTTTTTTATTTTTATTTTTGAGACAGAGAGAGACAGAGCATGAACGGGGGAGGGTCAGAGAGAGAGGGAGACACAGAATCGGAAACAGGCTCCATCCAGGCTCTGAGCCATCAGCCCAGAGCCCGACGCGGGGCTCGAACTCACGGACCGCGAGATCGTGACCTGGCTGAAGTCGGACGCTTAACCGACTGCGCCACCCAGGCGCCCCAATCAGAAAATTTTTAACAATGGTTGCTTCGAGGTGGAGATGTGTGTGCAGGTGTGGGGCCATACCAACCCAAGTGAGGATTATTTATAATATTCTAGGAGGCTATGATATTTAATACCTAAATTTTTAATTGTAAACTCAATAGAGAAAAATTTTAAAGCAAATTTCAACCTTACCTCATTGAAAACAATTGTTTTTATGTTTTTGTGTTCCTTTCTCCCCCTGCATTTGTTATTTGAGTACTTTGCACCATGTGCTTTGCTGAAAAACTACAGTGGATGTGCTAGCACACTTGCCCACACTTGTGCAGGTGCATACACACACATACAAACACACACATACTCTCAGGTTCTTGCTCTTATAGAGCTAACAGGCTTTATCTGTGTGCATATATGTTTTTCTTCACCATAGCATAGAATTTATATCTGCTATTATTTTGCTTCAGATTATATCTTATTATGAACACAATAGTTATTATTTTGAATATTCCATCAAAGAGAAGCCATGAAATATACATAATTATTCCCTATAGTTAGACATTTAGGATACACACACACACACACACACACACACACACATATACACATATACATATATATACACACACCCTTTTTCAGTTAAGGGAGCTGCCATCTAATGAGTTGTTAATATCTACATAGACTTTTTTGAGGCTTTTAAGAAAACTACAGATGGGATCCCAGAGATGTCACCCAGTATTGCTCTTATTGCACAGAATGGAAACAGTGACATTGATACCTTTTACTTCCTGTTTACCTCCTATTAGCCAAGCACTTTCCTATATGCCTCTTAATTCTCAAAATAAGACAGTATTAGTATCTTTGTTTTACCAATAAGAAAATTGAAAATTGAAAATTCAGAGAAATTTTGTAAGGAGGGTATAATTTACCACCACTTAAAAAAAAAACCTTTTAAATTTCCTCTTTTGAATGAGGAACTTGATTAATGCCTACATAATCATCACGTTTAATCCTCCAAAAACTCCAGCAAAATATATATCTTTATCTCAAATTTACATTTGAGAAAATTCAGAAAAAACAAAGTATAGGTGTATCAGGGACTAAATTGGTAGACTGCTAATAAGAGTGTCAAGCAACACTAGTAAGTGATGCCATCTCACAGTGAGAGTAGACGAGTAGACTCATCCATTTACACCCCAAGCACAGGGTTGGGGGGACTCTCTGTTGCAAGTTTTTCTCCATTACTGTTACCACAACAGTGGCCATCTCAGTTCTCCTTAGGTAGGTTCAAGTTCTTCTTCCTCCTCAATATGTCCCCAGATTTTCCTTTCCATTTCGTTGAAACCGGAAGGATGAAAAGACAGCAGGACCAGGGACTTCTGAGGTATTTGATGTACAGGGAACAAAGGCAAAGGTGAGGTGAGTTTAATGGAGAGGCTGAAAATAAACTTATTTTTGACATTGCATGGTGATAAGATCACCTCTAAATAAAAACGTCTGTTACTTACACAACGCACCACATATTCTGCCTCTGAAAAACTCCCTAAACGAAGAACAGGGTTTCTCCCTGCCAGAGGCCATAGCCTAGAATTTGTGGTCTTTCTCTTTCTCTTCCACAGAAGCCATGTGTTTTTTAGTCCACCAAAGAGAGTTCAAACTACTTCCCCACAGTGTCTGGAATCTTGGAGTTCAAACTGCACAAATTCCATTCTTAAAGGACACTCTTGTTAATCATTTCAGTTGTGCCTAAGGATATAGACAGGTCCTCAGTCCATTTCACTCCCCCAGAGTCAGGAGAGTAGTGGTTATGAGCATAAAACTTCAAGTTAAAATATTTCTGACTGGAATAACCAGTCTGTCCCTGACTAGATTTGGGCAATTTATTACACCTCTCTGAAC
The DNA here is from genome assembly GCF_018350155.1 of Leopardus geoffroyi. Taxonomy (NCBI): domain Eukaryota; kingdom Metazoa; phylum Chordata; class Mammalia; order Carnivora; family Felidae; genus Leopardus; species Leopardus geoffroyi. The sequence goes on along the minus strand of NC_059329.1, from coordinate 44,648,956 downwards.
TGGTTTTTGTAAAATGACAAAGCCAACATTATGTTTTTCATTAAATTATTGTGAAGAGTAAGTGTAGCTATGCAGCATCATCATTGTCATCATCATTATTACTATCATTGTTTTATAGATCTAAAAACCTCTATAGATTCTGTGTTGGGTTATACTGCCCATTCTTTCTGAACCTCAGGTTTAGACATTTCTCTGAAACCTTGACTCATTTCTTACCTCCCTGAATTCCTTGAGTGTACCCCAGGTCTTTTGGTATTTTTCTAGCCTTCAGAGCACATTGTTTTCTTTTCTTTTTTTTCTTTAATTTTTAATGTTTATTTTTGAGAGAGCTAGACAGAGTGCAAGCAGGAGAGGAGCAGAGAGAGAGGGAGACACAGAATCTGAAGCAGGCTCCAGGCTCTGAGCTGTGAGCATAGAGCCTGATGTGGGGCTCAAACTCAAGAGCTGTGAGATCATGACCTAAGCCAAAGTCAGACGCTTAACCGACTGAGCCACCAAGGTGCCCCCACATTGTTTTCTCATTGCCCCTTGATGCCTGGATAGCAGTCGTCTGCTGAGTACCATCTGGACCAATGAGAACAACCCTGTTTCTTGCACACCAGCCAGGATAAGTTTCCAAGAGACATTTTTCTATTTTCTATGTTAAACTCTCAACCAGAATTCTAACTCTATACTTTCAAGCTTTCCCCAAACGTTAATTGTTGTCTTTAGTTTAAAATGGCTCAGGAGTGATTTGTATGAAAATTCTCTGGAAATTACAAAGTACTATAGAAACGTTGAAAATGTTGGGGCCCATGGGTGGCTCAGTCGGTTAAGCATCCGACTTCAGCTCAGGTCATGATCTCATAGTTTGTGGGTTCAAGTCCCACATTGGGCTCTGTGCTGACAGCTCAGAGCCTGGAGCCTATTTCAGATTCTGTGTGTGTGTGTGTGTGTGTGTGTGTGTGTGTGTGTGTCTGTCCCTCCCCAACTTGTGCTCTGTCTCTCTCTCAAAAATAAATAAATGTTAAAAAAATGTTTTTAAATGTTGAAAATGTTATTGTTTGTCTTCTGGCAGCTGTTAGTAATTGTTACCACAAAATTCCAATCATGAAAACTAAAGCATTAAAAATCTCACACACATTTTTATTTCTTCTATATTTTTGCATGTAAAACAAACAGAGATACATTTTTACTTATATTTTTACTTCTATTTTTACTTAGTGTAGTTTCCTTTTCCAGAAATTTGAGGATCTATGCAGTGTGTCTTTCAAATCAGTAAAACCTCTTTAGCCTTTTATTTAGGAATAAAGTTAAGTTTATGTAAAATGAACCGGATGCAGAGAATTTTTTATTAAGTATATCAGTTTAATTAGTTTCTATTCATAATCCTAAATTTATTAATCAAGTGTTGGCAATCTAGGATCTTTAGAAAATTATTTGGATGAACAGATATATAATTTATTATTTATTACAGAGCATTTTTATTTTATTTTACTTTCATCATGATAAGTGTACTCTTTACTCCCCATCACCTGTTTCACCTATCCCCCCACCCACTTCCCCTTTGGTAACCATGAATTTGTCTTCTATACTTAAGAGTCTATTTCCGGGTTTGTCTCTCTCTCTCTTCCTTTTGTAAATTGATTAACTGTGGGGGATAAGCTTAGGAATCACCTGGGCTTGCACTAATGGGTTAACAAGGCATAAAGAAATACAAAGGCATAAAATGCTCACACCCGAGTTTGGGTAAATCAGATTGGCACCCCAAGAATAGGGGGTGTAAAGGCACCCTGATAATAGGGAGCCACAAAGGTGCCAGGAATCGGAAGGTGCAAAGGCACCCCAAAATAGAGAGGGGGTGCAGAGCCTCCAGAATAAAGAGGGAGAGGCAAAGGCCTAAAATAGGAACGGTGCAAAGGTGCCCAATACATAGGTATATGAAATAAACAAGATTAGATATTCAGGGTGAAAGCACCCCCAATTTGGTACTATAACGGAAAAGCTACTTTCACAGGAGGAAGGGCCAGGTTAGGTAAATTGGTGAATTGGACTATGGACAACTGCGCTGCAGGCAAAGCAGCCCAGAGTGGAGATGGTTAACGAAAGAAAAGGTGCCTTATTATCCTCAAGATTATTTCTCCTATTTACCTCATCCCCTAGGCTAGCTAAGATAAACAGACATGCTGCCTCATGTCCACTGTAAACAACTTTCCTCCTGACTGCCCAGCGCCCAGATTTTGTTTTGTATTAACCTAAACCCCTAACCCCAAATATCCTCAAGACCCCCTTTCCCTCACGTCCACGAGTTAATGTTCACAGATTCATCATCTCTTTGTTCATGTCCATCACCATGTTTGTAAACCTTCTGATCCTAATAAAAACAGGGCAAGGACCCTTATTCAGGGCTCTTGTCTTTCCCTGGACATTAGCCATCTGTCACTTTCAATACTGCATCCCACTCTTTTGCTAGACAAGAGAGAACTTTAGAAACAGACTGTATGACAAATTAATTAATTTTATATTTTTAAAAGTTTATTTATTTCGAGAGAGAGAAAGAGAGTGTGTGCAAGGGGGGGAGGGGCAGAGAGAAAGGGAGAGAGAGAATCCCAAGCAGGTCCTATGCTTTTAGCATGGAATCCAACATGGGGCTGGATCTTAGGAACCCTGAGATCATGACCTAAGCCAAAATCAAGAATTGAACACTTAACTGACCGAGCCACCTAGGCACCCCTATTTTTTTCTTGAGAGAGAGAGAGAGAGGGAGAGAGAGCAAAGGCATGGCAGATGGGCAGAGGGAGAGAAAGAGAATCTTAAGCAGGGTCCACACTCAGCACAGAGCCCAGTGTGGGGCTGAATCCCATGACTTTGGGATCATGACCTCAGCTGAAAACAAGAATCAGATACTCAACTGACTGAGCCACCCCAGCGCCCTTCCCCCTTTTTTTGTTTTTAAACCTTTGCTCATTTGTTTTGTTTCTTACATTCCACATGAGTGAATCACATGGTATTTGTCGTTCTCTGACTTCTTTTGCTTACCATGATACTCTGTAGCTCCATCCCTGTCATTGCAAATGGTAAGATTTCATTCTTTTTTATGGATGAATAATATTCCATTGTATATCTATACCACTGTATCCATTCATCCATCAGTGGACACTTAGGATGTTTCCATAATTTGGCTATTGTAAATAATGCTTCAATAATAGTAGGTGTGCATGTACCCCTTTGAATTTTGCATTAGTGTATTTGTATTTTGGGGGGTAAATACCTAGGAGTATACAATTATTGGACCACAGGGTAGTTCTATTTTTAACTTTAGGAGGAAATTCCATACTGTTTTCCATAGTTTTCATTCCCACCAACAGTACAAAAGGTTCCTTTTTCTCAAAATCCTTGCTAAAACTTGTTTCTTGTGTTATTGATTTTAGCCACTTTGACAGGTGTGAGGTGATATCTCATGGTTTTGATTTGTATTTCTCTGATGATGTGTGATGTTGAGCATCTTTTCATGTATCTCTTGGCCATCTGGATGTCTTCTTTGGAGATATGTCTGTTCATATCTCCTGTTTATTTTTCTGTTTATTTATTTATTTTGAGAGAGGGAGAGGGAGGGGCAGATGGAGGTAGAGAGAGAGAATCCCCAAGCATGTTCCACACTGGCAGCACAGAGCCTGATGCGGGGCTTGAACTCACAAACTGTGAGATCATAACCAGAGCCAAAACCAAGAGTCAGATGCTTAACTGACTGAGCCACTGAGGCACCCCTCTTCTGCTTATTTTTAATTGGATTATTTTTGGGTGTTGAACCGCATAAGTTTTTTTAATATATTTTGATACTAACCCTTTATTGAATATGTCATTTGCAAGTATCTTCTCCCATTCAGCAGGTTGCCTTTCAGTTTTATTGATTGTTTTCTTCCCTGCACAAAACCATTTTATTTTGATGTAGGCCTAATAGTTTATTTTTGCTTTTATTTCTCTTGCTCAAGAGAAATATCTAGAAAAATGTTGCTATGGCCGATGTCAGAGAAATTTACTGCCTGTGCTCTCTTCAAGGATTTTTCTGGTTTCAGGTCTCACATTTAGGTCTTTAAACCATTTTTTTGTGTATGGTGTAAGAAAATGCTCCAAATTATTTCTTTTGAATGTTGCTGTATAGTTTTCCAATACCATTTGTTGAAGAGACTCTTTTTCCCATTGTTTATTCATTCTTCCTTTGCCAAAGATTAATTGATGATACAACTGTGGGTTTATTTCTGGGTTTCCTATTCCATTTATCCATGTGTCTCTTTTTATTCTAGTACCATATTATTTCGATTACTACAGATTTGTAATATAACTTGATATCTGGAATTGTGATACCTCCATTTTTTTTATTAAATATAATTTATGGTCAGATTGGTCTCCATACAACACCCAGGGCTCATCCCAACAGGTGCCCTCCTCAATGCCCATCACTCACTTTCCCTTCTCCCCCACCCCTCATCAACCCTCAGTTTGTTCTCAGTATTTAAGAGTCTCTTATTGTTTGCCTCCCTCCCTCTCTGTAACTTTTTTTTTCCCCCTTCCCGTCCCCCATGGTCTTCTGTTAAGTTTCTCAGGATCCACATATTAGTGAAAACATATGGTATCTGTCTTTCTCTGCCTGACTTCACTTAGCATAATACCCTCCAGTTCCATCCACATTGCTGCAAATGGCCAAATTTCATTCTTTCTCATTGCCAAGTAGTATTCCATTGTATATATAAACCACATCTTCTTTATCCATTAGTCAGTTGATGGACATTTAGGCTCTTTCCATAATTTGGCTATTGTTGAAAGCGCTGCTATAAACATTGGGGTACATGTGCCCCTATGCCTCAGCACTCTTGTATCCCTTGGGTAAATTCCTAGCAGTGCTATTGCTGGGTCATAGGGTAGTTCTATTTTTAATTTTTTGAGGAACCTCCACACTGTTTTCCAGAGCAGCTGCACAAGTTTGCATTCCCACCAACAGTGCAAGAGGGTTCCTGTTTCTCCACACCCTCTCCAGCATCTATAGTCTCCTGATTTGCTCATTTTAGCCACTCTGGTGTGAGGTGATATCTGAGTGTGGTTTTGATTTGTATTTCCCTGATGAGGAGTGATACCTCCAGTTTTATTTCTATTTTTCAAGACTGCTTTCACTATTCAAGGTCTTTTGTGGTTTCATACAAATTTTAAGATTGTTTGTTCTAGTTCTGTGAAATATGTGGTTGGTATTTTGATAGGGATTGCATTAAATGTGAAGACTGCTTTGGGTAGTATAGATATTTTAACAATATTTGTTCTTCCAACCCATGAGAATGGACTGTTTTTCCATTTCTTTGCATCATCTTGAATTTCTTTCATCAGTGTCTTATAGTGTTCAGGGTGCAGGTCTTTCACCTCTTTGGTTAAGTTTATTCTTAGATATTTTATTGTTTTTGGTGCAATTGCAATGGGATTATTTTCTTAATTTCTCTTTCTGCAGCTTCATTATTAGTGTATAGGAATGCAACAGATTTCAGTATATTGATTTTGTATCTTTTGACTTACTGAATACATTTGTCAGTTCTAGTAGTTTGGTACAGTCCTTAGGGTTTTCTACATAGAGTATCATGTCATCTGCAAACCGAGAGTTTTACTTCTTTCTTACCAATTTTGGTGCCTTTTATTTCTTTATGATGTCTAATTGCTGTGGTTAGGAATTTTAGTACTATTTTGAATAATATTATAAAGTTTTTTTGCAATAAATTACTATTACCAGTTCAAAACCTTTGTATGGATCAAATAATGTCACCATAATATTATTCAAATTATATTTTGTTCTGCTAGCTCATAGATATAGTGAGTCATTCAGTAACTGTCTTATATTAATAATAAAAGCCAAGAAATCATGGAGAAAAGTTGAGAAAGAGTATACATAGACACTTAACATTAAAAGAAATATAAATAATAACACTCGGAAAATGTTTACAATTCAAGTAAACATAAAAATTAAAATTAGACCTTGTTAAATCATCATATTGATGAAAACATAAGAGATCCAGGGGTGTCTGAGTGGCTCAGTTTGTTAAGCATCCAACTCTTGATTTCAGCTCAGGTTATAATTTCACAGTGCATGACTTCAAGCCTTGTATCAGGCTCTGCACTGGCAGTGTGGAACCTGCTTGGGATTCTCTCTTTCTTTCTCTTTCTCTCAAAATAAATAAGTAAACATTTAAAAAACATAAAAGATCAATAATATCCAATGTTGGCTATATTGTGGAGGGGCACTGCCCAAAAAATTTTTCTGTGATGATGGAAAGGTTCTATATCAGTGGTATCCCATATGGTAGCCACTGACAACATGGGGTTACTGATCATTTAAATAACCAGTATAACTGAGAAATGAATTTTAAATTCTATTAAATTTAAATTTAAGCCACTACATGTAGCTAATGGTTCTTGTATTAGAAAACACAGGTTTGAGGACATGGGCAGTTCATTAAATATTTTGTGTTAGTATAATATATTTTTTTGGTGAATGATTTGGAAAAATCAAAATTTAAAAGGCAGACACTTTTTTTTGAAGTTTATTTATTTCTTTTGAGACAGGGAGAGAGTGCATGAGCAGGAGAGGGGCAGAGAGAGAGGATCCCAAGCAGGCTCTGTGCTGAGCCCCACATGGGTCTCAAACCCAGGAACTGTGAGATCATGATCTGAGCTAAAACCAAAAGTCAGCCACTTCACCAACTGAGATACCCAGTTTCCCCATGGCAGACACATTTTGACTTAGCAATATTAAGAGTAGTAATTATGAACACTTTAACAAATACTTGAAAATGTGCAAAAAAATCAAATGATATTTATTGCAGTATAATTTTTAAGAAAGAATAGTTAGAAACTCAGTTAAATACCCATTAGTACAAAAATAGGCTAAGTAAATTGTGATATGTTTGTAGTATGCAACTTTATAGTTGCTTATAAATATTGATTTGTAAATGTTGACTTGAAAAGTTATCCATTATAGTCTTTTAGATTAAAAAATAATTATATGGCTAAAAATATGCATAGTATGGCAAGTACATTTCCCAAAGGAAAAAAATATGTGTATATGCTTCTCTATGCATATAAAAATGCAGGATAATATATTAAAACAAGTGACATTGGTGGTTTTCAATGGAAGGTGGGTTTATATACCAACATGCTACTTAAATATTTTAAAAGCATATTTTCTTTTTGAAATTAAAAGAAATCCATAGAAGAAAAAAATTTCTTCTGATGTGCTCAATAGAATTCAAATTATGTGAAATTTATATTCTACCTTTTAGGATTTTATAATGCCAGACATGAAAAAAATGCATTTATTAACAGTTGTGAACATTGGGATGTTGACTACACCAATGTATAAAAGGGAGAGGTTATGTGACTGTATACTCTTGAATTTGTGCAGGTGGTATTGCTGAGGGTAGTTGCAATCTGTAAAGAAATGTGGTGAAAGGGATGCCTGGGAGTGCAATTGGTTAAGCCTCTGACTTCTCCTGGGATCATGATCTCCCAATTTATGGGTTCAAGCCCCATACTGGGCTCTGGATCAATAGTGCAGAGCCCACTTGGGATTCTCTCTTTCTCTCTCTCTATCCCTCCCCCACTTGCGCACTTTCTCTCTCTCTCTCTCAAAAAAAAAAAAAAAAAAAAAAAAAAAAAAAAGAAATGTGGTGAAAGATCAGTGTGGAATCAGTTCTCTTTGAATGCCAAAATCATGTGGTATTTATCCTGCATATAAGCCCCCTAATTGCTAACTAAGCCCAGATTTTGCTGATTGATACCTCTTCTTTAAAGCTTCTGGTTGTCACAAAGTCTTGGATCAAAGAGAAGGACTTTTCTAAAATATAAATTTGGTCTCCTCAGTCTTCCACATAAAAATCTTTAGAAGTCTCCATACAGGTTACAGAATACCATCAAATCCAAACTCCTCAGCACCATATGCCAAGACTTCTCTAACCTGACCCCAATTTTATTTTTCCTCCTTTGTCTTGCACTACTTTCCCATTCTCTTCCTTTTTGCAACAGACCTCTCATTTACTCCTCAAATATCCCAACCATTCTCAAGCCTTCATGCCCCTTTTCAGGCAATGTTTCTCAGTAATACCCTTAATTACACCCTTCTGTTCTTACCTACCTGCTAAACTCAAGACCTAGCTTAATGTCACCTCTTTGAATCTCTCCTTGATGCCTGTAGGCAGAACTATTCTCTCTCATGCTCTCTGGTTTCTAAAACTCTCTGTAATTACTTCTATCCTAAATTAGAGATAATGTTTACATATTAAATTAGAGATAATTATTTGCATTACTCATTATCATTTTCCCCTCTCAATGATGAGTTCCTCAGGCTGCTATCATGTCTTATTCATCTCTGTATGAGTTAATGCATGCGTAACTTGGCAAAGTGTAAGCCCTTGATATATGGAGTTATTATTTTGTTGTTTATATTCTTGATGCCTCCTCCAATATATATTACAGATTCCATATTTAATTGATTTTGCTTGAATTAGTGAATTACTCATTGTACATACTTGAATGGCATGGCTATTACCTAATCTCTGGCTGAAAATGGTACCGTCACGTTGCTTACCTATGCTTTTGTGATTCTTAAAAGTTTTTAATCTTTCCTCGTTTCAGATTATCATATTGTTCCTTGACTTTATATCTTTATTTAACTTGCTCACTGCTTAAAGAACCATTTACTGAACATCTATTTGAACCAGAGTGCTTACTAGTCACTGAGGATACAGAAGTAAATACAGTGAAAATTATTCCTGCCCTCACGAAGCTTCAGCCTCTAGTAGAAAACATAAACATTCAACAAAATGTTATATAACTAAAACTTGATATCTGCTGTGTAGGAAAATCACAGGGTGTTATGAATGCTTTCAAAAAAGGACTCTAACTTCATCAGATGAGTTAAGAAATACTTCCTGGAGGAAGTGATATTTAGGTTGATATCCAAAGAAAAGATAAGAATTAGGTTTAAAAAAAAGTGGAAGACTGAGAAAATGGGGGAGAATTTCAGACAAAGGGAACTAAACTCAGAAAAATAGATCCTGAATAGAAAGAAGACACTAAGGGGGCGCCTGGGTGGCGCAGTCGGTTGAGCGTCCGACTTCAGCCAGGTCACGATCTCGCGGTCTGGGAGTTCGAGCCCTGCATCAGGCTCTGGGCTGATGGCTCAGAGCCTGGAGCCTGTTTCCGATTCTGTGTCTCCCTCTCTCTCTGCCCCTCCCCCGTTCATGCTCTGTCTCTCTCTGTCCCAAAAATAAATAAACGTTGAAAAAAAAATTTTAAAAAAAGAAAGAAGACAGTAGGATTGATAGAGCCAAGTTGCTCTCTAATGAATATGACTCCCTTTGTTGGGATTCTTATGTATATATACTCATGCATGATATTAATTAAATAATCAGGATGGAGCATGGAAGGTCCCCAGAATTCAAAAGCAAAACTGTTTAGTAAAGTTTTTGTTTATTCAGAAGTTGGATGTGTATTTGACACATTTATCATGTTTAGTTGTGATCTTTCCAAACAAGAAATCATGAGGAAATCCATACATTTCCCATGATCACTCTTGGAGATGAAGGGAATAGATTTTATAGCCTAGTACTGCAGTGTTTCCTTACCACCACACACACACACACACACACACACACACACACACACATCATGATAAAGACATATTTTTACCAGTTTTTTAAATTTAATTCCTAAAATTAACTTTTAAGTTCTTTCCCACAGAAGTCTATTTTATTAAAGCTGTAACTGCTCTTTTCTGGTACAAAATTCATGTAACTCAGAGCAATAAGTAGAGTCTTCTCCTTTTGGCTTGAGGCCCAGGGAGACACGTATAATCCCACTCTGGGTTATGGAACCTACCTATTTCTCCTGAGTCTACTTGGAAAGAAGTATTAAAAGCTGATTCAATAATGATCTTCTCCTTAAACCATCAGTACCATCCCTCCAACACAGTATTTTTTCTTGGGCAAATTGGGGCATTCACATCTCTCCTGATTTCAAGCTTGTGGAGACAACCTATCTAGTCCAGAGGTCTGGGCTGGTTAGTAAAGATATGTTTCTAAGGTTTGGTGTCTACAGAAGTTGTCTTGCTATGTATATAGAGAAAAACTAATCTGTGGTCACAGAATGAATTGCTAACCTTGACCGGCCACCTTGTAAATGTAGACCTTTGGTCATAAGATTGCACAACAGGAAAACCATTGATAATGGATCAGAAGTCCCAACTTCATGTGGGGAGGAGGTAAAATGTTTAAAGCAAGGAAGAGTCCTGACCTCCAACCTCACTTCCCACTTCTGATAGGAAATTATGTGCCCAGATATTTCCATCTTTCTTTGCATACAGTTCAGTCAAAAAAATTGAAATGAAAAGAGTGTGGCTGGGGCAGGGATGACCGAAGTAATTCCACTGAACTCATTCAAATTATACTGAAAGTCACTGGGTAAGCAGCCCAACTGATTAATGTTGATTCCTTTGTGATTCAGTTGGCGGAGTCTCAGGAGAGCCCAAAAAAGGACATTGTCTTTTCTAGGAAAGATACTTCACATGATTATGAGAACAGGAAATGTAATGGCTCTGGGTTCAGATTACATTAAATGGTTTTTACTGTGATCTAAACTGATTTGGAACCAGTCAGCTTTGCTCTCCTGCTTCCAAGTTCTGCTGCTTTCTTCCTTTGCCCAATCAGGCATATTTGCTTTTCTGATTCTGCAATATTTTTTTCCTGAACCAGAACCAGGAATGTCTTATTGTGAGATAAGGGAGATATAACTTCACTGTCATGTTGTCCTATTTAAAAAAAGAAATTCCAAGAATTTTACATGCATTATCAAATGTGATTGAAATAGGAGTCTTGCTCATGTTTTATTGGTGTATGTTTAGAGGTGAAAACACGGCAAGAGAAGAGCCTGGAATCTAGAGCATTCTGAGAGAACATCTATTCACTTGTCTGTCTTCATTCTAGCAGGATTTATAGTCACACTTGCTTTTGAATTCACAATGCCTTCCTTAGTGTCTGGTACAATAGTGACTGTTTCTAGAATAAATAAGCTTTGTGGAACAGGAAGAATAGTTGGAAGACCTAGAGATATTTTGCAGGACAAGAAAAGACCTAAAGGGGACACAAATCTCATCTATTAGTTTCTTAAGAGTAGATAACTGGAGGAGAAATGTCCTGTCTGTGTTACTCTAAACAGCAGAGTGCAGACTCAGGACAAACATGAGTTTGTTCATGGAAAAAGATTTCTGTTCCAAGGGTCCAATGCTTTTTCAAGTTGTCGTCAAGATCCATGCATCAGCTACATCTGCTAATGTGAATAAAATATTTTGAGAAATTGCAAAGGAATTCAGCATTAGAGTGTGATTATTATCACTCATTCAAAGTAGACAGAATTGGCCATGCATTTTATAGCACTCCAGGCTCATTTGCCCTGTGCAGCTTTCTCTTACTTCCAGCAGAGTCCAAGTCTTTTTGCCACACCACACTTAGAGGAATTGGTTCTGGAATAAGACTTCCTAGGGTCGATCTTAACCCTTCCTCAGTTAAGCTATATAACTTTTATTAATCTCTGTCATAGTTAACTGAATTATAAATGAAAATGTAATAATAGTATGTACCTTATAGAATGCTGTGAGGATTAAATAAAATAATACTTATTAATCATTTAGAAGAGTTCCTGGGACATGGTAAAGGTTGAGTTAAAGGTTAATTGTTTTGGGGATGGATAAAAGGTTCTTTTGTATTGATAGTTTTCAGCATGGTACTTAATTCAATGCCTACCACTTAGCAAACCCTCAAAAATTGATTGTGGAACTCAATTTTATACTGATAGCATAAATTAGGAGAATTTTCTGGAAGCTACTTTCATGGTATTGTCTCAAATGTAATTTTTTTCTTCATAGTTCTTATGTCTCAGGAAACACAATGTGGGGTTGCCTACAACAAGTAGGGAACTCATTGACACTCCCTTAGTCGGGTGGAAAGCACCTGTTTTGTTTTAAACACACAGCTTTCAAATGTCAATTAATAAATGTGTAAGGGATGATGAAATTAGAGAAATTTGTGAACAATAATAGTAATAACTATTTCAGGCAAAAATCATTAATCAGTGCTAAAACTAGTGGATACAGATTTCTCTTTCTGCTTCAGATGTAGAAAGTAGCAAGCAAATGTCACTTTTGTTGTAACAATGAGGAAAGGTTAGATAATCTACAAAATCATGAATTTTCTTGAAACCATAAGAGCTGAGGTTGCAAGGCAAAGCAGTTCAATTCCAATGAATGTCATGCCCTTCTCAAAAGAGATGGGACTAAAGAACTATTTCATTTTTGACAGAACATGAAAGGAAAATATTGCTGTCAGCAAATAAGGTAAAAGCAAATCAGCTACAATTTCACACATTCTTTAAGTCAGTGAGTGGGATAGCTTATCATTTTAGAATGATGTGAGAACATTCGTACAAGTAGAATTCACCCTAACCTGCAGATTCTTACCCATGAGCTTCCAAAGTTGTTCCTACTGAAGAGTGGGTGCAGGGTGCCAGGCATGATGGAGACCCCTGTGTGACACCCACGTGTGGGTGTTCAGGTAGTGATTGGTTACTGCTGGGAGTAAGTTGCAAATCATCCACCTTGTTCCCAGATTTAGGTCTCATATACAAAAAATTCTTAAGCCACTTGGAGAGGGACAGCAACACTTCCAACACCTAGAGCCCAGGAAAGGGTCCTCACTTATGTGAAAAGTGATGATGTAAATGTATCTGTTTCTGAGAAAGGTTAAGAAACTAACCCATAAGAGTTTCCTCCCATCCTTGGACCCAGAGAAAAATCTAGAAAAGAGGGTAGAATTAAAAGGTGATGGATACAAAGGGTCCAGGACTGATACAAAGTAGAGGTCAGCTACTACTGAGAGATCAGTAGGAAACTCTCCCTGCCCAAGACCTGACACAAAGTAGCCACGGGGAAGCAGTGAGCAGGAATGCTGAAAAGTTGGGGCTCTAAGGCCAGGAATATAGTGCCTGCTTAAGACTGAGGCATGAAGTTTATTCATGATAATTAATAATAGTAATGACACTCTAATGCTGTGATCTTTTTTCCAATTACTTAATTCTCATTGTGACACACGGCCAAGATTTGAGCCTTGATTATGATTTTTGAAATTCATTAGACTTACAGAAGTCATACCCTGGTTCTATAATCACATTGACCCACCTTCAATCATCTTACATTCCACTCTATGCCAACTGACTTCAGCTCTAACAAGCCTTCTACACATCAAATATCACTTCTGTGATGTCTTTTCTTACCATTCTGGGCTGAATTAATTCCTGCCTTTACTTTAGAAATGTGGCCTATCACAATGCATTATGATATCATTAACATTATAAAGCTAAGGCTGATCTTAAACCTAGGATTCTATAGTATTCAAATACTATTTCACCATAAAAATACTTGGAGTTCCTTCTTACTCTTATAAAAGTCTTATCCTCATTGAACTCATTTAGATCTACATAAAAACTAGGAAATAAATACAAAATATATTATATATTATACTATTTATACTGGTTGGATATTGATATCCCTATTCAGAAAACTGCCTACTATAGCATGACAATAAGATACATGAAAAGAAAAAAGTCTAAAGAGATTGCTTGGAAAAAATAAACTTGAACAAAAGCAAAGGTTTTTTGGTTCAGACTGCTGGGTATTTTTCTTAGACCAATGTTTCACAAACTCTGTCTCTGTTTCTTTTATTAAAAAAAATGTTTTTAATGTTTTAATTTATTTTTGAAGGAGAGAGAGACAGAGCACAGACAGGGGAGGAACAGAGAGAGAGGGAGACATAGAACCCAAAGCAGGCTCCAGGCTGTCAGCACAGAGTGCGATGTGGGGCTGAACTCACGAACTGTGAGATCATGACCTGAGCCAGAAGTCGGACGCTTAACCAACTGAGCCACCCAGGCACTCACTCTGTCTCTGTTTCTTAAGTTGATAATAGATTTCTCTTGAAATGAATAATTAATTTCCTGGTCAAGTACATTGGGAAAACGCTGCACAGTGTGATTTACAACACAAATTAACTATTTAAAGTTTTTCAGAAGTCCTACTGAAAAGAAATCCATTATACTTGAAGACCTATCTAAACATCTCTCAGATCACTAATATTTTCAGATCCGTCTGGGAAATTCTGATTTAGTCTATTTTCACAACTCTTCCCAAGGATGTTTTCCCTCTTGTTAATCAATTCTGTCAGTTAGCATTTAGTTGCAGAGTACTGAAGCAGTAAGAAATTTACTAAGACATTAGGCTGAACTTCCAACAATGACTCCTAAAGCTACACCACAGAACTATCTTTAAGGGTGCTACCACTTTTATCATGATCAAGAATACATCTGCTGAATCAAGAAGGTGCTTCTCCAGACAATTCCATAACCATTCTAGTCTGCTGTGATCAACAACAGCAAAATAAATGCCTCACATCCGGCCATTTTCCCCACTTAATCCAATTTAAATTCAGGTTTCATGCTTGTTCATGTGACTGGTGAAACATACATATATCCAGAACCTTAGCTTCAGGGGAATGTGGAAAATGTGATGTTCAGCTTCCCAGCCTCTACAATACAAAAGGTGATTAGAATAGATGTTAAGGCAATCCCCGGTATCCTACTCACCATTTCTGTTTTATCCCAGCACATAATATTACATTGCAAGGTAATGAGATTTCTGATGATGCAATGACGAACTAATTAAAAATACATATAATTAGAACCAGTTTTATAAAGATTCATTATGGCAGAAACTACCTAGCTCAGTGCCTGTAATAGAAGAACTGACCCAAAACAAAACAAAACAAACAAAACAGTGTCATTTGAATGAATGAATGAATGAATGAATGAATGAGATTAGAGGATCACCTTGACCAGTCTCCTTGCTTTCCAGAAAATGAAACTGAGCTCCAAAGAGGTGAAGTGATTAGTTCATATTCTTCACAATGGAACCCAACAAAGTCTTCTCTCTTAAGTTTGTGTTCATTTTTTGTTCCATGGTTCTAATATTATATTTCACCATATCAAATAATTTGCCTTTTTTTTTAATGTTTATGTATTTATTTTGAGAAAGTGAGAGAGAAAGAGAAAGAGTGTGAGTTGGGGAGGGCAGAGAGAGAGGGAGAGAGAGATTCCCAAGCAGCCTCCAAGTCGTCAGCACAGAGCCAGACACAGGGCCCAAACCTATGAACTGTGAGATCATGACCTGAGCTAAAATCAGGAGTCACACACTCAACCAACTAAGCCACTGAGGCACCCCTAATATGCCTTTTTTAAAAGGACTAGAGGGAAAAAGAAATATGTAATCAAAAAGAAACAAAAATATTGAATATCAACAAATATCACTGAGCTTTAAAATATGTAGAATGCTGTGCTAGGTACTGCAGGGGGCATAAATAATAATATAAAATCCTGCCCTTCTAAAGTATCAACAAAATGAAGTTCTCATAGTGAACTTTCTCTCTGTATACTGACATACACAGAGTGTTGGAGCAAAATTACACATGCCATCCCCGTAGCCAATTTTACATACATACCCCAATACTTGGAAGCCCAGGAATGAAACAAACAGAAAGATAGTACATTTAAACCTAAATATATCAATACATATACATTAACTATATATACATTATACATATATATATATATATATATATATATATACACACACACATTAACTATAAATGATTCAAACATCTCAACGAAAGGAGATGCCACTCAGAGATTTTTAGACTTGATAAAGAAAACAAGAACCAACTACATGCCATCTACAAGAAGCTAAGTTTAAATATAAAGATAGAATTAGATTAAATGTACAAGGATGAAAAAGTATATACCATTAAAACACTAACCAAGAGAAACCCAGAGTGTCCATGTTAATATCAGACAAAGTAGATACCAGAGTGAGAAATATTACTAGAGATAAATAGGAACATTTCATAATGAAAAATGGGTCAATTCATGAAGATGATATTATGATCCTAAAGTGTAAGCACATTATATAGCAAAAACTGCTAGAACTGAAAGGAAAAATAGGCAAATCCATAATTATAATTGTAGACTTGAACTCTCTTTCAGTGATTGATAGGACAAGTAAAAAGAGAATCAGTAAGAGTATAGAAGATTGGAATGTTATTGATCAACGTGATATAATTGACATGTATAAACCAATATACCCCCATAAAGCAAAATATACATTTTTTCCAAGTACACATGAAATAATCACCAAGATATAGCTAAAACAAATCTTAGCAAATTTAAAAAGTATGCAATTATTCAAAGGGTGTTCTGGGATCACAAAGAATTAAACTAGAAATATTAACAAAATGTTCTCTGAAAAATTCTAAAATATTTGAAAATTAAACAACACACTTCTAAATCATCTATGGGTCAAAGAAGACCCCTTCCAAGGGGAGGTTATGAGATATTTTAAACTAGATAAAATAACAACATAACATGTCATATGTTATAGCTTAGTGTGAAGCTACTCAAACAGGGCTTAGATGAAAATCTATGGCATAAATGCTGATATTAAGACAAGAACAATTGTCTTATATCAATGGTCTGAATTTCAGCCTTAAAAATTTATCAACAGGATGCCTGTATGCCTCAGTTGATTGAGCATCCCACTCTTGATTTTGGCTCAGGTCAAGATCCCAGGGTTGTGGGATCAAGACCTGCATCAGGCATCATGCTGAGTGTGGAGTCTGCTCAAGACTCTCTCCCCCTCTGCCCCTCTCCTCAGCTTGCATCTCTCTCTCTCTCTCTCTCTCTCTCTCTCTCTTTCTCTGTCTCTCTCTTTCTCTCCCTCTCTCTTTCTCTCTAAACAAAATAATAAAAATAATAAAAATCTGAAAACAAGAAGAGCAAATTAACTCCAAAGTAAGACATGGAAACAAATAACAGGAACAAGTAGAAATTATTAAAATTGAAATGGAGAAAAAAAAGATAAAAACAGTGAAACTAACAGCTGCTTCTTGTCAAAGTTTCAATAAATTTGATAAATCTCTAGCTAGACTGAGCAAGAACAAGAGACAGCACAATTTACCAATGTCATAATGGAAAGAAAGATCATAACTATAGATTTTTCTGACATTAAAGAAGAGAATATTTTGAAGGGTTTCATGACATAAATTAAAAAAACATAGATTAAATGAACAAATTCCTTGAAAGAAAAAAGTAATAAGATTTACTCACAAAGAAATAAACAATCCAGATAGTCATATATCTAGTTCACTTAGTTTTTATCTTAAAGTTATATTGAATTTTGTCAAATGTCCTTTCTGCATTTAATAAGATGATCGCATAGCTTGTATTTTCTTTAGTATATTGCAACTATAAAATGCAGATTGCTTTTGAAATGATGAACCAACCTTGAATTACTAGAGTAAATCCCACTTAGTCATGATTTAGTGTTCTTTTAAAAACTGAAATTCTGATTCGATTTGTCAATTTTTTTTTTTACATTTTTTCTTCTCATGCTTATCAGGGATATTAGCCTACAGTTTTGGAGGTTTTTAAGTGTATTTGGTTTTGCTATCAGGATAATGCTGGTCTCATTATCACTTGGGAAGTGATAATTAACTTTAAATTTTCTGGATAAATATGAAGAAAAACACAATTTCACAATTTATAGTCAAGTAGCTAAAAAACAAAGAAAAAGAAAAAAGAGAAAATCTTGAAGTCAGAGAAAAAGGCATTATAATACACTAAGAAACAAATGAGAAAATTAGGCAGACTTCTTTTCTTAAACTCTGACAGCGCACGCGTGCACACACACACACACACACACACACACACCAATGAAGGAGGAAGGAGAGAAGGAAGAGGAGGAGGAGAAGCAGGAGGAAGAGAAAGCAGTGGCTAGACATGGTAACAATGTGAGTAAATATAACAGACTTTAATTTTTAAAATCTCTTTAAAATAAATTTGACTGTATTTATCCTGCTTCTTGGGTTTCTCTGAGGCTTCTGCAATTCTGACTTATTATATTTCATTATATTTGAAAAAGTCTTGGCCTTTATTCAAATATTTCTTCTGCCACATTGTCTCTCCTCTTTCTGAAATTCCAATTATGGGTATATCAAACCATTTGGTATTGTTTTACAACTCAGATGCTTCTGTTTGCTTTTCACTCTTTTTTCCTCTTTGTGTTTTAGTTTGGATAATTTTATTGAACTATCTTCAAATTTACTGATTCTTTCCAGTATTGTATCCATCCTGCTGATAAGCCTGTTGAAGTAATTTCTTCATATATTTTTTTCTAACATTTCCATTTGAATCTTTTTGATATTTTACTTCTTTATTCTGAAATCCATCCATCTTTTCATGCATGCTGTCATCTTTTTCACTACTAAATTTCTTCAACAGGTTAATCAGTTATTTGAAGCTCCCTGCCTGAGAGTCAATCTCTGGGCAATCTCCAATTCCGGTTCTATTCATGCTTTTATTTCCTGAATATAGGTCTTTTTTTTCTCTTGATTTGTATGTCTCATAATGTTTAAATAAATGCCAGACATTGTGAGTGGAATGTCAATTAAAGCTAGGTAAATAAAATTTATGCCTGGCAATGGCCAACTTTTTTTCTGTCATATAATTTGAGGGAAAGACTTGAGTAAATCTAACCTATAGCTGACCTGGGTTTGGGCTTCCTCTAGTGGTGGGACAGTATTGCCCTAAGCTTGATGCAAGTTACAGAGTGGTAGAAGTTTTCCTGTTCCACCCTTGGCTTTCTGTGGGTCTGCAAGCCTATGCCACATAGGTGGTTTCTCTCTATGCTTTTTCCTCTCTCTTGGTGAAAGATTGCTATTGTCTGTTACTTGTGGTAAGAGCAGTGCTTTCTTGGTTCTACTGCTTTTGCCTCAATCTTGTAGGCCCTGCATACAAGGGGCTCAGTGGTAGGGTTTTTCAGTGTTTCTATTCCCAAGTGGTAGCCAAGCAACACCTTGTGTTCTTATAGAACCCATAGTACACAGATGGATATCTCCAAGTACTCCTCCACTCACACACTTGGCAGGTCCTGCATGATGGTGCCACTAACAGGACTCTTTCAGGTCCTGCCCTGCCCCAGTCTTCCTCATGAGCACCTGGCAGATGCACACACAAAAGAGCTGGTGAGAAAGAGCAGACTTCCCTTGTATTCAAGACTCCCAGGAATACTAAACTGTCACGCTGGTCCATACCCAGCCTTTAAGAATTTATTAAAATATCAGCTATATTCTTCTACCACTTTTATGGTAATCATCTTAATACTTTTGGGAAGAAAAGCCATTATATGAAAATGATGAAAGCATACATTTTATCATATGAATGTTTTCACATCTATGAAATATTAAATATAACAATGATATGATCTTTTGTTGCCTTATTCATGACACATAAGTATCTGGAAATATGTTTTCACCAATTTTATAAATGAAACAACTGTAAAAAACTGACATAAATTGTCACCATATAACTAACAAGTGGTGGATATTCTCACTATTCAGACTAGTTTCGGCTTTTATGTACCTACTTTCATAGAGGGCTACTTCCCAAATATTTACAGTAAGTGGATATTTGAAAAAAATAAAAAGCAAAACCATTAATGCCCATTAAATGAGGTGTGGAAGAAGGAGTGAATTATGTCATGCTTCAGAACCTTCCCACTCACACCTATGCAAAGAAGGCATAGAGATTGTTAGCTGATCTTGCATTAGAATCAATATAGCATATGGGCTTCATATGCTGAAGTTCATCCTGGCCACATTAAAGGGCTTTTTTTTTTTTAAATAACCAGCAGGAATAAGCTTTTCACTTCAAACTTTACCTCCTATACAAAGCCTTTTCTGGGGGAGGAGCCAAGATGGCAGAACAGCATGGAAGCTTTTTGTGTCTGGTGTCCATTAAATACAGCCAGACCAACACTAAACCATCCTACACACCTACGAAAACCGATTGGAAGATTAACACAACAATCTCCACAACATGAACCACAGAATTCAGCAGGTACATGACATGAAGAGCTGAACTTGGGGGGCAAGAAGCCCCAAAAGGTAAGGAACCCGTTTTGCAGGTGGAGAGAGGACACAGACTGGGGAGGGGGGGAGCATACAGGAAAAGCACCCCTACCCAAAAGAAAGAAAGCGGAAAATTGGAAGCAGCTGCAGGGACTAAACTAAAAAGGGAGAAGGGAGAAAGGAGAAAGGAGAGGGTTTAAATTCCATTAAGACTGTAAACAAGGGGAGTGCAAAGGCTGTAACTCCTACCTCTATACCTGGCAGTGCTCTGGTAGGAAAAGTGAATCCCCAGGAACAGAGTGGGGTCTGGGAGGTTCTTGGGCCACACGGGGAAAAGCGGTTCCACTGCTGGAAGGACATTTGGTAGAGACTGTTGAAGCCGCCTGGTCCCAGCAGACCCCAGAAGGCAGACACATTCGCTACTGCTGGGGCAAGGTCGTTAAGGGTGAAGTCTGGTGCCAGATGTGTGTTGCGATTTTCCAAGGTCCCTGAAACGCTGAGGGTACACTGTCTCACGATTTTTGGGGGGGGGGGGGGGGCGGGCTGTCACCTGGCCGCAGTCTCGGGGCACCCACAACAGCAGGATCCAGCGGGCATTCCTGGGTACAGCTGATATTTGGGCATTGCTCATTAGGCCATCGCTCGGTGAGATCCTCCCACAGAGGGGTGGAGCAGGTCAAAGCCGCAGTCCTTCAGAAGTAAGGGGCCAGGGAAAACAGCCACGTCTGAGACAAAACTTGGGAGAGAGGTACTACCTGGGGCCTGGTCATGGAGAGTGGAAAAGCAGGGAGTGGATGAGAGCTGAAGACGGAGGACTGGTGCATGACTATTGATCTGGGAGAACAGACTGGGTAGCTGGGTGGCGTCATTTTCACTGCTCCCACGCATGCATATACGCACCAAGAAGCACCATAACAATCCACCCCAGTAGGCTAGCAGCGCCATCTAGGGGAGAGCGGAACTGTTACACTGAGCCCTGCCCAACTGGGCCAACTTTGCTCTTCACAACACAAACCTCACCGCTGGCTTAATCTATGGACTATAAAGAGCTACATGGACTGACCTCTAGGGGAAAACAAAGCAATTTCAGTCCTACTTCAATCTGTAAGCAGGTTCATCTATTCAATTTTTCTTTCTCTCTTTTTCCTTTTTCTCTTGTACAATTCTTTTCTTTTTCTTGAATACAGAAAGAGAAAAAAATCATTTTTATTTTCAATTCTTATTAAAAATATGTCTTTAATTTTTATTACTATATTTTTTACTTTTGTGTAAATTTTTCAAATTCTACTTTACTTCCATCATTTTATTTTAGTCTACTTCAGTGTACTCACCTTTTCAAATTTTCAAACAATTTCCTTTTTTCTTTCTTTTTCTTTTTTTCCCTTTTTCCTTTTTCTTTTTCTTGAATGCAGAAAGAGAAAAAACTTCATTTTTACTTTCAATTTCTTTTAAAAATATTTTAATTTAATTTTTATTACTATATTTTTTGCTTTTTTATGATTTTTTTTAAATTCTATCTTACTTCCATCATTTTATTTCAGTCTACCACAGTGTGTTCACTTTTTCAAATTTTCAAATTATTTCTTTTTTTGTCTTTTCCTTTTTTCTTTTTTAATCTTTTTTCTCTTTTTCATTTCTTTTCTTTTTTCTTAAATACAGAAAATGAACAAAACTCATATTTCTTTTTAATTTTTATTAAAAATATTTTTCTATAATTTTTTTCTACTATAGTCCCTACTTTTGTGTATTTTAGTCTACTTTAGTGTATTCATTTTTTCAAATTCTCAAATGATTTCCTTTTTTTCTTTTTCTCTCTCCCCCCAACTTTTTTTTGTTTGTTTCTCTAATCTGTCAAACCACTTTATACACCCAAACCAAAATACACCTAGGATATAGCATTATCTATTCGATTTTTGTGTGGGTGTGTTTTTAATTTTCAATTTTAATATTTTTTGATTTTAATTTTTTTAATTTCAATTTTCTACATCATTAATTCCTTTTCTCCCTTCAAAATGACAAAACGAAGGAATTCACCCCAAAAGAAAGCGCATGAAGAAACGACAGCCAGGGATTTAACCAACACTGACACAAGCAAGATGTCTGAACCAGTATTTAGAATCACAATAATAAGAATACTAGCTGGAGTCAAAAATAGATTAGAATCCCTTCCTGCAGAGATAAAAGAAGTAAAAAATAGCCAGAATGAAATTAAAAATGCTATAACTGAGCTGCAATCAGGGATGGATGCAGCAGCAGCAAGGATGATGAGGCAGAACAGAGAATCAGTGATATAGAGGACAAACTTACAGAGAATAACGAAGCAGAGAAAAAGAGGGAGATTAAGGCAAAAGAGCACAATTTAAGAATTAGATAAATCAGTGACTCATTAAAAAGGAACATCAGAATCATAGGGGTCCCAGAGGAGGAAGAGAGAGAAATAGGGGTCGGAGGGTTATGTGAGCAAATCATAGCAGAAAACTTTCCTAACCTGGGGAAAGATACAGACATCAAAATCCAGGAAGCACAGAGGACCCCCATTAGATTCAACAAAAACTGACCATCAATAAGGCATATCATAGTCAAATTCACAAAATACTCAGGCCAGGAGAGAATCATGAAAGCAGCAAGGGAAAAAAAGTCCCTAACCTACAAGGAAAGACAGATCGGGTTGGCAGCAGACCTAGCCACAGAAACTTGGCAGGCCAGAAAGGAGTGGTGGGATATATTCAGTGTGCTGAATGAAAAAAATATGCAGCCAAGAATTCTTTATGCAGTAAGGCTGTCATTCAAAATAGAAGGAGAGATAAAAATTTCCCAAACAAAAATTAAAGGAGTTTGTGACCACTAAACCAGCTCTGCAAGAAATATTAAGGGGGACTCTCTGAGGGGACAAAAGATGAAAAAATATATATATAAATAAATAAATACCAAAAGCAACAAAAGATTAGAAAGGACCAGAGAACACCACCAGAAACTCCAACTCTACAAGCATCATAATGGCAGTAAATTCATATCTTTCAGTACTCACTCTAAATGTCAATGGATTCAATGCTCCAATCAACAGACATGGACTAACAGAATGGATAAGAAAATAAGACCCATCTCCATACTGTTTACAAGAGACCCACTTTAGACCTAAAGACACCTACAGATTGAAAATAAGGGGATGGAGAACCATCCATCATGCTAATGGTCAACAAAAGAAAGCCAGAGTAGCCATACTTATATCAGACAATCTAGACTTTAAAATAAAGACTGTATCAAGAGAGGCAGAAGGGCATTATATCATAATCAAGGGGTCTATAGACCAAGAAGAGCTAACAATTGTAAATATTTATGCACCGAATGTAAGAACCCAAATATATAAATTAATTAATCATAAACATCAAGAAACCCATCAATAGTAATACCATAATAGTAGGAGATTTCAACACCCCACTCACAGCACTGGACAGATCATCTATTCAAAAAATCAACAAGGAAACAATGGCTTTGAATGACACATTGGACCAGATGGGCTTAACATATATATTCAGAACATTTCATCATAAAGCAGTAGAATATACATTCTTCTCCAGTGCACATGGAACATTCTCCAGAATAGACCATATACTGGGACGCAAATCAGCCCTAAGTAAGTACAAAAAGATTGAGATCATATCGTACATATTTTCAGACCACAGTGCTATGAAACTCGAAATCAACCACAAGAAAAAAAAATTGGAAAGGTAACAAATACTTGGAGACTGAAGAACATCCTACTAAAGAATGAATGGGCTAACCAAGCAGATAAAGAAGAAATTAAAAGGTATATGGAAGTCAATGAAAATGATAGCACCACAACCCAAAACCTCTGGGACGCAGCAAAGGTGGTCATAAGAAGAGAGTATATAGCAATCCAGGCCTTCCTAAAGAAGGAAGAAAGATCTCAGATACACAACCTAACCTTATGCCTTAAGGAGCTGGAAAAAGAATAGCAAATAAAACCCCAACCAGCAGAAGACAGGAAATAATAAAGATTAGAGCAGAAATCAATGCTATTGAAACCAAAAAAACAGTAAAACAGATCAATGAAACCAGAAGCTGGTTCTTTGAAAGAATTAACAAAATTGATAAACCACTAGCCAGTTTGATCAAGAAGAAAAAGGAAAGGATCAAGAATGAAAGAGGAAAAATCACAACCAACACAACAGAAATAAAAACAATAATAAGAGAATATTATGGGCAATTATATGTCAACAAAATGGGCAATCTGGAAGAAATGGACAAATTCCTAGAAAAATATGCACTACCAAAACTGAAAAAGGAAGAAATAGAAAGTTTGAACAGACCCATAACCAGTAAGGAAATCAAATTAGTATCAAAAATCTGCCAAAAAACAAGAGTCCAGGTCCAGATGGCTTTCCAGGGTAATTCTACCAGACATTTAAGGAAGAGGTAACACCTATTCTTTTGAAACTGTTCCAAAAAATAGAAATGGAAGGAAAACTTCCAAACTCTTTCTATGAAGCCAGCATTACCCTGATTCCAAAACCCCACTAAAGACAGAGACCCCACTAAAAAGGAGAACTATAGACCAATTTCCCTGATGAACATGGATGCAAAAATCCTCAACAAGGTATTAGCCAACCGGATCCAATAATACATTACAAAAATTATTCACCACAACCAAGTGGGATTTATACCAGGGATGTAGGGCTAGTTCAATATCTGCAAAACAATTCACGTGATTCATCACATCAATAAAAGAAAGGACAAGAACCGTATGATCCTCTCGACAGATGAAGAGAAAGCATTTGAGAAAATACAGCATCCTTTCTTGATAAAAACCCTCAAGAAATTAGGGATAGAAGGATCATACCTCGAGATGATAAAAGCCATATGCGAGCAACCCAATGCTAACATCATCCTCAATGGGGACAAACTGAGACAGGGGACAAACTAAGGTCAGGAAAAAGACAGGGATGTCCACTCTCACCACTGTTATTCAACATAGTATTAGAAGTCTTAGCCTCTGCAATCAGACAACACTAAGAAATAAAAGGCATCCAAATTGGCCAGGAGGAGGTCAAACTTTCACTCTTCACAGATGACATGAAACTCTATATGGAAAACCCAAAAGATTCCACCAAAAAACTGCTAGAACTGACTCATGAATTCAGCAAAGTTTCAGGATATAAAATCAATGCACAGAAATCGGTTGCATTCCTGTACACCAACAATGAAGTGACAGAAAGAGAAATGAAGGAATCGATCTCATTTACAGTTGCACCCAAAACCATAAAATACCTAGGAATAAATCTAACCAAATAGGTCGAAAATCTATACACTGAAAACCATAGAAAGCTGATGAAAGAAATTGAAGAAGTCACAAAAAATGGAAAAAGATTCCATGCTCCTGGATAGGAAGAACAAATATTGTTAAAATGTCGATACTACCCAAAGCAATCTACATATTCAATGTGATCCCTATCAAAGTAACACCAGCATTCTTCACAGAACTAGAACAAATAATCTTAAAATTTGTATGGAACCAGAAAAGACCCCGAATAGCCAAAGCAATCTTGAAAAAGAAAACCAAAGCAGGAGGCCTCACAATCCCAGACTTCAAGCTATACTACAATGCTGTACTCGTCAAGACAGTATGGTGCTGGCAGAAGAACAGACACTCAAATCAATGGAATAGAATAGAGAACCCAGAAATGGACCCACAAACGTATGGGCAACTAATCTTTGACAAAGCAGGAAAGAATGTCCAATGGAATAAAGACAGTCTCTTCAGCAAGTGGTGCTGGGAAAACTGGACAGCAACATGCAGAAGAATGAACCTGGACCACTTTCTTACACCATACACAAAAATAAACTCAAAGTGGATGAAAGACCTCAATGTAAGACAGGAAGCCATCAAAATCCTCGAGGAGAAAGCAGGCAAAAACATCTTTGATCTTGCCCGTGCAATTTCTTACTCAACACGTCTCCAGAGGCAAGGGAAACAAAAGCAAAAATGAACTACTGGGACCTCATCAAAATAAACAGCTTCTACACAGCAAAGGAAACAATCATCAAAACTAAAAGGCAACTGACAGAATGGGAGAAGATATTTGCAAATGACATATCAGATATAGGGTTAGTATCCAAAATCTATAAATAACTTACCAAACTCAACATCCAAAAAACAAATAATCCAGTGAAGAAATGGGCAAAAGACATGAATAGACACTTCTCCAAAGAAGACATCCAGATAGCCAACCAACACATGAAAAAATGCTCAACATCACTCATCATCAGGGAAATACAAATCAAAACCACAATGAGATACCACCTTACACCTGTCAGAATGGCTAACATTAACAACTCAGGCAACAACAAACGTTGGTGAGGATGTGGAGAAAGAGGATCTCTTATGCACTGTTGGGAATGCAAGCTGGTGCAGCCACCCTGGAAAACAGTATGGAGGTTCCTCAAAAAACTAAAAATAGCACTACCCTACAACCCAGCAATTGCACTACTAGGCATTTATCCAAGGGATACAGGTATGCTGTTTTGAAGGGACACATGCACCCCCATGCTTATAGCAGCACTATCAACAATAGCCAATGTATGGAAAGAGCCCAAATGTCCATTGATGGATGAATGGATAAAGAAAATGTGGTGTACACACACACACACACACACACACACACACACACACACAGTGGAGTATCACTCAGCAATCAAAAAGAATGAAATCTTGCCATTTGCAACTACGTGGATGGAAATGGAGGGTATTTTGCTAAGTGAAATTAGTCAGAGAAAGACAAAAATCGTATGACTTCACTCATATGAGGACTTTAAGAGACAAAACAGATGAACATAAGGGAAGGCAAACAAAAATAATATAAAAACAGGGAGGGGGACAAAACAAAAGAGACTCATAAATATGGGGAACAAACTGAGGGTTGCTGGAGGGGTTGTGGGAGGGGTGATGGGCTAAATGGGTAAGGGGCATTAAGGAATCTACGGAAATCATTGCTTCACTATATACTAACTAATTTGGATGTAAATTTTAAAAAATAAAAAATAAAGTTAAATTTTAAAAAAGCCTTTTCTAAAACCCCTAGACTAACCTATACACCCTTTTTCTGGGCTCCATAGTTCTCTCCTCTTTTTATCTTTATACTTTACTAATAGTGTTGCATTACTTTTGTTTTTCGGTGTCTTTCCAGATAAAGTATGAATTCGTCTCTTAGAGGTGAACTAGTCTTATTTTTCATGGTGCTGAACATACAAAAAGAACATGATAAATATTTGTTACATTAATTTTCTGTCTTTATGATGTGAAAAGATATGTCACTATACTTCACCTTCTTAATGGTAAAGAAAAAGCTATAGCTATAATATTTGTTATGATTTAGATAGTACATCATTTTCTAAATATCAATGTTTCTAAAACATCAGGTTTGTTTTAGAAAGAATGAGTTTTTACAATTTACCCTTTGTATGAGAAAATGAAGCCTATTAACTATGTACAAAACATTATGAGATAGTATTATTACTAGATACAATATTAAATGAGATTGGCAAGTTGGAGTAATTTTTGTTGCACTGAAGAATGCTTATATTTCTAAAAGAATCCTTGAGTATTTCCAGAATTTGCCTTGATTACAGTAAAGGCCAAATGCAATGATTATGAGAAGCAAAATAGTATAATGCAATGTTTTTTCATCACTTTTAAGCCAGATAAGTCTTTTAATGCGATAACATGGAGACCAAATACAGGAAATACATTGGAGTTCCCCTTCTCCTCTGCTTGAAGTGGAAGTGGGGAATATTTCACTAGGTGGACATCCTTCTATGTCTTTTCCACTTACACACACATGCACATATTGCCTTGAAGCTTGAGGAAACCATGCAGTCCTGCAGAGGACAGAATGAAAACACCAGTATACTAAAATAAGCTATTAACAGGGAATTGGGAGACCTGGTTGAATAACAGCCTTTTCACCAAAACATTCAATATCTAAGGTTTTTTAAAATGTTTATTTATTTATTTTGAGAGGGAGAGACAGAGCACGAGCAGGGGAAGGGCAGGAGAGAGAGAGAGAAAGAGAATCCCAAGCAGCTCCACACTATTAGCCTAGAGCCTGATGTGGGTGGGGCTCAAACCCACAAACCATGAGCTCATGACCTGAGCTAACATCAAGAGTTGGATGCTTAACTGACTGAGCCACCCAGACACCCCAGGATCTAAGCTTTTAAAAGTTCTTCAGATGATGTCAACATTTAGCCAGACTTAGGGATCACTAGATATATACTCTTATGGTCCTCAATAAATTTATGATTTTATTATCTTTCCCCAAATCTTATGTTTTCTCTTTTTCTTCCTCATTAGTTTCTTTTTTACCCTTTTTCCCACTTTACTTTTTTTCTCTTTTCTTCCCTTTCTTTTCTTTTTCTTCTTTTTCCATCCTAAATAATCCAGTTCAAAAAACATTAGGTAGTAGGTGTCTGTGGTGGGAGGAGGGCCACTGTGGCACAACATGAGGAGTCAGAGCTCAAGGCAGGTAGAAAGGGTGTCTTTTTAGGAGGGTGTTACAGTGATGGCATCAGAACCTGAGAGTTGGGGGACATGGCCCTGCACACTGTGCTGGTGCCAGAGAAGGATGAAGATAGCATGCACATGCTGGGGACTGGAATCAACAGTTCTCAGACCACTCTGGGATCCCTAGTCCCCCTGTACACCCCTTCTTGCCAGGCAGGTTGCTTAATCTCAATCCCTGTGTAATATAGCATAGGATATGTAGTCTGAGTGGAGGTAGGAGGGCAGTAGAGGAAGGAGGGTGTCCACATGGGGAGTGGAGGCAGCTCAGAGAGAGTGTCAGAGTCCAGGTAGGGAGAAGAGAACATCTGCAAGAGGGAAAAGTGGGCATTAGTACTGAAAAATTGTTGAAATTCCCAGGCCTTAGACAAAATAAGTAGATAAAGGGTATTGTGAGCCAGGTTTATTGCTTTCAGAAAATGATGGAAATATGGAAAGAGAGAAAACTAGAATGAACCTGTAGTGTTAGACTTGACTTGAGATATCAATGTGACCTTATAATATACAATGTATATGCCAACATAAATACAGATGTAATTGTGAGTATGCATGTATGTATGTATATCTTTTTTTAAATGTTTATTATTTTTGAGAGAGAGAGAGAGAGAGAGAGAGAGAATGAGTGGGGGAGGGGCAGAGAGAGAGAGGGAGACACAGCATCCGAAGCAGGCTCCAGGCTCTGAGCTGTCAGCATAAAGCCTGAGGTGGGGCTTGAACTCACGAAACGTGAGATCATGACCTGAGCCAAAGTCGGACGCTTATCTGACTGAGCCACCCAGGCGCCCTACATATATGTATGTATATCTAAATTTAAATCTAAATTTTTATCTCTGTATCTATCTATATTCTTACCCTGTCTACTGAGGAGGCCTAGTGTCAGCTGCAGCTCAATGGAAGCAAATACATCTAGTACCCAGATGTTAGTTTGTAAATATCTTTTTCCAATAATAATAATAATTATAATAGGACTTCATGGAGAAATAGCTAGTTCCAGGTCTAAAGAAGGGGAAATACAAAATGAGCCTAGATTATCCTGTTCTGTCAAAAACAAAGAGGTGCCCAAGAAGATGAAGACATATTAAAATGATACAGAAGCCAGCTAAAATGGGCTCTTAAAGGCCCAATATGGGACAGCATGAGTATGAGAATTAAAATGGTATCCGTAGATGAAAACCCATTGAATTAAATAGAAGTCTATGAGACTAGAGCAGAATTAGTCTGCTGTGAAAAGGAAGCAGGCTCAACTGGAATGAGAGGTAGACCTCCTGAGATTTACAAGAGGAGATTTAGAACGTGGCAGAGAAGTAGGGAGACCTGAAGTTCCCTCATCCCTCAAACACAGCAGTACTGAGGCCAGAAGGCTTGAAATTCCAGGTATCCAGGCTATAGAGTGACAGAAACATCTCCAGGGGCCCACAGAGACAACTTGGCAGGCCACAGGTGCATTATTACAAACTGGGAGAGATAAAACAGGCAGTGTAGGCATGGAGGGGAGGAATCTCCTTCTGTGGAGAGACAAAAAGGAGAGAAAGAGAGGCTGTGGAAGTGTAAGATTGAATTTGGACAAGAGAAAAACCACGGACCAGGGAATGGAAAAAATGGAGAAAGAACCAATTTCTACCTCATTCTATGGTTTCAGGGCTTTCTCCTGACTGGGGCCTGCCACCTTGTTGGCATGCCTGGGGAAGAGGGGAGCCAGCCCTGGGCTCATTAGCCAGCTCAGAGGTGCAATCGGAGAGAGCAGTCCTCTCCCTTGAGTGCTGTGGGAAGAAGGCAAATAGCCTCCAAGGACAACAGACCCTGCAGATTCCCACCACCCAGAGGCTTTTTGTCGGTTGGCTGGCGGAGTGGCGCTACCCCAAAATGGGCCACATGGAGCAGGATCCTTTAAGACATTGGGGTTTGAATCCTAGTTGAGCACCTGGGAGGCATGGGAGACTGTGGAATAGGACAAGCCAGCCAGTTCGTGCCTGCACACCACTGTGAGGATTGCCTGAACAGTGTTTGGGACACCTGGTCCAGGGGGTGAGCAGACAGACTGGGGCATTGCCATTTTTCTCCCCATCATCAACAAGTGGGGCTTCAGGGAACAGACAGCAGGCACACAGAGGAAGGAGGACCCCCCTACATCAAGTCACGTGCCTCCAAGCCTGGTAACTGTGTATCTACCACTGTAAGATTGACACTGACTCAACCAGACAGTCTCCTCCAGACCAGCACAGGCACTGGTTCCAAGGCACCATCAGATATCAGTCCAGCGGTTTTGCATTTTCTGATTTGTACACACATACACACACACACATACACACACACACACACACACACACACACACACATTTTTTAATTTAATTTAATTTAATTTAATTTAATTTAATTTAATTTAATTCTTCTTCCTTTTCTTCCTCTTATTCATTCCCTTCTCTATTCTGGTTATTCTGCCTGGTCAATTTTTTTTTCTTTTCTTTTTCCCCATCCCTATCATTTTTCTTTTTGTATGGGATAAGGCTTCTTACACCACTCCCCTTCGTTTTTAATAAATGTTTCCAGGATTAATTCAATGAACAAATCAAAGCACATCTTGTGGAAGGTCCAAACCACCACCACGAGTAGGGAGATAAAGCAACCAGAGTCACAATAATAGAGAGCATGCAACACACTCCAAAAACACCTCCTGCAGGGCCGGGCCCTGGATGGTGTATGACCCCTTTTTAATATAATAGTGTTCACAGGTGCAGGACACATAATAAGTTATTAAAACACATAAGGGACAGAAACTAGCCAAAATGACAAAATGGAAGAATTCTCCTCAAAAGAAATTCCAGAAAGAAATAACAGCAGCAGAATTGCTCAAAACAGATATAAACAATATATCTGAGCAAGAATTTAGAATAAAAGTCATAAGATTAATAGCTGGACTTGAAAAAAGCAGAGACAACAGAGAATCCACTGCTGCAGAGATCAGGAACTAAGAAATAGTTATGATGAATTAAGAAATGTTGTAAATGAGGTACAAAATAAACTATATGCAGTGACATCAAGGATGGAGGAAGCAGAGGAGAGAATAAGTGAAATAGAAGACAAAATTATGGAAAATGATAGCCAAGAAAAAGAGAGATAAGAAAATACTAGAGAACAAGGGGAGAATTAGAGAACTAAGTGATTCAATGAACCATAATATCCATATCATAGGAGTTCCAGAATAGGAAGAGGGAGAGAGGGGCAGAAGGTTTACTTGAACAAATTAGAGCTGACAACTTCCTTGATTTGGGGAAGGAGAAAGACATCCACATCCAGGAGGCACAGAGAACTCTCTTAAGATTTAATAAGAATAGGTCTTCTCCACAGCGTATCATAGTGAAACTGGCAAAATACAAAAATAAAGAGAGAATTTTGAAAGCAGCTAGGGACAAATAGGCCTTAATCTACAAGGGTAGACACATAAGGGTAGTAGTAGACCTGTCCATTGGAACTTGGCAGGCCAGAAGGGTAGGAAATATCCAATGTGGTGTATAAGAAAAATATGCAGCTAAGAATCCTCTATCTAGCAAGGCTGTCATTCAGAATAGAAGGAGCAATAAGGTTTTCCCAGACAAATAAAAACTGAAGGAGTTCATGACCAGCAAAACCAGCCCTGCAAGAGATCCTAAAGGGGATTCTGTGAGTGGAACACTGCAAAGAATACAAAGGACCAGGGACATCATCACAAGCATGAAACCTACAGATAACACAATGACACTAAATCCATATATTTCAAAAATAACTCTGAATGTAAGTGGACTAAATGTTCCAATCAAAAGACAGAAGGTATCATACTGGTTAAAAAAACAAGACCCATCTATTTTCTGTCTACAAGAGACCCATTTTAGACCTGAGGACACCTTCAGATTGCAAGTGAGGGGATGGAGAACCATCTATCATGCTACTGGAAGTCAAAAGAAAGCTGGAGTAGCCATACTTATATCAGACAAACTAGATTTTAAACTAAAGGCTATAATAAGAGATGAAGTGTATTATATCATAATTATGGGGTCTATCCATCAAGAAGAGCTAACAATTGGAAATGTTTATGCTCCCAACTTGAAAACAATATATAAATTGACTAATTGCATACATAAGTAATCTTACTGATAAGAATACAGTAATTGCAAGAGACTTTAATATTTAATACTCCACTTAAGACAATGGACAGGTCATCTAGGCAGAAAAACAGTAAAGAAACAATGGCCTTGAATAATACACTGGACCAGATGGACTTGACATATATATTCAGAACTTTTCATCTAAAAGCAGAAAATACACATTCTTTTTGAGTACACATGAAATATTCTCCAAGATAGATCATATAGTGGGTCACAAACAGCCCTCAGTAAATATAGAAGAATTGAGATCATACCATGCATATTTTCAGATCACAATGCTATGAAACTTGAAAACAACCAGAAGAAAACATTTGGAAAGCCTCCAAATGCATGGAGGTTAAAGAACATACTACTAAAGAATAAATGGGTTAACCAGGCAGTTAAAGAAGAGATTAAAAAATATATGGAAGCAAATGAAAATGACAACACGACAGTCCAAATGCTTTAAGATGCAGCAAAAGCAGTCCTATGGGGCAAATACATTGCAATCCTGGCCTATCTCAAGAAATAAAAAAAATTATAAATATAAACCTTCACACCTAAAGGAACTAGAAGCATAACAACAAAGAAACCTCAAAGCCAGCAGAAGAAGAGAAATAATAAAGATTAGAGCAGAAATAAACAATATAGAATCCAAAACACAGAACATATCTATAAATCTTAAGAGCCAGTTTTTTGAAAGAATAAACAAAATTGATAACCCCCTAGGTAGACTTCTCAAAAAGAAAAGAGACAGAACCCAAATAGATAAAATCACAAAGAAAGAGGAGAGACCACAACCAGTTCCACAGTAATATAAACAATTATTAGAGAATACTATGAAAAATTATATGCCAACAAACTGGACAACCTGGAAGAAATGCACAAATTCCTAGACACCCACACACTACTAAAACTCAAACGGGAAGAAATGGAAAATTTGAACAGACCCATAACTAGTGAAGAAATTGAATCAGTTATCAAAAATCTCCCAACAAATAAGAGTCCTGGGTCAGATGGCTTCCCAGGGGAATTCTACCAGACATTTCAAGCAGAGTTAATACCCATCCTTTTCAAGCTGTTCCAAGAAATAGAAATGAAAGGAAAGCTTCTGGACTTATTCTATGAAGCCAGCATTACCTTGATTCCCAAACCAGACAAAGACCCTACTAAAAAGGAGAATTACAGGTAACTATCCCTGATGATCATGGTTGTAAAAAATCTCAACCAGATACTAGCAAATTGAATTCAACAGTATATAAAAAGAATTATTTACCACGATCAAGTAGAATTCATTCCTGGGCTGCAGGGCTGGTTTATTCATGAATCAATCAATGTGATACACCACATTAACAGAAGAAAGGATAAGAACTATATGATCCTATCAATAGATGAAGAAAGAGCATTTGACAAAATACAGCATCCTTTCTTAATAAAAACCCTTAAGACAGTTGGGAGAGTAGGAGCATATCTTAACATCATAAAAACTATATATCATCCTTAATAGGGAAAAACTGAGAGCTTTTTCTCTGAGATTAGGAACAGGACAGGGATGTCCACTCTCACCACTGTTGTTTGATATAGTGCTGGAAGTCCTAGCATCAGCAACCAGACAATAAAATGAAATAAAAGGCATCCAAATTGGCAAAGAAGAAGTCAAACTTTCACTTTTCACAGATGACATGATACTCTACATGGAAAACCCAAAATACTCCACCAAAAAGCTGCTAGAACTGGTAAATGAATTCAGCAAAGTTGCAGGATCCAAAATCAATGTACAGAAATCGGTTGTATTTCTTTACACCAATAATGAAGAAAGAGAAATCAAGAAATCAATTCCATTTACAATTGCACCAAGAATCATAAAATATCTAAGAATAAACCTAATCAAAAATGTAAAAGATCTGTATGCTGAAAACTATAGAAAACTTATGAAAGAAATTGAAGAAAACACAAATGGAAAACATTCTGTGCTCATTATTTGGAAGAATGAATATTATTAAAATGTCAATACTACCCAAAGCAATCTGCACATTCAATGCAATTCCAGTCAAAATAACACCATCATTCTTCACAGAGCTAGAACAAACAATCTTAAAATTTATATGGAACCACAAAGGACCCTGAATAGCCAAAGTAATACTGAAAAAGAAAACCAAAGCAGGAGGCATCACAATCCCAGACTGTAACCACTACCACAAAGCTTTAATTATCAAGACAGTATGGTACTGGCACAAAAAAAGACACATAGACCAATGGAATAGAATAGAGAACCCAGAATTGGACCTACAAATGTATGGCCAGCTAATCTTTGACAAAGCAAGAAAGAATATCCAACAGTAAAAAGACAGTCTTTTTAGGAAATCGTGCTAGGAGAACTCGACAGCAACATGCAGAAGAATGAAACTGGACCACTTTCTTACACCATACACAGAAATAAACTGAAAATGGATGAAAGGCCTAAATGTGATACAGGAGAGGGAGGGAGGCAAACCATAAGAGACTCTTAAATACAGAGAACATACTGAGGGTTGATGGGGGGGAGGGAAAGGGGAAAGTGGGTGACGGGCATTGACGAGGGCACTTGTTGGGATGAGGACTGGGTGTTGTATGTAAGCCAATTTGGCAATAAATAATATTTTAAAAAAGAAAGAAAGAGACAGGAAACCATCAAAACCCTAGAGGAGGAAACAGGCAACAACCGCTTTGACTTCAGCTGCAGCAATTTCTTACTCGACCTGTCCCTGAAGGCAAAGGAAATAAAAGCAAAAATGAACTACTGGGACCTCATTAAGATAAAAAGCTTCTGCACTTCAAAGGAAACAATCAACAAAACTAAAAGGCAACTGACTGAGTGGGAGGAGATATTTGCAAATGACACATCAGATAAAGACTTAGTATCCAAAATCTATAAAGAAGTTACCAAACTCAACACCCAAAAAACAAATAATCCAGTGAATAAATGGGCCAAAGACACGAATAGACACTTTTTCAAAGAGGATATCCAGATGACCAACAGACCCATGAAAAGATGCTCAACATTACTCACCATGAGGGAAATACAAATCAAAACCACATTGTGATACCACCTCACACTGGTCAGAGGGGCTAAAAGTAACAAGTCAGGAAACAACAGATGTTGGTGAGGAAGTGACAAAATGGGAACCCTCTTGCATTGTTCGTGGGAACGTAAACTGGTGCAGCTGCTCTGGAAAACATTATGGAGTTTCCTCAAAAAATTAAAAACAGAACTACCTTATGACCCAGCAATAGCACTCCTAGGAATTTATCCAAAGGTACAGGAGTGCTGATTCACAGGGGCACTTATACCCCAATGCTTATACCAGTGCTTTCAGCAATAGCCAAATCATGGAAAGAGCCCAAATGTCCATCAACTGATGAATCGATAAAGATGTGGTTTATATATACAATGGAATACTACTTGGCAATGAGAAAGAATGAAATCCTGCTATTTGCAACAACGTGGATGGAACTGGAGGGTATTATGCTAAGTGAAATAGGTCAGAGAGAGACAGATACCATTTGTTTTCACTCATGTGCATCTTGAGAAACTTAACAGAAGACCATGGGGGAAGGGAAGGGGTAATACAAAACTTTCAAACAGACAGGGAGGCAAACCCATAAGATACTCTTAAATATGGAGAAGAAACTGATGGTTGAGGTGGAAGCGAGGGAGAGGGGAAAATGGGTGATGGGCATTGAGGAGGTCACTAGTTGAGATGAGCATTGGGTGTTTGATGTAAGCAATGAATCATGGGAATCTACCCCCAAAACTAAGAGCACACTGTATACACTGTATGTTAGCTAACTTGGCAATAAATTATGTTAAAAAAAAAAAAAGGGAATTCTATGATAAGCTTGGACTGATGTATATACAGACATATATGCATGGATAAAATGAAAGTTTCATGAGGAATGGAATATTAAATGATCAAAGTGTCTCCCCACTAAATACTTACTAATTACAAAGGGAAAAAGTGTAAATTAACAGTAGAGAAGCCTGGCAGACACCACCCTAATCAAGTGGACGTTATCAGTAATGGGACAAATCAAAATTATTTGCCAATTAATAGGATGTACTCAGCACCACCGCTGTGATATTCCTGCAATAAATAGATAACTTGAACCTTATTATGAGGAAATGTAAGATGAACCCAAATTGATGAAAGGGCTACAGAGTAACTAGGCTGGAATTATCAAGTTCAAAAATTATCAAGTTCATGAAAGTCAAGGAAAAACCAAAGAACTAATGCTGATTGAAGAAGACTGACATGAAAACTAAATAGGCAATATGATTATGAGTTTGATCTTTTTGCTAATAGAAATAGTACTGATACAATTAATGAAACTTTAATGGGATCTAAAGATTCATTATTGGTGATATTTCAATACTTTCTGATTTTAATCGTTTTTTATGATTATATAGAATAATGTCCTTGTTTGTAGGAAATACATGCAAAAGCATTCAGAGGTAATAGAGCATCATGTCTATAACTTACTTTCAAAAGGTCAGGGAAAAACTATTCCTACTGTACTTACAACTTTTCTGTAATTTGAGATTATTTCAAAATAAAAATGAATAATCAAAATGTATGTATTTCTAGACTTGAAGTGCTTGAGATGACAGAAAATGCTTTAATTTCTTTTAATCCCATCTAAGCACCTAGCACAGCTTCAAGAGATACTTTCAAAAAAGGTGTTTATCAAACAAATAAATCTAAAAGAATGGACAGAAACCAATGATAATTAAACTGATTGCTAATTAGCACTTCAGAGAATTCAATGATTAGTACTGATTGTGCTCACTAGCATTTATATAATAAAAGCAACAATATATTTTTATATATTATATAACCAACAATATATTTTTAAAGAGTTGAAACAAAAATGGTTGTTGATAAATCTTAAAAGTTAAATTAAGCATAACCTCCCATTTCATTGAATATTTCAATTATTTAAGATTTTTCTGCCCACAAATAATTCAAATAGTTTTAACATTATGGATTGTGGATAAGATATGAATATGTAAACACAATTTGCATTTTGGGAGTATAATGTATAGTTTGGCAACTAAAGTAACAATACTGTATCATATATTAGACAGTTGCTAAGAGATTAAGTGTTAAAACTTCTCATCCCAGGAAAAAAATTATAACCACATGAAGTGATGGATGTGAACTAAATACATTGTAGTAATCATTTCACAATGTATATGCATCAAATCATCATGTTGTATACGTAAAACCAATACAACAGTAGTATAAATTACATCTTAATAGAACTGGGAAAAAACACAATTTGCAGATTTTTGGGGCAGAGATAATTATATTCCTATCCTTACATCCATTTTCACTTTCTTCTTTCATAAAAGTACTCTGCTTTTTGAGCTGAGCACACTGCCACCTAGAAGAGAGACTGTTCCCCATCCTCTTTTATAGTTAGGAATAGGTACCAAGTTTGTGGCAGTGAGCTGTGATTGGCTGTTGTCCAGAACTTCAAGAAAGGCTTAGTGCAGCTGTACCAACTTGACACAGTCTTGTGCTGGAGTTATTTACCTGAGAGAATAAGTTTCCATCTTAATTAGGTTTTGGAATTTTTCCGTAATACTCAGCTGAATATAATCCTAAGAAATACTCCATGTGTTAACAAAAATTCTCAGAACTGATCCAAACATCTGTCAAACATGTTTAAGAGCATGCTTCAGGTATACGTGGGTGGCTCAGTCTGCCAAGTGTCCAATTCTTGATTTTTGCTCTGGTTGAGATTTTGTGGTTTGTGAGATCAAGCCCCAAATTGGGCAGAACCTGGCCTGCTTTCTCCCTCTTTCTCCCTCTCTCTCTCTCCACCCCCACTCACATGCTCGCTCTCTCTCTCTCAAAATAGATAAATAAAGTAAAAAAAAAAAAAAGAGCATGCTTCAAATAGCAACTCCATTATGTACTAGTTAGTTCCATAACCTTATGAAAGTTATTTAATGTCTCTTAGCCTCAAATTCCTCATTTGTAAAAAAGAAATAATAATATCTACCTCATAGTGGTTCAGTGAGTATTCAATTAGATAATAGTTACTTCAGAATGAATGTCTGAAAGCTAATAAGGATGCAATAAATGCTAACAGATCATGACAACCTTTATTTTAATGCACATGGTTTTATTTCTCTGCTTTGTAAATTATAGTACTGTTAATGTTTCACCAAGTTCTCATCATGGATTTTATTTCTTCTTAAATGTTTTCACTATAGTTAGACATTCCATGATATAAAAATCCTTTTCCTAGGGGTGCCTGGGTGGCTCAGTCAGTTGTGTTTCTGACTTTGGCTCAGGTCATGATCTCAGGGCTCGTGAGTTTGAGTCCCACGTTGGGCTCTGTGCTGACAGCTCAGAGCCTGGAGCCTGCTTCAGATTCTGTGTCACCTTCTCTCTCTGCCCCTTCCCTGCTTATTCTCTCTTTCTCTCTCTCCCTTTCTCTCTCCTTCAAAAACAAATAAACATTTAAAAAATTAAAACATAATCATTTCCCTAAATTCTGCTCAGTTTAATGCTGATTTTCTGTTCTATAATCATTTTTTTCTATCTAAAATCTGAAAGATCAGTGTACCTCATCTGTAAACCATTTGTCTTGAGAAACAGGTATTGCTGACCTGGAGTCCATTAAGTCAAGCAAGATCACAGGAGGGATGTGTTTTGGTGTTGGCCAATGCATCAGCACAGTTCTTGGGTCATCCCCTTCCCTAAGGACCTGCAGGTTGGATTACTATCCAGGATCTCAATATGCCTTAAATCCATCAACAAAGTTTATGTGTCTTCATTCCACTAGTGTTCCTGGAGCTAAATTATTACTCTTACTTCTCAGTGAGACCACTGTTTCTATGTTCCTTCTTAAAACTCTGTGACACATACTGGGATGACAAAGAGGATTGAAGACTCCTAACAAATACAGTAGACCAGGTCAGACATGTTACATATCATTCTTAAATGGTATCTTAAACTGAATGTGGGCTGTAACTCCCATAGCATTTTCCTGCTTTCCCACCTCCTGAGTCGATCTTGATTTTCTAGGAAGACCCATCCAGAACTCAACTCATAGAAGGAGCACCCTCAAAATCCTGGCTGAAATTTAATCCAATCACAATTAATCCAATCAAACTTTTATTGTATTGTGAATAAGGTATTCTCATAGATTGTAAAGATAAAAAAGAGAAGATATCCTTTTCTAGAAAATACTTGTAATTGACTGGAGCCCATGGTTGCTGCACCAGAGCCCATCCAATGAGAAGACTTTTAAGCTTCTAGGAATGTAAGATGTCGAAAACATTCCATGGATTCAATATTATATGGTTCATTAGGATCTGTTGTGGCTATCCTTAGACATTTTTTGCTAACTAACAGAATTAAAAGATCAACTAATGTTGAAGAGGGAGGATTTTTCTTGGTGACTTTAGGATGCTGTTTCCATTGTAGGAATAATTATGCAAGGCTAAGTATCTAGGAAAGAATTGCCAGAGAAAGAATTAAAAATAAGATTTTATATGGAAGTACCCACCTTGATCCTGAAAGAAAACAAATGAACAGCAACAGCAGCAATTGAGCAGAGACTCAAACTTAGAAAACCCAAATATAATTCACTGGAGTCAGTGTGAACAAAGCTGAAGTCAACTATATTAAACATCTTATGTACCAATCAAGTAAAGTATGTGTAAGTTGTAAAAACAAAAAACAAAAAACAAACAAACAAAAAAACACCTTATAAGTGAAGGTCTTATCTCTTCTTGTATTTCCCATTCTTAGTGCAGTAAGTGACAGGACACTAAATACATGTTTAATTAATTAAAAAAAAAACACAAACACATTAAGACAGAATAAGAGGCAGAGCTCTTATATAAAGGTTTTCCTTAAGAAATGAGGCTAAGTTGTTTATAATTCTTTTAAATACAGTGGGATACAAATTTCAGGATATAAGAGCAAAACAAGTCAAAGAATTTTTCTTTTTTAAATTCTTCATCCAAGAAAATGCTTATTGGTGTTCAAATGTCATATACAGTGCTTCAAGTTCCCTGCTTTAAGGTTTATTTTGCACACTTGAGCCATCTACATATTTGAGCTGGAATATTTCCTTTGGAAAAGAAAGTAAAAATGAAAAGTTGGCCCACAAGTAAAAATCCACAGGCGAGACTACAGGGTGCTTTAAATTGAAGTATCAAATCCTTTTTAATCACCTTCCTTAATGTAAAAATGTTGATATTTAATCCAAACTCTTTTAGATTATTCAGGATGATAAGCAGCATGTCTCTCTATATACTCTAAAGGATTAATTCAAAAAGCAACTTAAGACACTTTTTGGACAAGAAGATTTCCCCTTGGAATTTTGGAAACACACATAAATATTTTGTTTGGGGTGCTGAGGATGGAGCTGGTGTTCAGAACCTTAAAGTGGAATATCAGACGGTGTTTATCAGGTTCATTCCATCGTAGACCTTTAGCTGCTTCCTTTTGGTTTCCTGAGAGAGATACAAGTCTCACAACTATTTTTCAGGTCAGAAAAATATTCAATTCCCTAAATCTTCCTAAATTCCTCTACAGAAACTCAAACTTGAAACACAAGAGTAATGACTTTACCAAATTTTATGTCTTCACAAGACTCTCCAATTTCCCACAAGGCCATGAGTCAATTTTTACAATGGTAGGTACAATTTTCATGACTTCTCAAGGAATTTCATTATTTTACATTAATTAAATGCTCTAGGAAGAGAAACATAAAAAGACTGATAGCAAGATACACACACAAACACATAAACATACAAAAAGTGGAGTGAGATTAACAATAAGAGAAAGAGAAATTCAAAAGACATCTGTTTTACTTATTGAGTGAGCAAGAGGACTTCTTGTCCCTTCATATAGGCTCTTTCCATTTGCCTAGCATAGAATGATTATCTTAGTAAACTGGAGTCATTTCAAGATTTTAAAATTGGTATGTTTTTTTTTTAATTTATTTTTTATTTTAGAGAGAGAGAGCATGAGCCAGGGAGAGGGGCAGCAGGGATGGGGAAGAGAGAGAGAGAGACAGAGAGAGAGAGAGACAGAGAGAATCTTCAGCAAGCTCCATGCTAGTATGGAGCCTGATGCAGGGCTCAATCCCATCATCCAAAGATGATGACCTAAGTCAAAATCAAGAGTTGGACCCTCAACTGATTGAGCCATCCAGGAACCCCAAAAGTTTGTATGTTTTTGAGCATGGTTTCAAATGTAAACCAATTATTATGCTGAATCATATAAATTTGTCATTTTTGTAGGTCAAAAACTGTCAAATTCTAGCAATTTCCTATTGCTCAACTGTTCATATAATCTCTTATTGATTCTCTTGGTGAGGGAGGGACCCCATACTCTAAATAATACAAGATGATCAATCATATGATACTCAACACTGGAAAGAAGGAAGATATTGCTTGCTATGTAGGGCCATGAGAGTTTGTACTTGGGAGCAGAGTGAACACGCAGGGGCTGTGGAAGGCAGACTTTAGAGTAACAAGACGATGAGATTCCTTTGGTTCCAACAGGAGAATGTAACTGGCTTGTTTGAATAATCCCACAGGCTGACAGGGAACTGAAGCAGTTAGGCTGAAGTACAGTGCAGCTGGTCCAGGTGTTAAGGAAACTAGCTG
The DNA here is from genome assembly GCF_018350155.1 of Leopardus geoffroyi. NCBI lineage: Eukaryota > Metazoa > Chordata > Mammalia > Carnivora > Felidae > Leopardus > Leopardus geoffroyi. The sequence goes on along the minus strand of NC_059329.1, from coordinate 44,606,509 downwards.
AGTGAGGAGCCCTTTCTTCTGGTTGGGAGGCATATCTGATGCAAATCCTTGGGACCCTTTGGGATGCTAGTAACCCATGTCAAAGTAGCATATGAAATTTTAGGTATTACAGTGCATCAACCTAACTTCAACTGATATTCAACTGGTAAAAACTTCAACTGGAAAAAAGAAGTTGATGTGTTCTATTGTTGGAGAAAATTTAGTTGTGTGGTACTCATATCTTCGATATAGAGCTTCCCCAATGGTAATTTTCAGTATATGTGATTTTCTGATCAAGTGCTAAGATAGATGCTGCTAGTTGTCTACTCAATATTGGTTCTTTCCTCTTCTTTACTAAGTTCAACTTTATTCAGGACAACAATGTACACAGTTTAAAAATGTGATGTCATATGCTCCATTGTATTTGTGACGGCCATGCGACATAGCTTTGGTCAAAAAGATATTACCAGGAGGCTACTGGATTGGACTTTCAGAAAAGCAATGCTTCCGTGAATAAAATGTAACCAACTCACCTCGCACACATCTTTTGTTCTTAGCATCTTTGTCTTTTTTCTTTTCTTGTCTTTCATAGGAAGATGCAATGTCTAGAAGTGGAGAATTATGACCATAAGAAGGATACAACTTATGCATATATGTTAAAATTTTCAGGAGTTAGTGTAACATAAGTTATTACTTTTTAAAAATGTTTATTTATTTTGAGAGAGAGAGAGAGAGAGAGAGAGAGAGAGAGTGTGCACATGCACAAGGGAGGGGCAGAGAGAAAGAGAGAGAGAGAGAGAGAGAGAGAGAATCCCAAGCAGGCTCCATGCTCAGCACAGAGCCCTATGTGCGGCTCAGTCCCACCAACCATGAGATCATGACCTGAGCCGAAATCAAGAGTCAGACCCTTAACCAACTAAGCCACCCAGGCACCCCAGCATATACCTGAATTTAAATGTTAGCTTCCACTCATAGACTTAGCTGGATAAACATGAAAATAATATGTAAATTTTCAGTTTTCTCATTACTTTTTACTTGTTAAGGTCCCTGTAAAGTTTATATCTGAAAACACAGATTCATTTATTTAAAAATATTGAATGTTCCAAGCCCTGAGAGCATAAAATAAAATAAAACAACAAAAACCTAATATAAGTCATACCCCTAATGAATTTCTAGTGAGGGATAACAGTACCTTATAAAAAGAAAGAAAGAAAAAAAGAAAAGTATTATGAAGTACAGGTATGATTGATGATATAGGGAGGTAAGTGTTGTTAATGGGGACAAAATGAGACAATCAAGAAAAATGTGCTGCTTTCCTTCATCACAAAACTTTTCAAAATAGTTATTTATACTTGTCTCCATTCTATGTCTTCCCAATGCCTTCCTGATTCTCTCTAATCTGCCTTTCCCATCTCTACTTCATTACTACATGGAAACAGCTCTTATTTTTTTTTTTTTTAATTTTTTTTTTTTCAACGTTTATTTATTTTTGGGACAGAGAGAGACAGAGCATGAACGGGGGAGGGGCAGAGAGAGAGGGAGACACAGAATCGGAAACAGGCTCCAGGCTCTGAGCCATCAGCCCAGAGCCCGACGCTGGGCTCGAACTCACGGACCGCGAGATCGTGACCTGGCTGAAGTCGGACGCTTAACCGACTGCGCCACCCAGGCGCCCCGGAAACAGCTCTTATTAAGGTCACCAGTGATCTTCGTGTCACTAAAAACAATGTATACCTTTTGGTGTCTTGTCTTAATTGTCTTTGCAACATGGTGTGACACAATTAAATGCTCCTCTTTTCTTGAAAAAAAAAACCCTCCCTCTGTGACACCACACTCTGAGTTTTCCTCCTTACCAGCTTATCCTCTTCTTTCACTGCATGTGACAATTCCTCAGAGCTGGACCTGAGGTCTCTTTCTTTTTAGTTTTTGTATTCTTGATGACGTTATCCATACACATGGGGTCAATTAACATTTATATGTTAGTAATTCCAGAAGCACCTACATGGCTCAGTCAGTTAAGCATTGGACTCTTAATTTCAGCTCAGGTCATGATTCCAGGGTGGTGACATCGAGCCCCACATCCAGCTCTGCACTGGGTATGGAGCCAGCTTAAGATTCTCTCTCTCCCTCTCCCTCTACCCCTCCCCTGCTTATGTGTGTGCATGCATGTGCACACACTCTCTCAATAAAAAATATTATAAGTAAATAAATTAAATAAATAAATAAAGTTTAACATTTATATGTTAGTAATTCTAAATTTATACCTCCAGCCCAGATTTCTCCTGTGAGTTACAAATGCAAATCCTGACATATTCTTGCTAATGCATGACAAATTATAGTCAAACCTGACATTGTTTTCAACTTCCCAGCACCTTATTTCCTTTTTTCCCCTTTTTCTTTTTTTTTTTTTTTTAAATGTTTTTACTTATTTTTGAGGCAGAGACAGAGCATGAGCAAGGGAGGGGCAGAGAGAGAAGGAGACACAGAATCCAAAGCAGACTCCAGGCCCTGAGCCGTCAGCACAAAGCCCGATGTGGGGCTCAAACTCAGACTGTGAGATCATGACCTGAGCCGAAGTCGGACGTTCAACCGACTGAGCCACCCAGGTGCCCCACCCCCTTTTTCTTTTTTAAGAAAATTAAGATGCATAATCCTTGTTCCACAATGAAATTTCAAAATTCCAAATCCTGGGTTTCCCATACTTCCTTGTATTTAGAGCATGGGGCATGACCTATGATCCATCAATCATATGTGCCTGTCACAGACTGTAAATGGAGAACCGATGACATAATAAATTGAGATTTGTGACACCTGTCCTCTGGCCGTGGTGTTGAGAGAAAAACGATCAAAGCCTGAACCAGTAGCTTTGGTGGAGTCAGTGACAGGACTCAGTGTTCAGTGCTTACAGGGTCATAGGAACAGCTACAGTGTTTACAACTGGATCCCAACTGGACTAGTTCTATGGCATAATTTTGGCCATTGTCCCTGAATCTATATTCATGGACCTGGTTGTGTACCAGAGTGATGGTTCTGTGAGCTACTAGATAAGTTTTTTTTTTCTTTTAAACTCTTTACTAAAATACAACACTAACACAGAAAAGTGAACAAATCCTATGTGTACAGGCTTAGTGAATGATTGCAAACTAAAACAAACATGTAAACTCAGCACCCTCAGACACCTCCTTTACGTTCACTTCCTTCTACAGCTCTTCTGACAAAGGTAACCATAACCCTGACTTCTAAAACCAATTTTGAGCTTTATATAGTTTCATACGTACACACTCCATTATGTCTGACTGGATTCTTTTGCTTAACATTATATTCCTGGGAATCATCCATGTTTTTCCATGTAGTAGTAGACTTATTCATTCTTATTGGTTTATAATTGCCACCAGGTGAATATACACACTTTATTAATCCATTCTTCTGTTTACAAGCATTTGAGTAGTTGCCAGATGGGGGGTATCTCCATTATTATTTGCAATATATTGTTATGAACATTCTTGTATTTGTCTTTTGGTGAATGTGTGTATGCAATTCAATTGGATTCATTCTTAAGAATGGAATTGCTGGGGCATAGGGTTTATGAATTTTCAGTTTTTCTAAGTACTGCCACATGGTTTTCTAAAGTGTAGCAATTATTGCTCATAACAATTTATTCTTCTATTTTAGGGCATAAAATTCCCAGTTCTTCCATATTCTCATCAATCCTTGGTATTTTCTGGCATTTTCATTTTAGTCACTTTGGTAAGTATGTAGTAGTATGGAACTTGTTATAATTTGCATTTCTTTGGTAAGCAATGGCCTTAGTTCAGGCTGCCGTAACAAAAATATCATAGAGTGGGTGGCATTTATTTCTTCCAGTTCTGGAGGCTGAGAAGTCCAAGATCAAGACTCTTACAGATCTGGTGACTGGGGAAGGCCTGCTTCCTGTCTTATAAATAGCCATCTTCTCCTTATATTCTCACAATAGCTGAGAGAGAAAGAGGAATCACACTCTTTCTTTACTCTTTTTATAAGGGCACTAATATCATGAGGTCTCCACCCTAATGATCTAATTAACTCCCAAAGTCTCCATCTCCAAATATCATCACATTGAGGATTAGGGTTTCAACATGTAAGTTTTGGAGGAACACAAACATTTTGTCCATTGCAACAATGACAATGAACCCTTTTTATGTGTGTTTTTTTGATTTGGATAGCTTCTTCTCTGCCTATTCAATTCTGTGACCATTTCTCTTTCGAGATCTCTGCCTTTTTCTTTAATCTATAGGCCTTTATTTTTGCATACTTTGGATATATTGCTTTGTTAATATATGTATTGCAAATATTTATATTTTTTATATATTCTGAATATGACTCTTTTTTTTAATAGAACACACTTTATTCCTAAATCAGTTTCCATGAAATCAAAAGCAGGGGCAAACTGTTTTTGGAAAAGGGAATATAAGAAGGCAACATGTCATTTATTTTATATATATATATATATATATATATATATATATATCCATTTATATATATATATTTTTGGGTCTCAGTCTGTGGGTTGCTTTTACCTTTTTAGTCTCCTAATGGAGTATTTTGATAAAGATGAGCTCTAAAAAAAGAATTTCCAAGTTATTATCCTGTATTTTTAGTGCTTTTGTGTTCTGTTAAGAAACAGTTGCCTACTACAAGTTCATGTAGATATTTGCCTACGTTTTCTTCTAAAGATTTTTTCCCCAATAACTTTAGGTGAATTATTTTCTATGTGAATCAGACAAAGCTTGTTTACTTTGCTTGCAACTAAGAATATTATTGTTTATAATCACCTAGATATTCCAAAAGCACCCCAAATTCATCCAGAATAAAACAGAATTTGTTCAACCCTCAAAACCTAGGTCATTGCCTATATTCTCTGTCAAAATAGCTGTGAAAGCCAGAAATGTAGGAATTACCTCTGATATATTCTTTTTCACTTACCACTATTTGACTTCTTTCTGTATTAATTACTATTTCTGTGTAATACATTAGTGGATTAAAACAACAATAACGGTTCATTTTCTCTCACAATTTCTGTGGTTCAAGAATCCAGATGTGACTTGGTTGGGCAATCTGGCATGTGGTGTCTCTTTTTTTTTTAAAAAAATATTTTTTTAATGCTCAGAGCATGAGCAGGTGAGGGGCAGAAAGAGAGGGAGACACAGAATCCGAAGCAGGCTCCAGGCTCTGAGTTGTCAGCACAGAGCTCAATGCAGGGCTCCAACTCAAGAACTGCGAGATCATGACCTGAGCTGAAGTTGGACACTTAATTGACTAAGCCACCCAGGCACCCCAGGCATGTGATGTCTCTTACGGAGAATGTAGTCATATGTCAGCTGACACCACAGTTCTCTGAAGGCTTGACTGGGGCAGGAAGATCTATTTTGAAGTTGACTCATACATATGGTTGGCAAATTGGTCCTGATTTTGGTGTAAAGTCCAATTCTCCTCTACATAGACATTTCAAAGGGCTGCTGTAGTATCCTCATGGCATGACTGCTGTCTTTCCCCAGAATGAGTGATTTAAGACATTAAGGCAGAAGTTGCAATGCCTGCCTCTTAAGATCAAACCTCAGTAGTAATACATTATCATTTCCATAAATATTTTATTGGTCACAAAGATAAGTCTGATTCAATGTGGAAGTAGCATATACAAAAACATGAATAACAGGAAGTAAGGATCATTGGGTACCATCTTGGAGGCTGGCTACAACAATCATTGGGTCTTCTACATTTTACATGAGAAATATCTCTCAACTCTGCCACTACTGTGGTCTAAGGGACAATCATTTATCTCTTGTCTCATATCCCATATCTTCTTTAAACTCCCTCACAAAACTTCTTAGTAGGAGCCAGAGTGTTTTTTTCAAAAGATAAATCTGATTGTTAGTCCTCTGCTTTAAATCATCTGTATTAAAAATACTTATAATTTATAATGATTATAAAGATATTATAAAATATACAAATAATATAATATAATATAATATAATATAATATAATATAATAAGCATTATAAATATTTTCTAATACTTTTAAGGAAAGATCTAAAACCACTGAAAGACATATTGGGTCCCCCATGATTTGGCTCTGCTTTGTTGTACCTCTCTTTCTATTTACTATACTATTGCCTCACTAGTCCTCTTCCAGTTACACTGATGCTTAATGCTTATTCACCTCTAATGCTTCTTCCTGGAATACTCTTCCCTCTTATCCCGTTTCTCATTTGACTACCTCCTAATCATTCTCAGATGCCCATTTAAATACCAATTCCTATTTTTTTTCTAAGCTTTCAAACTGAATTAGACTTTACTGTTATTCTTTATTATATCATATGATTCCTTTCTACCATAGCTCTTAGTTTAGTCTATTGAAGTATTTAGGTATTTAGGTAACTATTTGATTAGTGTCTATCTCTTCTACTAAAGTTCTGTGGGAATAAACCATAACTGCTTTGTATCCCATCAAGAAGTACCTAACTCACAGTAAGTCCATGCATACTCTTGAATAGCTTTGAATAAATGGATGAATAAATAGATGGATGAATAGATGAATGAGAGTGACTGAGTACCTAAAAAGGCAGCTGAGTGGAGAGCCTTAAATCTTGGGACATGATGAAGAAAAACAGGGTGGTAGATTTAGGTGGTTATACCTTTTCTCCAATATAGCTGGTTCCAGACTTCCTTTTACAGATATATGTGTCTGGTAAATAGTGAAAGGGATATTGGGAAGATTGTACTCCAGTCAACAGGTAGAATCTATAAAGCAACTCATACTTTATATCATGGTTGCTACTATAAAAGAGTGACCATTTTACAGACACGCTTTGCCCAAATGTTTTGTTATCAGAAGCTATTTTAATTTAAAGAAATAAACAGTTTTGATATGCTTGCATTGTGTTTAACTACAAAAGTCCCTAGAAGTCTTCCCTAGAAGTCTTTACACCTGAAAGGGATTCTGTCTCTTCCAATCTTTATATAATCAGAAGTAACCTAGATTCCATGCCAGTTTAATGCTCTAGAGAATAAAATGTCAATGATAGAAGTATTTTCAACTAGGGCCATAACATGAACTCTTTAAAAAAAATGGTTTAGGGCTTCAAAAAAATGAGGGCATGAAATATTTTTAGTTGTCTTTATTTTTTATTTTAGCCCCACTTCTTAATTCCACATACTACCTCAGTAACTTTGTTACTTAGAAACACTAAGTAATAGCAACTCAACATTTATAAACCAACTTCCTGAAAAGTAATTTTGGAAACAAGATCTTAATACTAATAGAAAGAAGAAAATTACATACAATAATAGAGTTTGGTATATTTATTTTTGTCAGTTTTGTGTGTGACAGAAAGAAAATGTGTGTAGAAACACATGATGAAACACATGATATGTGTTAAAGACCACTCCTTTTGCTGTAGACCCTCAATTTCTGAATCTTTCATCTAGTTTCTCTCCAATATATATGCAAAGTTGGTCACATGCTAAAGATTTTCTCTATTTTCTTAAACCAGATATCCATGGGGCCTTCCTATAGCATTTAAAAAGACAAGCAGCTCTATCAAGCAATTTCTTGGTGGAAAATGACCAATGAGTTTAATTTCTCTCAATAGGAAATCATTCTGCCTTCCTTCCTGGGGAAGAAAAGCAATGAAAAAAGGAGTTGCAAACTGGAGAATAAAATTTTGACTTCAATTTTATTCTACTTTATAATAATAATCTTTTGCATTGATGTAATATGCTACAAATAGAACTTTCATGTTTACTAAGATATAACTTGTGCTTTCTTATATAAGATTCTTTCTTGTCAAAAGTCTGTGTATTTCTTGTACTTACCAAATTAGCTTAAACCGTTTCATTATCTACTTCTTTTGATGATAATCTCAGCACACATTTATTAGATCTATGCCATGAATAAATGTGCTCAGTACAATCAAGAATTCACACACACACACACACACACACACATGTTTACACACACACACACATGTTTAAGAAAGAATATCTGCTTGGGGTGCCTAGGTGGCTCAGTCAGTTGAGAGTCCAACTTTGGCTCAGGTCATGATCTCACAGTTTGTGAGTTTGAGTCCCGCATTGGGCTGTCTGCTGTCAGCACACAGCCCGCTTCAAATCCTCTGTTCTCTTCTCTCTCTGCCTTCCCCCACTTTCTCTCTCTCTAAAATAAACAAACGTAAAAAAAAGAACATCTGTCCATAATCCAAAATCCAATTACAAGAAGAGGACAAGTGCACAGAGACCAATAACACTAGTGAAAATGTGGTAATGTGTGAAAGGATTCATAAAATGAAATGCCAAAGAGGTTCTGAGCAGAATAGAAATTATCATTAGGATTATTGAATGCTTATTATATACTAGATACTTTGTACTTTACACACTAGATTGAACATTTACATTATTCTGTGAGACAACTATTGTTTCCATTTTACAGAAAGAACAAGATTCTCAAAGTTCTTGAGTTCCCAGTCCTAAATCAAAATAAATAAGTGAAAGCCCTAGAATCAAAAAAGCATGTTGAGAACCTAGGTATTTGGTTATTATGGAAAAGCTTCACATGGAAGTGTCATTTAAATTAAGCTGAGCTTTGAATAAATCACTAGAATTTTGAATAGACAAAGAACAGGGCAGAGGAAACCAACCACCTGATCACAAGTAGAAATCAGACCCCGGGCAGCTGGAGTGGATATCTAGAGAAGGAGTGAACTCAAGCAGAATGGTGAGTTCTTAGCACAAAGCTGAAAATTGATGGAGGAATATGAACTCATAATATAAAACTGAGAATAATGCCAGGAATGAGATAAAAATAAAGACTGACCACTGAGTACTAAGTATAAAGGGTTTGGGGCATGAACTAGTCTTCAGGGGGAAAAAATGAAAGATGAGGACGTGTAATATATCATGTTATTATATAAACTAAACTTAAAAAAATTTAATATTTGACCCCATAGTGAATGATACTGTGGTAACTGATTTTTGCCTTGTACGTCAGAAAGGAGCAGAATGTTTATCATCTTCATATTCTGGGACAGATTATTTCTTTATCCATTTTCCTAGCAATTAGATAAAGCCAGTGACTAAGTTCCTTTCAGTGAAGTGTGAGTGAAGTGAGGAGCAGCACTTCCAGGACTAGCCTATGAAAGCCCCCATCTAATTCTAGCATTTTCCCTGCATCCACTGGATGAATGGAGACAACTTCAAAGACCTACAAGATGACAAAGAGCCAAGATAAAAGGATCTTGAGCGCCTGAGTGATGGTATGCAGCCAAAACCATCCCCTGTACTACATTTCATGGTAAGTGGGAAATACACACACCATTTTTGGCAGTAAACCGTTGGAATTGAGGAACTATTTGTTCCTGCAGTTATCCCACTCTGATACCCTTTGCTGAATAATTTGATATGATAACTACTATCTCTGATTTAGTCCCTGATTCTCTCCTGCTTGCTATTCCCAAGACTGAATAGTGCTGGAGAAATTATGCAACACTATTGGATAATGTCTCAACTGGGTTCCCAGTGTTGCTGTGTAATCCTCCTGTGTGCTTTTGGTCATGAACTATTCTCATTCCTTTCATGGTCTATTTTGAAGATTCACCTCTCTCCTTAAGATCTTCCTTGCCCTTTCAGCAGATGAATTAGCCTTCTCTTTAGCTAAGTGCTTATTCAAGAATTGTGCCCATATTTTTGTTGTCCTTTTCTTATTAGTTTAAGTAGTTATTTATGTATTATGGCTATAAGACCATTATGGATATTAGATAAAAAATGGCTAAAACTCAAAAGACTGACTATACCAAAAGTTAACAATGATGTGGAGAAACCAGAATTCTCATACACTCTTGATGGAAATGTAAAATGATACAATTACTTTGTATAACTGTTTGGCAGATTTTTACAGAAAATTCAGCATTCATTTATTATATACCTTAGCTATTCTACACGTAGGTGGTTACCTAGGGGTCACAGAGGAGATCCCCAGTGGGACAATGGCTGAGAAGAGGCTTTATATAGAGGATTTTCTGTGGTTTGTGGCAGAGAGTCAGATGTAACACGTCACTTTATTTTCCCTATGAAATCTTCACTAAGATGTATGTCAGCAACTAGTTACTAGTGTAAGCTGCTTTTAATGAAAAGACTACCGATAATTGGGTTACATTAACAACATGTATTGATTACTGACCTTGGTCCAAGTACTATGCCATCCACAATTCACATGTTATGTTTTTCAATTTTTACAATTACCTTGAATAATAATTTTTATTCCTCTTTTAGAAATGAAAAACAATGTACTACATACTAAAATAAAACAAATTTAAAAATTTCTAAGAATAACATACTGGATGATTCTAACACCCTCTGCCCTCCAATTAAAGATAAAGCTACTTATTGTTATCTTTACTTGGAACTTGACCTTATTTTATTTCAGTTTTTGACCTGGCAATCTCAGGTTAGTATTAGTTGGAACTTACTTTGGGCTAGGCTTGAGATAAAAAAAAAAAAACAGCTTGGGAGTGGGGTGAGAATAAAACATATTACCTACATTCAATGCTTTACAGGGTATAGAGAATAAAAAAAGATATTGCCTGGATATCTATAGTGAATGTCAAGGCAGAGTCCAAAGAAACACAGAGGAAGAGTATTGGTTGTGTGAGAAAAGGAAGTCTTCCCAGAAGAAGTACACTTCAGTTGGGTCTTAACAGGTACGCAGGCATAGAAGAAAAGTAAGGGGGGAATGGCATAGAGCCACTCCTAGCAGACGGGCTAGATGGGTGCAAAGGTACTGAAATTAAAAATCACACAGTAGTTCAGAATGGCTGGAGCCTGGAGCAGAGATTTCAATATAGGGCACATGGAAATAAACATGGGGAGTAGTGACAGGGGACACCAACTCCTGGGAAATCACTCATGTCAGACAACCAACTGGACCTAAACCTTTAGACCCAGTTTCCTGCACTCTACCTTCAGAAATTTTCTAACCATTATTTCCTTCTTAGGAAATAGTGTAGTTTCCTTCTTAGACTACAACATGGAACTCAGTATTCTGATTTTCTTTTATCTGGCTATTTATTAATTTTAAAATGTTTATTTATTTTGATAGAGAGAGTGTAAGTGGGAAAGGGGCACACAAAGAGGGAGAGAGAGAGAATCCTGTGCTATCAGCACAGATCCTGATGTGGGGCTCAATCTCATGAACTGTGAGACCATGACCTGAACCAAAATCAATAGTCCAAAGCTTAACCGAGCCACCCAGGTGCACCTGATTTTCATTAAGTTTTATATATACTCAGTTTAACTCAGAGAACCAATTATTTCATGGAGCAGAGCTTCTTATAAAGACAACTATTGTTAAGATACCCTGATTTTGTCGTCAATTTTGTAGGTTCTTTAATGTGATTTGATCACCTTCTCCAGAGATGAGAAGGCACTAGAGTCCCTAGTAGACGGATTCATTAACAAAACTTATAACCAAACTGACAAATCAAATGCCCATGTATTCAATGATAACACAGAAATGCCTCTCCAATGGCCAGAATATTAGATCCGGTCATTCTTGGTAAAAGGAATGGCATTTAGTGGAGAACTCCCCATATAGCAGTGGGAACTTACTCATATTGTTTTAGGCAGCTGTTATCACAATTTTGTGATATAGTTCTTGCTTTATACCAATTTTATACATGAGGAATTCAAATGAGAAACATTAAATGATCTTCCTTGTTCTCATAGCTATTAAGTCTTGAAGCTAAGATTCAAACCTAAGATTCTTTGATTTCTATCCCATAAAATGGGTAGAATGCATCCACAGTGACTGGAACAAAAATGATGATGATATAATTAAAATAATTATAATTTATTGGGTGCTTACTTTCAGCCAGGTGCTTTTTACATTATCTTACGTAACATTCCTAGCAACTCTATTAGGTGGGAAACTATTTTCATTTTATTTTTATTTATTGTTAAATGTTTATTTATTTATTTTCGAGACAGAGAGATGCAGAGAGAGTGTGAGTTGGGGAGGGGTGGAGCGGGGGAGACAGAGAATCTGAAGCAGGCTCCATGCTGTCAGCGCAGGGTCCAATGTGGGGCTTTAACCTATGAGTTGTGAGGTTGACCTGAGATGAAACCAAGAGTTGGACACAAATTACTGAGCCATCTAGGCACCCTTATTTTCATTTTAGAAGTGAGGGAACTAATGTTCACAAAGCTGAAATAACTTTTCCAACCTTTCAACCTGGTTAAGTGATGGGGAAATATTCAAAGTTCTTTCATTGCTAGTCAAATAATAATAAGAATACTTGATTAATGAGAGTCAGAGTAGAGAGAATTTGTTAGCTGAGAGAATATTCCACCTAGTCTGGGCTAGAGGATAGAAAATCATTGAAATTCCTCTACTAGGGACTGATCATGTGTCTTTATAACTTGATGCTCTAGACATTGAACGTTTTATACCATAAGCTTTTGCTTTTTAAAATAAATCTTATTAGTCACAAAGCATTCCTGTCACTATCTTTAGTTATTACAGGCGGTGTACATTATAATTTTCAGTTTATGTATCTCTCTTTTTTCTCAAGAGAAATTTTAAGGATAACAAAGAAACAAATTACACCCAAACTAAGCAAAAACTTAATTATTTTTTGATATCATTCTGTAGCAATTTTTCTTTACTAATTGGTAGTATATTTGTTTAACTTCCTGATCAGTGAAATTATAGTTTAGCCTAAAAAATGGACATATGTATGATACTTTTACAAACTTAAAATCTTTAAGCAGTTTTAGGACTAGATCAATAAACTTTAACAGACATTCCTTTCTAGCACCTAGACTAACGATCTTATCAAGACAGTGCTTTTGTTTTGTTTTGTTTCTATAAAGGCTTTTTGCAGAAGCAAGATTTGAACTGGCTTTCTTTGAAGTTAGTACTCTTATAGCAAGTTTGAAATGAGCCTAGACCTCTGCTCAAAATCAATACATACGAGAAATTTCCTTCAACATTCCTTTGTCTCTTGAACTCCTTGAGAAAGTTTTGTTTCTTTCCACTACAGCTCAATTATCTGGTCTGAGGTTTGGTACAAATGAATATGTTTTCTAAATGTTAGTTGTATAAATGAATATTTGAATGAATTTACTAACTGTGGATTTTGCTTCATTTTTACAAGGCTTATTTTTTGGAAAGATATCTCTGATAAAGGAAATTTGTATATAGGAACCCATAAAATTGAGGCACACCCCAAATCTAAACCAAAGTTAGCACACACTTAAGGGAAACACCTCACTGTCTAGGAAACCTAACATATACCAGTCACAATCCTCCAACTTAGCTTTAGTGAGCTCACCTTCCTATAGAAAACAGAACTTGCTAGCCTTACCAAAAAGTCCCTGACCTCCTAGGCAATCATGCTCTGTGTCTGTACTGCCTCTTCTAAGATTCTATAAAATTTGTTCTTGCCCCAAATCTCTCAGGAAAAAGGCTTTACTACTTGTGAGGCACTGTACTCCCCCAGTCCATGGATTGTTTTCTCTTACATAAAGGACATCAAGCTCATTACCAAATTGCATTATTTTTGTCATTTGATGTCCCAAATGAGACTTCTCAACTATTTTTTATTCTTTTGAAAAAAATGTCCTTTGGGACCTCCTTTCCAGATTTCTTAGGTGTGTATTATCTTACCTGGTTTGGAGTTTTCTAGGCTTGGATATTTCCTCCCCAGCCTGGGACAATTCACTCCCCCTCCACCCACTCCCAATTAATTACATCACATTCGAGGATATTTTCCAAATCCTCTTCCCCTATGTACAAGGTTTTTTGTTTCTTGTTTTTCTTCTTAAATTTGAAAACGATGGTGGGCATTTAGTTAGGCAACTTAGATAATATTTAAAACAAAAGAGAACAAAAATAAAACAAAAGAGAAGTAGCTGGAAGGTTAAGAAAAGGTCACTACAGTTAGTAAGAAAAGTCTGAGTCACTAGGGAAAAAACACATTAACTGACAAAAAACAAGTAAAAAGAAAAATAATGAGAACATTCTGGGTATCTGGCCAAAATACTACCAAAGCTGCAAGTGATGAGAATAGGAAATTAGTCAGAAAAGATTATAAGCACACCTCTGAGATACTGCAGGTTCAGTTCCAGACCACCATAATAAATTGAATATCACAATGAAGTGAGTCATGAATTTTTTGGTTTCCTAGTATATATACAAGTTATGTTTATACTATACTGTAGTCTATTAAGTGTGTAATAGCATTATATCTAAAAATTTCCAATGTAAATATCTTAATTAAAACATATTATATTGTGAAAAAATGTTAAACCATCAGGTGAGCTTTTGGTGAGCTTTCACCTTTTTGCTGGTGGAGAGTCTTGCCTGGATGTTGATGGCTGCTGACTGACTAGGGTAGTAGTTGCTATGGTTGGGGTGGCTGTGGCAACTTCCTAAAATAAGACAGCCATGAAGTTTGCTGCATTGTCTGACTCTCTTCATGAATGATTTCTCTGTTACATGCTGTGCTCTTTGATAGCATTTTACCTTCAGTAGAACTTCTTTCAAAATTGGAGTCAATCCTCTCAAACCCTGCCACTGTTTTACCAGCTAAATGTATGTGGTATTCTAAATTCTTTGTTTTCATATCAACAATCTTCACAGCTTCTTCACCAAGCATAGATTCTCAAGAATCCATTTCATTTGCTCATCCATAAGAAGTAACTCCTTATCTATTTGAATTTTATCATGAGATTACAACAATTCAGTCCCATCTTTAGTCTTCACGGATAATTCTAGCTCTCTTGTTATTTTCCCCACACCTGCACTTCCTCTGCTGAAGTCTTGAACCTTCAATTTGTAAAAAAAAAAAATGCAAGATCTGTGAAGTGCAGTAAAGTGAAGCTCAATAAAATAAGGTATGCCTCCACTCATGAGATGGAGAAATTTGCATGGCTCCTGAAGTGAGGTCTACGTGTAGCTTTGCCCTGGTTGGTGATGTGACTTTTTTGCACCCTCATTTTTTAGAGGAGGAGATTGGATTAAGTCATATATAAGTTTCTTTTCAATTCTAACAGTTTACAGATGGCTAGAATTTTCTAGCAGATCATATTGATTTTATGTTTTAAGTTTTATATTTATATTTCATCTCATATATTTTGATCTTTATAGTTTCTTCATTATTTAAGCCATATTATTGAGTGGCTGCCTGGTGTTTGAATAGTGTGTTATGCAGTGAGCACACAAGATGGGTAAGATAACTGCAATCTACTGCCACACAGCTTTATACCCTGTAATTATTATATAATGCCTTTCTTCATCTCTTGTTACAGCCTTTAATTTAAAGTCTAGTTTGTCTGATATAAGTATGGTTACTCCAGCTTTCTTTTGACTTCCAGTAGCGTGATAGTCTCCATCCCCTCATTTTTCAACTGAAGGTGTCCTCAGATCTAAAATGAGTCTCTTGTAGACAGCAAATAGATGGGTCTTATTTTTTTATCCATTCTGATACCCTATGTCTTTTGGTTGGAGCATGTGGTCCATTTACATTCAGTGTTATTATTGAAAGATATGGGTTTAGAGTCATTGTGTTATCTGTAGGTTTCATGCTTGTAGTGATGTCTCTGGTACTTTGTGGTCCTTGCAACATTTTACTCACAGAGTCCCCCTTAGGATCTCGTGTAGGGCTGGTTTAATGGTGATGAATTCCTTCAGTTTTGTTTGTTTGGGAAAACTTTTATCTCTCCTATTCTGAATGACACACTTGCTGGGTAAAGGATTCTTGGCTGCATGTTTTTTTTCTGTTCATCATATTGAAGATTTCCTGCCATTCCTTTCTGGCCTGCCAAGTCTCAGTAGATAGGTCTGCTACTACACTTTTGTGTCTACCTTTGTATGTTAGGGCCCATTTACCCCTAGTTGCTTTCAGAATTCTCTCTTTATGCTTGTATTTTGCCAGTTTCACTATGATACATAATGCAGAAGATTGATTCAAGTTACGTCTGAAGGGAGTTCTCTGTGCCTCTTGGATTTCAATGCCTGTTTCCTTCCCCAGATCAGGGAAGTTCTCAGCTATGATTTGTTCAAGTACACCTTCAACTCCTTTCTCTCTCTCTCTTCTTCTTCTGGAATTCCTATGATAACAGATAGTGTTCTGTTTGAATCACTTAGTTCTCTAATTCCCCTCTCGTGATCCTGGATTTTTTATCTCTATTTTTTTCAGCTTTCTCTTTTTCCATAATTTATCTTCTAATCTCCCCTCTGTCTCTTCAATCCATGCTCTTCCTCACAGCTTTATAAACAGCAAAATAGCAATTGGAGCAAAGAAGATGGCTAGGGAAGAGAGGCCAGGATGGAGATAGACTGAAAAGGATAAGAGCAAGACAAAACACTGTATAATTTCTGAGGACACAAGTAAGGCCACTGCTTTGAGGTAAAAACTGGGTAGGATTTTCATTTTCATTTTGGTTTTAGGAGGCTGGTTAGTGCTGACTCTATGACTTTAGCCTTGTTAGAAGGTTAACAAGGGATTCACAGGACTTTCCACACCTCCCATAACATAGCATAGCTGATTATTATTTTTATTGATGTGGTCACTACCTAACCTGGCTCATAGATTTGTGTTCAATGCACAATAGCTGCCTGGAAATCTGGGAGGTTGCTCAGTGGTCCTCATAGAGCTTGATGCTGATATGAAAAACTGAATTGCAGACAGCAACCCTGAGAACATAAGAGCCTAGACCTGGCTGGGAACTAGACCACCCTGTGAGACCCTGTAGGTGGACATAAATGCGGGAAGCAGGTGGGCACAAGACAATTGGAAGAGATGTGATTAGCAATTAATAAGAAAGCATATTTCACCTAAAAATCTTCATATTCTTCTTTCTCTCCTTTGTTCCTTTTAACCCAATGCCTGAAAAGTGCACAGTTTGAAACCTCTGATGGCCAATAAAGTTCTTTGCAGCATGATGACTTCTGACCTCATATGCCTGGTCCAGTACCTGACACACTGAAGTACTTAACTAAGGAAGCTATTTTTGGTGTTGTTGCCTACTTGTTTTTATTGTACCTTGTTTGAAAAGGTATTTAAGCTGGTCAAACATTAAATATTACTAGAATGATTATTAGAAGAAATGCTTGAGATTTAGAGCCAAACATCTATAAGTCAAAGGGTTTGGAAACATTTGTTAAGTTAAAATAGTATATATAGGATACAGACACGCACAAAAAACTTATAGAAAAATGCCCATAGATACACAAACTAAGTATGTCTACATCAAGAAACACATCAGCAACAGCATTATGGAAGCACAAGACCACTTCATGGTCATGTTTAAAGATAATGCTTAATATCAGTTACCAGGGTCTGCCTCCTAGACTGATCAGTATAGAATTAAATTATTTTACTTATCTCCTTCATTAGACTGTGAAAAACGTTAGTCAGGGAATGGGTCTTTCTCTCCTTTGTATCCACGTTACCATTTCAATGGCTTATATGGTCATCTTGAAGTACCT
Organism: Leopardus geoffroyi; assembly: GCF_018350155.1. Lineage (NCBI taxonomy): Eukaryota > Metazoa > Chordata > Mammalia > Carnivora > Felidae > Leopardus > Leopardus geoffroyi. The sequence goes on along the minus strand of NC_059329.1, from coordinate 44,589,010 downwards.
GGAGCTGAGACACTTATTGAATAAGAAGCCACAGAGATATCCCATTTCCAGGTCACATCTCAGTTTCTGATTTTATAGATCAGATTTAGGTCTTTAGATTTGCTTAGAGCTCTCAGAAAAGAGGCATATTCTAACCAGTCTCTCTGGTTGAACATTAAAAACTGAAGTTAGAAGGGTGATGATAGCAAAAAGGGGTTAATTAGCATTTTGTGTACATTAGATAACACAGCTGCTTCCATTTCATTTAACCAGCATCAGAAGTTCTTTAGAAATGTGTTAGATGGAAATTCCCATTCATGCTTGCTTAAGTGGGTTGATGAAGCTTAGGTAAGCAAGTTGCAACACTGGGGGCGGTGGGGAAGGAGACAAGTACCAACAAAGAATTTAAACTCTCAAGTGGTTTCTGGTACACCAAATAGGCATGGGAAAATCAGGGCAGGAGTGGAGGTTCCTGGCAAACAGCCCCTCTATTCATTTCCCTGTCTTTCTTTAACTGGATTATAGCACAATTTTTGTTGTGGTGGTGGTGTAGCTGTTTCCTTCACAGACCATTGTCTTTAGCTTAGGTTTACCTCTAATCAGTTCAAATCATCCTCATGCCAGTCCTGTGTTGAAGTGTTACCAAGCACAAACTGAAAAAGTCATACTTTATTACGAGACAGGGATCCAGCAAGCTGTGAAGAAAGAGTGCAAGAGTCAGTCTGGGAACATCTCTGGGAGTAACCAGATGTTTTACTTTAGAGGAGAACCACATGCTGAGTGAATGACAGAAAAAAGGGAAAACAGTAGATGACTCATCTCTGAGCAGAACACAAATGCTTGTGGATTTTCTTTTTTTAAAAGCAATGTAGTTGGATTAAATGTTTGAAATCGTCCCCCTCGTGCCCTATATTTTTTTGAAACTATCAAATTAAGTTTCTTGATTCATGGGTCCTACTCAAGGATGACTGCTTTTGCATAGCAGATTTCTGATAGCTGGATTGGAAGAATCAGAGAAAAGCCATCCCTGTACATAAACTGCTGCTGTGGTGGTGTGATGTCAAGTTCACCAGGAGAGCCTTCATTCACATTTCTCTCTCCCTGAAGTTCATAATCCCGCCACAAGGGATTCCTTCTTTCATCAAAATCAATCAGTATCTCAAACTTAGTTTTAAAATGTAAATCCCGATACAAGGATTAACAAGTAAAATTCTATCTGAATCTCTTACAAAGCAAATTAAGGGCCTGGGGAAAAGCTAGAGCAATGCGTGTCACTATTCTTGAGAATGCAGTCCATTGGGCACTTCTCTGATCCTGGATTTTCAAATTCTAGCTGCACACAGAAAGAGGAAGGCATTTGAAGAAGTAAACAGGGAGACAAGGATTCAGAAAATGGAGATGTTAAGTAGAGAAGACCAGTTTTGGATTTTGAACTGATAATTTGACCTTTCTGAGCCTCAGTTTTTTCATTTGTAAAATGGAACCAGTAACATTTTTTTTTTTCAACATTTATTTATTTTTGGGACAGAGAGAGACAGAGCATGAACGGGGGAGGGGCAGAGAGAGAGGGAGACACAGAATCGGAAACAGGCTCCAGGCTCTGAGCCATCAGCCCAGAGCCTGATGCGGGGCTCGAACTCACGGACCGCGAGATCGTGACCTGGCTGAAGTCGGACGCTTAACCGACTGCGCCACCCAGGCGCCCCACCATTAACATTTTTTTCAGATATGTTTGGTCAATGACCAGAAGGGACTCTCTTTCCTTTGCCAGACAAATTAACTAATCAATTATTTTGTTCCCTCTACAAAACAAATAGTGTAAGATTTGGAATTTCAGAGATGAATATCATTGAGAGAGTCTTTTCTATTCTCTCATCTATTTGTTTCTTGGCCCTTATCTAGTAAGAATTCTTTTATTTGTTTTCAAAGTCATCTTAGGTTAGAAACTGGGGACTAAAAGAAGTCTTCCCAATTTCATAGTTCATGGACATGATTTGATCAGAAATTTGAAAGGCAAGATGATTTCATGTTTTTATTCTTTTTCCTTGTTATTTACATAGTTAATTTTTTGGAAGACTTTTTTGATACTATATATTACTTTCACTACTGACAGTTGGTCAAATACAAATGTTCTCAGGAATGGGAAAACAATTTCATGTCAAATGTCCATCAGTTTTGACCCCACATGTGTCTAGAGACAACTCAGGATCACTGGAAATTACATCTCTAGGTTGAGAAGAGGAAACATGATACTAAATGTAAAGTGTCTAGAAGAGAACCTACATCCAATATATATTCATAGCAGTTTACATACTGACAATATTGAGAGTAGCTTTCTTGGATTTTTAAAAAATGAGTGGGGGAGGGGCAGAGACAGAGGAAGACACAGAATCTGAAGAAGGCTCCAGGCTCTGAGCTGTCAGCACAGAGCCCAACGTGGGGCTCAAACTCATGAACTGCGAGATTATGACCTGAGCCGAAGTTGGATGCTTAACCAACTGAGCCACCCCGGCGCTCCAGAAAATTCAAATTTTAAGACACATTATATTTATTTCTATGAGGACTCAGAAGTACTGGTACTTTTGAAATATTACTACACTGGCTATTAATGTATTAATTAATACATTAATTTGTACCTGTTTAAAACAAAACAAAACTGAATGATTCAATCTGTACCTGTTTGAACATTTGTGCTGTTTAAAACAAAACAAAATGGAATGATTCAATGACTGGGCATTTAGGGTATCATAATTTTTTTTCATTATCAGTTGGCATTGAGTCAATTCCATGTACTAATTCAGACTTTTTCTGAAGCAATTTTTAGTCTATACCACCTCTTGAAGTAATGAGTTTCAGAGGCTTGCTTTATAATATATGAGATAAGTCTTTTCCTTCAAGGTCTTCCTCCTCATCTCCCTTCTTCTCTTCCCTTTCCTTCTCCCCCTCCTGCTCCTCCTCTTCTTTCTTCTCCTTTTCCTCCTCTTGTTCTGCTTCCTTCTCCTTTTTCTTCTTTTTGAGGTCAAATTAACTCTCAAGCTTAAAGCAGAGTTTCCTAGCTCTCATAGGCTAGAATATCCAAATTATGTTTACCCACAAATAAAATCAGATTTGCAGAATATCTTTAACCATTTGGTTGTCAACATTTCCAGGCTACTGACAAATATTTCCTTTCTTATCTTGGCACAGAAAAATTGTACTGCTCATCTACTTAATTTTTTTTCCATTTTTTTAAAGTCCAAGTTGGTTAACATATAGTGTTATAATGGTTTCAGGAGTAGAATTTAGTGATTCATCACTTACATATAACACCCAGTGCTCATCCCAACAAGTGCCCTCCTTAATGGCCATCAGCCATTTAACCCATTCCCCAACCCAACACCCCTCCAGCAACCCTGTGGTCTCTGTAGGTAAGAGTCTCTTATGGTTTGCCTCCCTCTCTGTTTTTATCTTATTTTATTTTTATTTCCCTGAACCTATGTTCATCTGTTTATTAAATTCCACATCTGAGTGAAATCATATGATATTTGTCTTTCTCTGACGGACTTATTTCACTTAGTGCTTATCTACTTTAATATTGGGCATACTCAAGTAATTATTTTTCCCAATGACATTTGAATGAAAGTGGCATATGGCCACTTCTGAGTAGAAGTTTCAAGAGCCATGCTCAATTTGTCCCATCTTGTTCTGTGAAAAAATAATTGTTGACAATTAAACCCTTACAGCATAAATCCCTGAGTGACTAGTATGAAAAGTCCTGAACTCCACTGGAAGTGTACAGTGAAAAGAGAAATAAATCAGCTGTTAGGCCATTGAGATTTGGAGGATGGTTGTTACTACAGTATCATCTACCCTTTTGTAATAAAATACAGTAGTATAATAGATTTTTAGCCTTTATCTTCTCAGACTGAAAAGTTAGTTTCTAAATGATAATCTTCAAGTCAATGCAAAGCCATGCATTGATTAGAAGATCTCCTAATACGCAAGTCTGGCGAAATCCTGGCTTGAATCCCTTCACTTTTCATCATCACCATCATAACCAGCATTACCAATGATGTACTTAGTAGTAAATTGCAGACTCTTAATGTTAAGAAATATAATGAGTTCTCTTTCTAATAATCTTATTTCAGAAGTGAGGAAGCTCAGATTTTCAAAATATTTACCTAGGATCATATAGGTAGGTTTATTTTTAATTTTAACTTGTAATATTTTTCTAGATCTTTGTACTTGGTAATTCCATTCATTTATTCATAGAGTTTTTCAATGAAATTTTTAAAAGTGAATATTTGCTGGTTAGTAGAATAACCGAGATTAGTCTTAATGATTTTTGCTAGAGACCAGTATTATTTATTTTTTTTAATTTTAATTTTTTTTTGATGTGGTTTCTGAATTGGGTGATTGTTTAAAAATTTAAATCCAAGTTAGTTACCATATAGTGTTATAATTTCGGGAATAGAATTTAGTGACTCAGCACTCACATACAACACCCAGTGCTCATCCCAACAAGTGTCCCCTTAATGCCCATTGCCCATTTAGCCCATCTCCCCACCCAACACCCCACCAGCAGCCCTAAGTTTGTTCTCTGTATTTAAGAGTCTCTTATGATTTGTCTCCCTCTTTGTTTTTAAATTATTTTTGCTTCCCTTCCCCTATGTTCATCTGTTTTGTATCTTAAATTCCTTACATGAGTGAAATCATATATTTGTCTTTCTTTGACTGACTTATTTTGCTTAGCATAATACACTCCAGTTCCATCTATGTTGTTGCAAATGGCAAGATTTAATTATTTTTGATCACCAAGTAATATTCCACTATGTGTGTGTGTGTGTGTGTGTGTGTGTGTGTGTGTGTACACATATAAACCACATATACACCTTATGTATATATGTGGTATATATAAATATACCACATCTTCTTATCCATTCATCAGTCGATGGACATTTGGGTTCTTTCCATACTTTGGCTATTGTCAATAGTGCTGCTATAAACGTGGGGGTGCATGTGCCCCTTTGAATCAGCATTCCTGTATCCTTTGGATAAATACCTAGTAGTGCTATTTCTGGGTCATAGGGTAGTTCTATTTTTAATTTTTTGAGAAACCTCCATATTGTTTTCCACACTGTACCAGTTTGCATTCCTGCCAGCAGTTCCCGCCAAAAAGAGTTCCTCTTTCTCTGCATCCTGGCCAATATCTGTTGTTGCCTGAGTTGTTAATGTTAGCCATTCTGACAGGTGTGAGATAGTATCTAATTGTAGTTTTGATTTCTATTTCCCGGATGATGAGTGATGAGCATTTTTTCCTATGTCTGTTTGCCATCTGGATGTCTTCTTTGGAAAAGTGTCTATTCATGTCTTTTGCCCATTTCTTCACTGGATTATTTGTTTTTTGGGTGTTAAATTTGATAAGTTCTTTATAGATTTTGGATACTAACCCTTTACCTGTTATGTCATTTACAAATATCTTCTCCCATTCTGTTGGTTGCCTTTTAGTTTTGATTGTTTCCTTCAGTGTGCAGAAGACTTTTATCTTGATGGGGTCCCAATAATTCATTTTTGCTTTTGTTTCTCGGCCTCTGGAGACATGTCAAGTAAGAAGTTGCTGCAGCCAAGGTTAAAAATGTTGTTACCTTTTTTCTCTCTAGGATTTTGATGGCTTCCTGTCTTACCTTTAGGTTTCTCATCTATTTTGAATTTATTTTTGTGTATGGTTTAAGAAAGTGGTCCAGGTTCATTCTTCTTCATGTTGCTGTCCAGTTTTCCCAACACCATTTGCTGAAGAGACTCTCATTTTTCCATTGGATATTCTTTTCCTGCTTTGTCAAAGATAAGTTGGCGATATGTTTGTGGGCCCATTTCTGGTTTCTCTATTCTGTTCCATTGATCTATGTATCTGTTTTGTTTTTGTTTTTTGCCAGTACCATACTGTCTGGATGATTATAGCTTGTAATACAGCTTGAAATCTGGAATTGTGAGGCTTCCAGCTTTGGTTTTCTTTTTCAGGATTGCTTTGGCTATTTGAGGTCTTTTCTGGTTCCATACATATTTTAGGATTGTTTGTTCTGGTTCCGTGAAGAATGCTGGTGTTATTTTGATAGAGATTTCATTGAATATGTAGATTACTTAGGGTAGTGTTGACATTTTAACAATATTTGTTCTTCCAATCCAAGATCATGGAGATCAGAGCTATTTTTATGCATATTAGTTTCTTAGGGCTGCCATAACAAAGTACTACAAGACTTGTTGGATTAATAGAAATTTATTCTCTCATGGTTCTGGAAACTGGAAGTCCACAAGGTGTTGGCAAGGTTTCTCATGTTTCTTCTGAGGTCTCTCTCCTTGATGTGAAGATGGTCTTCATTTTGTATCCTTAACATGATATTTCCTCTGTGCTTATGTGCTCCTGGGGTGAGTTATGTTTTCAAGTACTGGGAGTAGAGCTTCAACATATCAATTGGAGGGGAGGTGGGGACTAGATTCAGCCCATAACACTAAGACAACCAACTGATAACATTTTATATTAAAAACAAAATAAAACAAATGGCTACAATCCCACTGTAATTTTCACTAGTAGTGATTTTTTACAGAGTATCAGATAGAGGAGTTTGGCATAAAATATCTATAAGACTTTAATATTACTTACACATGTTACAAAAGGCATTCAATCCCAGTGCTGAGACTGTACCCCACTTTGATACAACTGACAGCTGAGCCATCTAGAAGCTGTGTATGACTGACCACAGTTCTGCAGGGGAATTCTCTCAGATGCTAAACTGAAGCAATCTCACTCCCACTAATGAAAATCATAATATTTCTATCCTCTCTCTCTTCATCCCTCTCTACTCTTTCCCTCTTTCTTTTTTTCCACATGGCTCCTGTGAGTACAATGCCAGTTTCAGGTACTAGGTATTTCATATGCTAGTAATCAAGTTTGGGTAAACCATAACGCTGCCCTCCAGGGGCTCATAACTAGGAGATGAAACAGACAAGTGATCGCACAATTATCATATAATGTAACATGTGCAATGCTCTGTACTATATGAAAGCATGGAGGGGAATTTTCTATGTCACAATTGGGAGAGATGGGAAAAGTCTTATCCTTTTCATTTCTACAACTGGTTTTCCTTTTCAAAAAGATATTCCTATATTATCATCATTATATCCCAAGAGATAGAGCATGTAGCATGAGGCACAATTGCAAAGCATGGGATGAAATTTCTAAGCAATGAACTGGGAAATATGCTGCAAAAGAAATTGGTCCCTTTAGAGTCTCCCTTTTGAGGGGCTACTCTGTAATTCCAAAGATGCTGCTTTTCCTTAAAGTATTGGGAATTTATATTTGGTCAGACTGAACTTTACTAGAGCACAACAAAAATTAATTTAATGTATGGTGTATGATTAAGGTTTATAAAACAAGTAAATAAATCCAGAGACCATGGCACACTTTTAATGTCATGTTTGGTGGCTAATACTTGTCCCTGAATATTTTGGGTTTCTAGAAAGTTAAGACATCCAGATTAAACAAAATCATAATTAAGCAAAGAATGTTTAGAGTTCACAAGTGAAGCATGACAATACAGTGATGGAACTGGGTTTCTTGCAAACAAGCTCAGAAGAAAACCAGAACCAAAGTAGGAAGATAAAAAAGCAAGGTTTGATGAATAGCAATGTCATCCTCAAATGTGAAGAGTGCTGAGTGTAATGTAGGAGGAGATTGCTATATAAAACCATAAGTATTTTCTAAGAAAAGCAGATTGTATTAGAGGCGTAATTTCTTCTGAGAACAAAAGCACCATTCCAGGGTTACTCAAGCCCTGGAGGAGTTTACATAAACAAAAGTGTCCTAGAGCTGAATTTTTGGATTGGAGTTGGAGAGTACTGCATTAATCAGCACCGTGTTAAAAGAATTTGAAGTTCCTAGGAGCAAGCCAGGGCGAGCCCACCAGGAAGGAGAAGAGAGTGGGAAAAGGAGAGAGACACCACCAATATGAAGAGAAAGCAAGTGACACCACTGTGCCTGGGTGGCTAGGGGACAAAAGTAGATAGGTTCATATGGGGATTTGGTTCTTTGCTGCTTACACTGTTGTTGCAAGTATGAGCACCATACCATGGTTTTATTGTTGGTGGTTTTTAAGATCAAGGAAAAGATCTGAAAGTCTATACTTGAGTCAAAGTGCTATAAATCAGAGACACCATGCAGATGATGAAATAATCCACAAATAGAACTGATTTTTGGGAATAGGGGTTTAGTGCTAGAAGTGGCAATGGAAACTTAAATCCTCCAGGGATTCACAGAGCTCTCAGAAAAGGCTTTCACTGTAGCATGGGAGTTCTGACAAGTCTTAGCTTAACAAAGGAGTAGGTTTATCCCAGTTGACATATGGGTTTCATGTAAAAGACAGTGCTAGACAGACTTTTTAAAAGGAGAATACTTGATTTGAACAAACAGAACTATACCCTCCCTTAAATCCTTCTGTTTATTTTGTACAATTTGTTTCCAAGGATCTGTGGTATAATCTGATCCTTGAAGTGGAATGTCATGTCATGGATAGAAACAATAGGATGAGCCAGACATAAAATCTGAGCTCCTCAGTTTGGGTTATAGAAAAGTGATCCCAAAGCTCTATTTTTTTTTTTTTTTTAACCGCCAGAAATTTCCTCCTCTTTTTGCTCCCTTTGCTTTAAGAAAAGTTTTCCATTCAGCTATTGCCACTGTTACAGAGTTGAACATCTTTTGGAATTCCATTGTATTCTGTAGGAATTTCTATTTCAGCCCATACAATTTTAGAAAATTTATATCTTTTTAAAAAGTTTATTTATTTATTTGAGGAGAACCTGGATGGTTCAGTCAGTTAAGCATCTGACTTTGGCTCAGGTCATGATCTCACCATTCCTGAGTTTGAGCCCTGCATTAGGCTATGTGCTTTAGATCCTCTGTCTTCCTCTCTCTCTGCCCCTGCCCTGCTCATGCTGTCTTTCTCTCTCAAAAATAAATAAACCTTAAATTAAAAAAAAATTAATGTTAATTTTTTTGAGAGAGAGAGCATGCATGAATTAGTAGGGGAGGGGCACAGAGAGAGGGAGAGAGAGAATCCCAAGCAGGTTCCATGCTGTCATCGTAGAACCCTGCATGGGGACTGATCTCAGGAACCATGAGATTATGAACTGAGCCAAAATCAAGAGTTGGGCACTTAACTGACTGAGCCACCCAGGCATCCCTAGAGAACTTAAATTTTTACATATATACTTTTCTACCCCTTTAGACTGTGAGCTACTTGAGGGCAGGGAACGTGTCTTATTCATGTTTACCCTGAACCTGTTACTTATATCAATCATCGAGTAAATGTTTATTGAATAAATGAATGAATGAGTGGTTAAAGTATGCACGTATAAATAAATGAATAAGAATGAGTATCTATGTTCCTAGAACTTACAATCTAAACACAGAAAAATATGAATAGCAAAATATGAGTGAGGACCCAAATCAAATCAAAGCTTTGCAAATGTTAAAAGGAATTTTGCTTGACTTCCTTCCTAGAGACTGTTTTAGTTTGCTTGTTTTAAACATATTTAATCTCCATGTCCTTTATTCTATAATTTCTGTAAGCCACCACGATCATCACCACCCCCACAAAGCAAATCTTTATTGGAGAAACACAAGAGGAAATAAATGAAATTGGTTTGCATGTCTTCATGAATTATTATGATCAAAGAATAACCTGGAAACACTTTCCCTTACACTCAGCTGAACCATTCTTCAGTCTACATAACCCACTATCTAATTAGAAGCTTGAAAGCCTGTTAAGAATGGAGCAAAATCCAAAGAACCAATTACGTCCCCAATCAGGGTTACTGTCGACAGGCTCAGCAGCTGGTGAAAGCAAAGAGGAAGGGACTAAACCAGATCTAATCAGTCTGTTGATCATGTGAGGGGAAGCTCATAAGCTTTCTTATTGTTGTTCTCATAGAGGCTCTATATCACCAAGAGGAGACAAGAGATCTCTTTAAGGAGATCACATAAAGTTGATAATAGGAGTCATTTGTAAGTCTGAACCTTGAGGAGGGGTTATGGACAGAAAACTAGAAGCATCAATTTGCCCTGTTCCCTCTCTTCTTTGGAGACCTGTTATGAAAGTGGGCCAGCATGAGCTGATTATTGTTTCTCTGCAGTCGACCAGAACACAGTCTATTGCTGAAGAAAAAGCAGTATACATAGGAAAAGGCTTGGCACTCTTTTGTGGGCCTTGGCTTGTGACAGCAGAGGACCCAGACAAAAGGAATTAGTTAGCTTCAGTGTTTTGTTCTTTTTTTTTTTTTTTTAAAGAAGAATTGATTTGAACAAACAAAACTATGTACCCTCCCTTAAATCTTTATGTTTATTTTGTACAATTTGTTTCCAAGGATCTATGGTATAATTTGATCCTGGAGAGGAATGTGATGTCATGTGAGGAGACAAAAAAGAAGAAGAAGAAGAAGAAGAAGAAGAAGAAGAAGAAGAAGAAGAAGAAGGCTTATATTAAAAAACTATTTTAAGACTGGAAATAAATGTGGGCTAGGGGAAGGAAAGGATGTGGCTTGGTGGCTAGGAGTAGTGAGGGTGTGTTAGGTGGAGAGCACATGACATGTGAAATCCTAGGAGTCAGAGGATCTGGGCTTGGGGTAGGAAGGCAAAGTGCTATTTGTATAGAAAGCAAGGCCAGGAAACCACTGTGGGGAGAGGGGTGATTATACCCCTGGACAAGAGAAGGTTAGAGCCTCTAAAATCCCAAGTCAGATCCATACACATTTGTTTCATTTTTGGTTTTGATAACTAATATATTGGGATCATTTTAAAGTGACTAATGCCCTGATAGTATATGAAGCTCTCCAGGTGATTTTAATATACCACAGACTAGAGGAAGCACCCTTACTCTGCTCTGGGCGGCTTCAACCTTGTAATACCCCTTACATTATTTCTTGACTTCTTTTGCTTGAATGACCATCTGTAGTGTAGTCACCTGCTGGCACATCTGCCCTCTAAACCTGTGGTTTTCAAATTTAAGATGCATAGGAATTTCCAGGGTATCTTGTAAATTAATTTTTAAAAGACATGTTTTGATTTAATAAATCTGGGGTGAGGTGCGAACATTAACATTCTAACAAGTTCCCGGTGCTGCCTTTGCTGGCCCTTTGAACGCACTGAGTAGCAAGACCTTAAATTACACCTACTCACAGCCTCGTTCACACTTCAATTTTGGTATAGCTTTTAAGAGTCCAGGCTTTGGCTTCTGACCACGTTAACTTCTACCTTCTCCTAGCTGATCAAGTCTGGACAAGTTTATTAACCTACTAACTTAGTTTCTTCACCCTCATGTATGAAATGAGGACAAACGAAGGTTTTGTGAGGATTATAAAAGATTGTTAATTGAAATTAAGTGGACTTACATGCAGGGCCTAGCACAAAGTTAGTGTCTAATACATATTAAATATTATTATCTCTAACTCCTCAAATACTTCCTCTCATCAGAGCTCCTTTAATGGTTTTTCTCTTCTACTCACTCACTTCTATTGAATCTTACAGAAATTCTCAGTTCACCCAGCTGACCTCTAGTCCCTTGAATCCTCTCAACTTCCCCATCCATTATTTCTCCCCTAGCCTCTCTTCCCTTTCCACCCACTTGTGTTCTCTGGTCAATCATGAAGACCATGCCTTCCATCCATTTACTTATTAAATATTTTCTGAGCACCTCATATGTGGGAGGCATTGTGGTAAGCTCTAGGAATATAGTCAGTGGCCAGCTGGTAAATTTTAATGGGCATAAACATGTATGTGTACATATATATACACACACACACACATACATGTTATGTTAAACACTGATACAAAGAATGTGCAGCATGCAATTTTCAGTACCCTTTGCTGTAAATTTCACAGAGCCAATTTGTTCCCACAGAATATTATTATTATTATTTTTTGGAAAATTCTTGTGTCTTCAGCCAATTTATGGCTGCAACTGATGAATAAATGCAGTTCATACAGGAATGTTACTTGATTTTTTTTATATTAATGAGTAGTAACATGAAAGCAAGATTAGAACAAATGTTGTAATTTCATTTGTCAACAACATGCTTCCTTGTAATCTCAGGTTTTGAATACTGGAAGAGTAACATTTCTTAAAGTTTTTGTGTCACAGCTATAAACCCAGCCTTTCAAGCTTAATCTGTGTTATTAACATTTTTGCCATTTTTTAAAGTCTAGACAAGAAAATAAACAATAAATAGAGTCATCAACTAATATTTGCTAATTTCTATGGTATAAATGCTTCCACTATGGATGATTTCAAGCTCCCAATGTGACATCACTGAGTAGGGAGTTTGGAAGAGATATGCTACTGCACGATAAATAGTATTTTTCCTATGGAGATAAAATCAATGAAAATAACCTCAAGAGAATGGACAAGAGCAAACAGAATACAATAAATAGGAAGTGATCAATTCTGATTATTTACAAACTTTTGAAGATAGTTTATTTTATCACAAATTTAAAATTTTAATATCTATGTTTAACACTCTGATTGCAAAATTTCTGAATAATTAATAATAGGCTGTTGCAAGTTGGTACAAGCTGGCTCCAATACACCACTGACTTGTGAAATAGACATAGTTGTTGCCCTCATGAAGCTTAGAGTCCAGAAATGGAGGCAGCGAAATAAATGGGCATGCGTCCTATAAGGACATCTAAGCCAAACTTGGAAAGATCAGTGGAGTAGGCAGAAATTTGACCCCCATGATCTTCACTCTCTTGTATTATGCCCATGAATATGTTATGTTACATGGCAAAGAGAATTTGTAGATTTAATTGAGTTTCTATAGTAGTTGACCTTAAGATAAAGAGGTTATCCTGGATTATCCAAGTGTGCCTAATGTAATTACATGAACCCTTAAAACAGAAAAGGGAGGCAGAAGCAGAACCTAGAAAGATATGAAGTACTAGAAGTATTTGATGCACTATGGTTTGCTTGAAGATGAAGGGAACCACATAACAAAAAAAGGGGATCGTTGTCCTATAACCTTGAAAAACTGAATTCTGCCAATAATCATGAAGTTTGGAAGAGGAATCTCAGTTCCAGATCTGGCCAATAGCTTGATCTTAGCCCAGTAAGATCTTAAGAAGATAATCATTCCATACTGACCTAGAGAAACAGTGAGATAACAAATTTGTGTTGTATAAAGCTGCTTCATATGTGGTAATTTGTTACACATCAATAAAAAAATAATACAATCAATAAAGAAAGGCCCAGAGTAATAGTTATGGAGGAAAAGCAGGGGAAGAATGTTTTAGCACTTTCAGGGATCTAGAGCTGTTGGGAATGCACAATAAGAAAAGAAATGAGAAATAAAGATAAAATGAGGTAGGTCCAATCATGAAGAGCCTTTTAAGCCAGGAGAATATTTTGAACATTTTCCTAAGAGCAAAGGGAGTGAATAAATTATTTAGAATGATCAGTTTGCATTTATGGAGAATGGATGAAATGGGGTTAGACTGGAAGCAGGCAGACCAATTAGATCAGACAAGCATGATGAGTTTGGAAAAAAGTGGATTGAGGATGCCTAACCCTGGCTACAGACTATCACCTGCCTGTTTGTTCTTTCTCACTTCTGTTCCTCAATTCAGTTTGACAATCGCTTGTTCGGTACCAGTTATGTGCCAGGCACCATGCTGGCAGCAGGGATATGACTCCAAGCTCCCATACCTCAATGTTGCTGCCCTTCCTTTTTGAAAAGTCCATGAAATAAGATAAAACAAAATTTACAGATTCTCAAATTTACTTCTGCCACTTATTAAGTGCCCAATCTAAGGCAAATCACTTAATCTTTCTGACTTTCCCTTTCTTTATCTGTGAATGATCTTATAGATACTTCAAAAGGCTATTATGGGACTCAAGTCTAGAGTATATAAAAACTTTAAAAGTCATAAATGCCTTCCTCAAATGATTTATTTTCTTCTTTATTTCTTTACATTTCATGTGCTCCAATTCTCTCATATTCTTTTTTCTCTCCATTCTAGTTCATATTTCTTATTAAATCAGTTCAACAAATAATTCTAGAGAGCCCATTATATACTATTTACTCATATAAATTTCCCTACATATTTGTTTTACACATATGCACACACAAGCACAATTCCTGTCCCACGTGGAGCTTACTCTCTGAACACTTAAGTGTATATAGTAAAGCTCATAATGTATTTTTAAGTGGAAATGAAAAGTTATTACAAAATATGTTAGATTGGTCAAGCACATGTTTGTGTGTATGCACGTGTGGTGTGTGAAAGTAAACAAGAGAGAAAAAATATGAATTTATGCAGAGAACCAAAGATTGGAAAAATGTACCTCAAATGTTAGCAGATTTTAGATGATTTAATTTGGCTTTCTTTTCATATTTTCCAAATTTTCTGTAATAAATACATTTTGTAGGGGTGCTTGGGTGGCTCAGTCAGTTAAGCATCCAACTTTGGCTCAGATCATGATCTCACAGTTTGTGAGTCCGTGCACTGTGTCGGGCTCTGTGCTGGCAGCTCAGAGCCTGAAGCCTGTTTCGGATTCTGTGTCTCCCTCTCTTGGTGCCCCTCCCCCTTTCTCTGTCTCTGTCTCTCTTTCAAAAATAAGCATTGAAAAAAATTTTTTTAAATAAATACATTTTATAAATTGAAAAGTATCCCCACACACATTAGTAAGACCATAAAGTGGAAAGTGCTATGAGTAAGTTATACATAGGATGTAATGGGAGTAGATTTTGGGGGTGGGGTGGGGAGGCAAGTAGATATTTCTAAATTAAATGATAACCTAAGTGGAATCTCTATACTTAGCTCTGAGAAATAAAAAGTTTTTTTTAGGACAGAACCTAGGGAATGACATTCCAGGAAGAGGACTCAGGAGGAAGAGAGGCTCAGCATGGAGTGGTCAAAAACCAATTATGTGTGTAGTTCCTACAGCCTGAAGTGTGTCTTGGGGTGGAGCAGGAAATGGAAATTGAATGCCATACTATGGATCTTAGATTTTATCCTTTAAGCACCAAGACATTTAAGCAGATAATTCACTTAGAGTCAGACCTTCACTTTTGGCAGACTATAGTGGTAGCAGTGTGAAACGTGTAGAATAGAAAGGTTAGAGGCAGACAGGGGGCATGGAAGCTTGTCAGCAGGCCAGTGTCCAGGTTAAAAAAAATGATAGAGGTCTGGACCAGGACAATGTAGTGAGAATGAAAAGAAACACAATTATCTTAATTCGATAATTAAGGAACATTTAGGGCTTATATCCCATTCTGCCAATGTGATACTACAGTGCTAATTAATAACAGTCATATAAGAGAATAAACTTAGGTGCCTACATACAATGCCTAAGTGATTTTCCAACTGGAAGAATAGTGTCAAAGGGGATGGGAAGGCCAAGACTCAAAGACCTTGGAGGATCTCATGATTTGGCTTAAGCCTAATTTCTGCAAGTACAGAAGAGATATTTAGGGTTAGAAATTTGCCACCCTCTGACCTAGGATGATGCTGTGTAGGGATGGGAAACAGCGCTGAGTCTGAGAGACTTTGAGGAAGACCCAATAGGCCTCAACTGCAGACAAGACCAGAGGAGCACCTGCAGTCCTGTGGGCTGTCAAAGGACAGGCTGTGCAGAGATGTAACTTGGAAAGGGAGAGGGAGTTTTGTTTTTGAGTCATGTTTAGTTTTCGTGGCAGCACGATTTCCAACTGGCATAAATAGAGTCAGGAATTAACAGACAAAGCAAAGAGCCTGAGTGTGTCATGGGAACAGGATGTCAAGACATGTTTGCTGGCAGTGAGAAACAACTTGGCTATCCATGCTAAGGAGGGGCCTAAGGCATGGGGAGGAATAAATCCTCAAACTCTCTTTGGCCCATGCTTTAGCTCATTCAAGGTCTGTTTTATGTTTGCGCCAAGTGAGCAAATGCTTTCCTGGTGTGATTTTGAGGCTTTCTCTTAATCATCTTTCCCTGACCATACACATGGGAAGTGTCTAAAAACCTTCCAATTAAGAGACAAATCTTGCTGTTCCTTATACAATGAGTGTATGTAAGTATTGAAATCCAAACCAAGTTGTGATTGATCTCTGCCTTCCTGCTGGCAGACCTCCATGGATGTGTAGACAGCATGTGGGAGGGGACAAGAGAAGCCCTAAAACAAGGAGTCAGGAACACAGCGAGGCTTTGTGGTAGAGTGCAAAGAACCTGACTTGAGAAGTCTGTAGCACCTATGACACATGCCTTCTGAAGAGATGCCCAGAAAGGCCCATAGCATCATCTCTCTGAAGAGCCCTCTCAATTCCGCTACTTGAGGAAGTCAAATCTCTGGTGAGGTCTGAGTAGATTAGATCACCTTAGGTAACCCCTAAGATTCTTTTCATGTTCCCATTTAGATTCCATGGGCCAGGAGGATTGAAAATAACCATTATTTTGAGCTTTTACAGAAAATGGGAGGAATCTACAAAAGTGAGCTTTCTACTATAGGATAACAGAGGGTTTAAACTGAATCAGCTTAGAAGGCCACAGGTAATAATCACAGTGAGGCACATTAAAAAAATAATGTTTATTTTATTTTTGAGAGAGAGAGAACAAAAGCTGGGGAGGGGCAGAGAGAGTGGGGAAGAGAGGATCCATAGTGGGGTCCATGCTGACAGCTGGGAACCTGATGCAGGGCTTGAACTCGCAAACCACAAGGTCATGTCCTGATCTTAAGTCAGATGCTTAACCAACTGAGTCACCCAGATGCCCCTGGGATGTACTTTTCAGTGAGGCCTATTTTGTTTTTTTGTTTGTTTGTTTGTTTTGTTTTTTTAATTTTTTTTTCAACATTTATTTATTTTTTTGGGGACAGAGAGAGACAGAACATGAACGGGGGAGGGGCAGAGAGAGAGGGAGACACAGAATCGGAAACAGGCTCCAGGCTCTGAGCCATCAGCCCAGAGCCTGACGCCGGGCTCGAACTCACGGACCACGAGATCGTGACCTGGCTGAAGTCGGACCCTCAACCCACTGCGCCACCCAGGCGCCCCAGTGAGGCCTATTTTGAGTGTCAAAGGGATGTGCCTCACACTAGCCCTACATTAAAATATACTTGGGATTTGTCAAATATGTTTGGTATCTTTGTGTTTATTGCTTTTAACTCAAGTGAAAATTCTTTCCTAAGCAAAAAGCTCCAAGGTACAGGAAATATGAGGAGGCCATAGGTGATGGGGTTGGGTGACAGAGAGAGCTGCTTTGGGCCCCAAAATTTTCAGACTGGACACCAGGAAATGACCTGTCACATGACCTCCAGGAACTTGAAAATTTGAGGAACTGCTTTCCTGAGAAGACTTGTTTGGCAAACACCCTCCCACAGTTTCCTCTTGCTAGCTAGTCCTAAAGGAGCTCACTGTTAGCAAGGCCAGAACAGTTACCCTGCCACCCCACTCCCCACCCTCCAATGTGGCTCAGAGAAGCCTGCAGATTTTACCCCTCAGAGGGCAGCTCTCTCCTGTGGTAAATACTCTCCTGGGAACTTTAAAAGATTTTTCTTTTTATTACCATTTTCCTAATCATTTACCATTAACAGATTTTCTTTTTAGAATGGAATTACTGCTGGGGTGCCTGGCTGGCTCAGTCGGTAGAGCATGTGACTCTTGATCTCAGGGTTGTGAGTTCCAGCCCTACATTGAGTATGGAGCCTACTTAAGAAAAAAAAGTCTATAAAATTGAATTGTTGCCAATGAAATAGAATGAAGCTTACTTTATAATTTTAACGCTGATTAGGCCTATGGGAATACACAACAACATTTCTGTTGCCTTTTATTCCTTTCATATTTTTTTAAAAAGGACTTATTTGGGCTATGCTTCTATAAGCTAGGTCTTTTTTTCTGGAAGGGGCTGAAATTTTCCTGGGGAGGGATGTGTGTGAAATAAAGAAAGTCAGAAAGCAGAGCAGGACTCCTGCCCTTACTGGCAGGAAAAACCATGAGCATGCGTGCTTGCCTGTGTGTGTGTGCATGTGTGTGTGTGTGTGTGTGTGTGTGTGAGAGAGAGAGAGAGAGAGAGAGAGAGACCTTGATTTGGGAAAGGTTAATTATCATATTACCATCGCTAAAAACAGAGCAGAATATTGATTCAGTGAACATTTTTTTTTATTTACCTTTTTAATGTTTATCTTTGAGAGAGACAGAGAGAGAGAACAGAGGGGGAGGGGCAGAGAGAGAGAGAGGGAGACACAGAATCTGAAGCAGGCTCCAGGCTCTGAGCTGTCAGCACAGAGCCTGACGTGGGGCTCAAACTCACCAACTGTGAGATCATGACCTGAGCTGAAGTCAGACACTTAACCAACTGAGCCACCCAGGCACCCCCTCAGTGAACAATTTTAAAACTGAGTTTTAATCCTCTATTTAAAGTTTCCCTGGAACAAAGACTTCTGGTCCAATTCCTACATTGAATCTAAGGGTCTCAGTTTGTGAAATGTTGAGCACTAGACAGAAATCCTCAGATTACCTTCCTTTGTCTTCCTCCCTCCATTGTCTCTATGACATATTCTATAGAATATGTCTACCATATTCTACAGAAAAAGATGATAACATCATCATAACTTTTCCAGAAGGATAGCCAGCTGGCAGAGTATGCCTCTTTACTTCTCTGGATAGAAGAAAATTCCGAGATCTTTCTCATCTCTCTATGTCCACATATCCTTCAAAACACAGACAACATACTTCCTTCACCATGAAGCCTACTTTAATTCTTCCAAACCAAACAATAAATACATTTTGAGAATTATAAATAAATAAAAGATTTCCCTCTCCCAAACTTTCAAAGAGCACAGAGCATGAACAGCACAAATTCTAATCTATAATTAGAATTCAGTGGATTTCAAGTTTTTGGTTAAGCACTTTATAAATACTAACATTGTAGGGTAAATACAACTTTTATCTCCCTTTTGAAACTGATAAAGAGATGCAAGGATGATTAGATGACATGCTCAAGGCCATTGGTAAATGGTGGAGCTGGTTTTTTTGCAATATTGATACAAATAATATACTCTTAAACCTTACTGATGTCTTTACTATGTCTTTACATTTTTCCTTGTAACAATAATTAACATTTGTAAAAGGCTTTACATTTTACCCATTTGTCAGCTTATTAACAGCAAGAATGCTTTTGCAATGCGGTTTTTACTATTTTCCTCATTTCATCAATGAGCAGGGCTCCCCACAGTCCGTGGGAAATGTGTTTTGGTGCCTTAATTGAGCCAGGTGTTTGATTACAGATTTCACTCTTCTTCAGACCACCAAACCCCCTTGCCTAGCCTCACTTGAGGTCACATGGTGTTTTTAATGCCTTTTGAGGGCCAGGTCTTTCCCTTGATCATAGCTACCTGAAGGCCTAAGTTGTGGATACAGGGCAGGGACATGCCCCAGTCTCGCTCAGGGCTTGGAGAAGCCTGCACATTTCCTTTACCCCTCAGAGGGAAGCTCTCTCCTAAGAGATTTCTAAAGTTGTATTGTTTCCAACAGGATTGATGGATATCATTTTATATTGGGCCATTAAAGGAGGCCATAGAATGTAAGGATCTGGGTCGATATGACCAGTGGCTTTATATGACCAGGTCAACATATCAAGTTGCTTTCACAAGCCCAAGTCTGGATATTGGTTCACAGAATGGTCTCTTCTCTTCTCTGAGAAGAGAATAAAGGTTCAATTCCATTTGGTCAATATACATTAAGAAAAACTAATGTGGAATAAAGTGTTACTTAAATGAATCGCTGTAGTAGTTACTTTATCCTTTATGTTATAGTTTATCCTTTTAGTCAGTCAGTATCTTGAACATTTACCATGTGCCAGATTCTATGTGCATGCTAGAACTTTAGGGGTAAAACAATGACTAAGAATTTGTCCACACCCTCAAGGATTTCATAATTGTGAGAGAGAGATGCAAGACAGTTATGCTGTGTGATGGTTGCTAACAATGATAAAAGCAGGGTGCTTTGTAATCAGAGAAGAAGGTCACTTACAGTGCAAGGAGTTGGATAAAGCAGGAGGTAGTAATGGAGAGGAAGAAAGCGATTGAAGGAATGAGATACAGGGGAAAGTATTCCTGGCAGTGGAATAGCATGCACACAGGTGAGAGACTAAGGAGAACACAGAAAGGCTAGAAGTGTAGCTCTTCTGGAGTGTGCTTGGACAGTAGGACTGGAATGTATTCTGCCTCTTGGGAAGCTAGACCAATGGCCGGTCTCTGAGTGATATCTTGCTTCACAATCCACTCACCTAAAAACGTGTGATTACACACTGAAGGAATTCTCTAGGCCTGTGGACAAAAAAGTTCCAACTCTTAAAAACAACTAATGCTCAAAGTGCCTAGTATCTTGCTTCAGAAATAAATGAATGGATGATAGTGTTTTCTGGTTACTATGCTGTGTAGTAAACTGCTCCAAATGTAGTGGCTTAAAACAACCACCATTTTATCATGCTTAGATTGCGTAGGTCAGGAGCTCATGAAGGACCAAGGAAGAAGTCTGTTACACATCCATGGCCTAAGGCTACCTCCTATAAAGTACAAGAATATGCCTCAGGATGGACTACTAGGACTGTGTGGTGTGGGTGGGGCAAGCAAGGGGAGCATGAGAGTTTTTGGAGGCAGACTCCCTCCTCTGGTTTCTTTGTTCCAGCCCTCAATAGGCCTTGTGTGGCCTTCCATGGTTGGACTCCTGCTTAGCACCAGGTGACTTGGCCGGGATTTTCACTCTCACTCTACACAATATTCTAAGAATGGACTTTTGCGAAGAGACTCGTCTGTTGAGATCACAATAGCCCCTCTTGATTACCTTTTATCCTGTGTGGCCTCACCCTTTTTACTCTTTAGCTCAGAACTAAGCACAAGTTGAGATGTCCAGATTCTCACATAAGGACTAGTGTCTGTACCCCTGTTAGACTCCTAAGAGTTCTCAAATTTGTCAATTTTATTTGTTCCATCTTCCACTTCAGCATAATTTGAAGAAACTTATCAAAGCTAAAAGTAACAACCATATCTCCTTAGTTTCTTTTTAAAATTTTATTTAAAATGATTTTTTAAATAAATTTTCTAGGTAATTCATTCACCTAGATTAAAATTCTAAGATGAACCTGTGCAGATAAATAGGTTCCCTTACACACCATCATGTGCCTCATACATCTTTCCAATTTTTCTAGTATAGGACCTCAAAATATTCACTGAATTTTAACAATCAAGTTGCTAGCCAAGTATACATAATATATGAGATGTACTTTATGAAGCTAATGAGACTTAAGCTTCAGGGCACTTCACTAGTCTAGGCCCTTAGTTTGTTTGGGATGCTGTAACAAACCACGATAGAGTGGGTGGCTTACACACAACAGAAATTTATTCTCATGGTTTTCGATGGTAGGAAGTCCAAGATCAAGGTGACAGCAGATTTGGTATCTGATGAAGACCTGCTACCTGGTTCATAATTATCTTTTCACTGTGTCCTCACACAGTGGGAGGGAGAGGGAGCTCTCCGGGGTCTCTTTTATAAAAGCCCTAATCCCATTCATAAAGACTCCATCCTGGACCTAAGCACCTCCCAAAGTTCCCACTAATACTGACACACTGGGAGTTAGTATTTGAACTAAGAATTTGGGGGAGACACAAACATTGTCTATAGCAGGCACCTCCCAAGTCACCTCCAGGAGCACTATCAAATTGCCTTTGTAAAATTTACAATCATAATATATTTTAACCATATTAGTTAAGACTTTTGACTCCCGTCACTTGAATTCCCCTTGCCGAACTCTCCCTCCTGAAAGGTGTTGGGAGAGTACCTATGGGCAATTTTAGGCTCTGGCCAAGGAGACACTGAAGTGGGAACACATTTTATGTTTAGGAAGAGATGCTTATGAGCTTTTCAGTCTCTTCAGTGAATAGCTAAGTTATTGTTAAATGCAGCAATGGCTTTCAGTTATATTCCTACTGTTCACTCACCTAATGTCATAATGTGGCAACTCACCTACTGTCATAATGTGAATCTGCAAGGTTAGAGATATTTGCTATATAAAAATGTGTTATGGCACCTGGAGTTGGAAGTATGTGTGAGAAAAAAAAAGTATAATAGTGCTGGGAGAGACAATTTATTAATGAGAATGTTATGTTATTTTTCCAGATTTTGTGATGTTTGTACTGTCAGCACTGTTATATTTTTAATTTTTCCCCAGTCTTTTGCCATTTTTAAACACACTTTTACACATTTATTTTTGTTATCTTGGGTTCTTTTCTTTAGGTACCCAAAATTGTCTTTTGGTCTCACACAATATTGATCCTCTCCTATATAATTAGCCCAGCAGGTATTTCACTACTTTCCTTTACTTGTTTACCCATCTGTCCACTGGTAATGACCCAAACAATAGAAGGAGAGGTCATGTTTCCCACACCACAGTCTTGGCACTTTCTTGGCCCTTATCTAAGTTATTGGATAATAATCTCCATCATTATTGTTTATAGCAACAGATTAAAATGCAATCATTGCAAGTCATCTTGGCTATGCCAATTCCTGAGTTAATGAGTTGAGAAAAGGACAAAAAGGAGAAACCTAAAGGCAAAGAGAGGCTGGGGCAGGAGACAGCATCTCCTCTGCTGCCCTTTCTCCACAAACTTTCCTACTTTTGTTTGATTTGCTCAGCCGTCTGTGCTCACTCTTTCCCTGGCCTTGAGAGAACACGGTTAGATATTCACAATGGAGAAACATGAAAAACTCCAGATAAACTAGACACTGACACAACAGACAGACAGACTCTAAGTCATTTGTTTTCTTTGACAGTGCTTTACCACACTGGATGGAAGGAGAAAAGACCATCAGTGAAGCAAATGGCTCAAATGGAGTAATAAATCAAGTCTGTTCTCTTCAGAGGATTTATTCAGTTGATAACATGTTCAATCCAGGCCCTCATGACTTTATTATCATTATTATTTTGTGTATGTGGAGAAATAACAGTTAATACACTTAACTATCCCAAGGCAGAAGAGTATTATTAAAAAAGAATGCTCTAAAATGTTATTGATTTCTCAAGATACCATCAGCTATTTTAAGGTTTGGATTTAATAAAGTATAATACAATTTCTTTTATGGGATTTTTATGTTTTCCCAATCTTTATTACACTGTTTCATATTTCAAAATCCTAGTAAGATCTGTTGAATGGATCCTGATCCAAGTTACAAAAAACTATGGCCTTTGGTAGCCACATAGTCATATTCCCCCAATTATGTCTTTCTACTTGATTGAATCTATGCTTATTCATATTTTTCTATTTATTAAATGTACACAGTATAATGTGATACATTCTGTCAGAGAAAGTATTGGAGTCACAAAGATTCCTAAGCTGGTTGGGGAAAAGGGATGAGGGAGAGAAGATGAGGAGAACTTAGAAAGTCATCCCAACTGAATTTAAAGCTTTTTAAAGAAGGACTACATCTATTTTATTCTCTACTCTCTGCCCACTATCTTTAAGTTCCTGGCATTTGGGAGTTATGCTGGCACAGGGAAGGGATGTGCAAGAAGAAAATAGAAATTGTTTTACATAGAGATAATAGACATCTTCAAAGGAGGAGGAAACAGAAATTAATACGAATAATTTATTGAGGGCCTAAAATGTGCTAAAAATGCTGTGTGGATATTGTGAGAGATACATTTGAAGACTGGTGATCAGTTAGTAAATACAACCATACCAGAGAGCTTCATATTTTTCAGTAATATTTAAAAAGAGGTCATTTACTTGGAAAGAACCAGGTAGTTGGCAACATAATTGGGCTACAGCCGAAGCCATCAAACCTCTGAACTACAATTCATAGGAGGAAATAAATTCCCTTTGTTATTTAAGCCAGTTTCCGTTATTTGCAACTGAAAGCAACTGAGCTTTATGTCAGATAAGATGAAGGATAAAAGCAGAAAAAAGTGACATGCTCTCAACTGTTCTAAACATGCTCTGTGGAACAGCTACAATAGTAGCATCACCATGGAACTTGTTAGAAAAGCAAATTCTTGGGCCCCACCCCAGACCTACTGGATCTCTGGGGCACGACCCAGGGATCCTTTTTAACATGCTTTCCAGATGACTTTTATGCTAGCTGAAATCTGAAAAACAGGCAGTTCTGAGAATCTCCTCCTGTGCATTTCCAACAAGCCACAGGTGCTGCTTATGCCACTGAAAGGCAGACCACATTTTGAGTAGCAAGGCTGTAAAATATTCTCTTTCCTGAGTGGATGTTAAGGTAAACACTCTTTAGTTTCCAGGGATGCGTCCTAAGATTTTGTTCTTACCAGAGGTACATCCCAACTAATTGTGAACTAATTCAAGTTGGTTTCTTCCCAAAAGAAGAGGTGAAGCAGCTGGAAGAATATTTCTTCTCTGTTTCAGCAGATCAGTGATAAAGTGATAAAGAAAATGTATCCCAGGGATGCCTTGGTGGCTCAGTTGGTTAGGTGACCGTCTTCAGCTCAGGTCATGATCTCGTGGTCCGTGGGTTTGAGCCCCATGTCAGGCTCTGTGCTGACAGCTCAGAGCTTGGAGCCTGCTTCAGATTCTGTGTCTCACCCTCTCTCTTCTCCTCCCCCTCTTTTGTTCTATCACAAATAAATAAACATCAAAAAAAAAATTTTAAAACATGTATCCTATAGGTTCCTTAGCTGCTAGAAACAGTACAGGTCTCTACTGATTTTAAATAAGGAAAGGATGTTTAGTGGAAGGACTCTGCCTAATTCACAGAGGACTCAGAGCAGCTTGTAGCAGCAGAAACATGGGACCCTTCTCACTTGAGAGCTGCCACTGGATGCATCAGTCAGTTACAACAATCTTGTACTCCTGCTGTCTTCACTCAGGTGGGTTCCTGTGTCATTCCCACTATAAAAAGCCAGACTGGCCTACCTTTGAGCCCCATAATCACATATGTGTTCTGTTCGTGATTGGCAGACTCATAAGAATCATGTGGATGGAGCTGGGTGAGATGCTGTTCCCCCAAGGAAAAGCTGCTGGACTTTCAAAAACACAGATACCTATGATAATGCTTCTAGGACAGAAGAGTGAGGAAGAAGAGGAAATAAAAGATTGTATAAAAAAGCCAAAAGCTGAGTCATCAGAATGAAGTTTGAAAAGTTATGACACTGACTAGTGGGATATATATATTTAACAAGAAACAAAAATAGTTAAAGAGCATATGCTACCTATTGTACTTTCATCACAGGTATGAAGTTTGTTTTATATATAGCAGGGTTTCTCAGTATCTGCACAATTTACAATTATTCTGTATTGGGAGTGTGAGGATGCTGACCTTGCATTGCAAGAAGCCTAGCAACATCCTTGGCTCTACTCACTAGGTACCAGTAGTTCCCCCTTCTCCCTCATGACAATCATGTATGTTTTCAGGTAATTGCCAAATGTCCTCTGGGTCAAAACTGCACCCAGTTTAGAACCACTGATTTAGAGATTTCAGATCTTCTGGAAAAGACACGATCCAGTATGGAGGATTTTCAAGCATTGTTGGGAAAAGGAAAGCTTGCCATTGGTCACAGGAAGCAGGGATAAATTGGAATGGCTTTGTACTTTCTACTCATTCATTTAGATGCAGATGAATGTAAACATCCTTATCAACCAGAGATGCCTTGTTCTTCCTTTTTTTTCCCCAATGTTTATTTATTTTTGAGAGAGATAGGCAGAGGGGGACAGAGCCAAAGGAGGCTCTGCCCTGACAGTAGAGAGTCCTATGAAGGGCTCAAACTCAACTTACTGAACAGAGAGATCATGAGCTGTCACCCAGGCACCCTTGCCTTGTTCTTTCCAAGCATGTATCATATAGAGGAAGGAAAGCTTCAGTAAGATGGCTAACCATTTCTCACTCCTGATGACTTATATCAGGATTAAAGACATTTAAAAATAGAATTCTAAGTGTTGAGTAGGAAGTTAAAGTAAGTGAAGGAACTACAGATCCCAGGTTGTATTTTTGACATAGCTTTCTATCCATGAAACTTTAGAAGAGAAAAATGGTCTCAGAATTGAACATTTGGCTACACAGATGGTATTGGCAATCATTTGGACTTCTGAACAATAGCCCAAGACACTGGAATGATGGGTTCTTGGATGATGTAGCCTATTTCACTAAAGCGGGAACATTTGTTTGTCAGGAATAGTACTTCTCAAAGGGTGGTCTACATCAGAATTATTACCCAGAATACCAATTTCTGGGTTCTACCAAAGTCTCACTGAGCCCGTTGGGAAAAGGGGATTGGAAGTTCATGAAGTTGCAACTCTAAATTAATGCTACAGGTACTTCTTATGCATTCTGAGCATTGAGAATTTATAGTCTACTAGATAGTTTATGTGTCAATTAAAGAGCACCAAGCCAGGGAAAGAGTGAAAACATGTTAAGAAAGTTCTAATATGAGGAAAGGAACATATATCAAGTATCTGATAATTCTAAAAACAAAAACAGAACTAAAAACAGTAATATGCTAAGTGAAATAAGTCAATCAGAGAAAGATAAATGCCATATGATTTCCCTCATATGTGGAATTTAAGAAATAAAACAGATGGACATATGGGAAGGGGTGGAAGAGAAGAGAAGGAAACAAATCACAAGGGACTCTTAATGACAGAGAACAAACTAAGGGATGATGGAGGGAGGTGGGTGGGATATGGGCTAGATGGGTGATGGATACTAAGAAGAGCACTTGTGATGAGCACTGGGTGTTGTATGTAAGTGATGAATCAGTGAATTCTACTTCTCAGCCCTCAACAAGCACAAAAAGATCGAGATCATACTGTGCATATTTTCAGACCACAAAGCTATGAAACTCGAAATCACCCACAAGAAAACATTTGGAAAGATAACAAATACTTGGAGACTAAAGAACATCCTACTAAAGAATGAATGGGCTAACCAAGAAGTTAAAGAGGAAATTAAAAAGTACATAGAAGCCAATGAAAATGATAACACCACAGCCCAAAACCTCTGGGATGCAGCAAAGGCAGTCACAAGAGGGAAGTATATAGCAAGGCCTTCCTAAAGACGGAAGAAAAGTCTCAGATACACAACCTAACCTTACACCCTAAGGAGCTGGGGAAAAAAAAGCAGCAAACAAAACCCCAAACCAGCAGAAGACGGGAAATAATAAAGATTAGAGCAGAAATCAATGCTATCAAAACACACACAAAAAAACAGATCAATGAAACCAGAATCTGATACTTTGAATTAACAAAATTGATAAACCACTAGCCAGTTTGATAAAAAAAAATAAGGAAAGGACCCAAATAAATAAAATCAAGAATGAAAGAGAAGAGATCACAACCAACACAGCAGAAATAAAAACAATAATAAGAGAATATTGAGCAATTATACACCAATAAAATGGGCAATATGGAATAATTCTACTTCTGAAATCAATATTTCACTGTATATTAACTAACTAAAATTTAAATTAAATAAGTAAATAAATAAAATAAAAACAGTAATAAAGAGGACAAAAAAATGTATACTTACATATTAACTTGCGAAATTGAGACTATCTAATCTCAGATAATAAACATTAATCTTGTAAGGATCCTGTGATTTGCTGGGTTTAAGTGTGAGCCCTATTTAACAAGTAATACATCTCTTAGGGGAACCTGGGTGGCTCAGTCAGTTAAGCATCCCACTCTTGATCTAGACTCAGGTCATGATCTCACGGTTCATGAGATCAAGCCCCATGTCAGGTTCTGCACTGAGAGCACAGAGCCTGCTTGGGTGTCTCTCTCTCTCTCTCTCTCTCTCTCTCTCTCCCTCCCTCCCTCTCTCTCTCTCTCTGCCTCTCTCTCTCTGACCCTTACTTCTTGTGCATGCTCTCAAAGTAAATGAATAAACATAAAAAAAATATACCTTTTAGGCTAGAATTTGGAGATCTACTGTATATCAAGAAATATATTGTGGAAATCTGCAAATTAGATTTGAGAGTCTATTTTCATGAGAACAGAAGGAGAGAAATAACAGTGATATCACAGTGGATATTCACTTGAAGCAGCAGGGACCACTTACAGAAATGAATAACATATGCTGACCAAGAAAGGACACAAAGCCAATCCTGCAACATCTGCCAAAGCACTCCTCTGGCTCAAGGAAGAGTTTCTGACAAATTCTTTACTATCTTTTGGATAGTTTCATTCCTGAGAAGGAGATAAAGTATCTAGGGAACTGATATTTGGGGCCTAAACATATAGTGAAATGAACAAAGATTGGTCTCTGGGTAGAAAGCTGCCATGTTTATTAGTTTATCATAGGGAAGGAAAGACCAAGCATAGTCTGAAGTTAGTTTTGCAAAGCAGATTTCAAGTTCAAGAAAAAGAACAGCCATGACACAGCATTATGGAATATCTGGAGGGGAAGTTTACTAGAAAGATTGCAAAAATCTTTAAAAAAAGCAATTGGCATTGTAGAGTGGCCTTAATGAAGAACACAATGACATAATTTAAAAATCAGTGACATTGTACAGAGAGCTTGCTAAAAAGTGACCAGATTTTCAAAAAAGTACTATGTGTGTGGCCGAATAATTTATCAAACTATTAATAAGTCAAGGAGTGTCTAAGAATCATCAGTATGGACTGATAAACAAAGACCAGAGGGATATTCCTAATCCTCTGGTACTCTATTGTTAGAATCTTTGCACAAACTTTGATAGAAGAGTAAAGAACTCCAATAAGGCATTACATTAACTTTCCCAACATGACCTAGCTGTGTAATACTGGGAAACTAAATCAGCCTCTTTGTGCTTCAGCTTCTTCTTTTGTAAAGTAAGGATGATGTATCTCATAGAGTAGTAAAGTGAATTAAATGAGGCGATATAAATATAGCGGTAACACAGTGTCAAAGATGTAATAGGGACTGGGTCAATAATTTCATTGTTATTTTTTCTTTGCCAAGTTAAAAAATATAATAATTCTTGAGATTTATGGCTGGAGTGACAACAGCAGAACTATTTGGCAGTCTACAAAGGAGGGCTGAGTCCATCTAGGTCCTTTTTTCCACCAATGAAGGACACTGGAGGTATATGTTCTTAAAAAATTAAAGCAAAGACACTATGGATTTGGGAACACACAGGAAAGAGGTGAAATTCTGTACAGTGATCATTGAGGTGTCTGCGTGGCTCAGTCAATTAAGTGGCGGCTCTTGATTTTGGCTCAGGTCATGATCTCATGGTTTGTGAGTTCAAGCACCACATCGGGCTCTGTGTTGACAGTGTGGAGTCTGCTTGGGATTCTGTCTCCCTCTCTCTCTCTGTGCCCCTCCCCCACTTACTTTCTATCTATCAAAAATAAAAATAAAAACTTAAAAAAAACAGTGATTATTGAAAGTCTATATATCAAAGGTAATATTTCTCATCCTAGGCCCCTTTGCCCATCTTCAAAGTGTCCAGCTTCAAAGTATCAGTAGCTAGGCTTATAGATTAGTGATAGAAGTTTAGAGGATTATTCTCTAGAGGAAAATAGCATAACTGATACATAAAAAAGACCTACATCTATTGAAAATTGGGGATGTCTAATATAAAGGCTGGAATACTTTCCAATTAGTTTAGAGTGATGTATATCAGTCAAGAAGCCCTAAATATGAGCATAGTACTTCCAACCAGCTCTTAGGACCCCACTTTTAAATATGAAAGGGAAAGAATGAATTATTAAACAAAGTATCTAAAATGAAAGAGAGAAATCAAAACAAAAATATACTTAGAAAAATAAAAGACAATGAAAGAAGAAAATATATGAGATTAAAAATTAATATCACATAGATAAGGAAAGGTACTGCATCCATGAAAAGTGAACAGGCAGCTTCAAAAAATGAACAATCAGAAAGTAATAAAGAGTTCCCAGAAATTAAAATATGATATCCAAAGTAAAAGAAAAATGTGTGGAAGATAAAATTAATGAAATCATCCACAAAGCACAACAAAAAGGCAAAGAGACAAAAATAGAAGAAATAGATTTTAGGAAATATTTAAACAACAGAAATCTGGGGAAAAAGAAACAGGAAATGAAAAGAAGGAAATTTTCAAAGAAAATATAAGAAAATTTATTAGGATATGAATTTCCTAGTTGAAAAGGCCCAAAACAAATTGTCATGAATTGGCAAAAACCAATGATAACATGTTAATTTAAAATTGATCCAGGCAGTAAAAACAGTATGTATAAAGACTTTACATTAAGAATTGTAGTTTGTAGAATATGCACTAATGCCTCCTAAATTCTGAGGGGAGATTTTTTTTCAACATGGAATCATAATGTCCAACTCAATAATCAATCAGGTGTGAGGGTAAAGGATAGTATGTCAGTCTGCACACACCTCTTCTCAAAAAGCTACTGAAAGATGTTGTACCACCAAAAAACGGGAGTATATCGAGACATAGGGGAAGATGGATTTGTGGGACTAGGTAGGTAATCCAGAGCAGGAGAAAGAAGAGGTGAATTCCTAAAATGGTGACAGAATTTCCAGGACCTAAACTGTGTAGCAGAACTCACGTAAAACAGCCTCCAGAGTGGAGTATAGGACAGAGAATCTCAGAAAAGACTCTAAAGAGAAAATGGAAAACAGAAATGGAATTTGTTGTCTGATAGGTTTTATGTTTGCAATATTGTAATAAATCTGTTAAAATGGTAGGAAGAAGGCTTAGTTATATATTTATGTAAGCAAATGAAAACAAAAAGGTAAATTTTAACTTCCAGTGTAACTAGAAAATTGTATGAGAAATGTAATGACAGTAGACTATTTGGTTCAGCAGTAATATTTATGTCATCATAACAATAAAAGCACCATATACAGATTTAACCAAAAATAGTGATGATAATTATAGTGGGGTAATGCGGGATATAAGAGAAGGCAAAATGAAAGAAAGCTAACATCTTCATTTTCCATAACAGGAAGTCAGTTGAGAATGTATAATCATGATAACATAAAAGTTAATAGTAAATGTACGCATATATATATGTATGTGTATATACGTGTGTGTGTATATATATACGTGTATATATATATATATATACGTGTATATATATGTGTATATATATGTGTGTGTGTATATATATATATGTGTGTGTATATATGTATGTGTATATATATATATATATATATATATATATATATATATATATATATTTGTTTTGTTTTGGAATAACAAAGTCACAGAAAGCTGCCCAAAGATGTCCTGAGAAGTCCCATGTACCCTTTACCTAGATTTTTGTAAGTAACTGCCTTACACTTTTCCGGATCAACTATACTGGGTTTACATTCTCACCAGCATCGTATGTGATCAAGGTTTTTTGCTCCTTTGTCAGCATTTGTTGTGACCACTCTTTTTTATAGTCATTCTGACAGGTGTGTGGTGATATTTCATTGAGGTTTCTATGTGTCTTCTTTTAATGGCTAACTATGTTAATCCTCTTTGCATGTGCTTCTATGCTATCTGTATATGCTCTTCAGCAAAATGTCTGTTTGGGTCTATTCCTATATTCGAGTTGATTTTTTTTTTTTTTTTTTACTGTTGAGTTTTGAGAGTTCTTTATGCATTCTAGATGTTGGCCTCTTATTGGATATGTTTTATAAGTATTTTCTCTCAGCCTGCACCTTATTGTCTTTTCATCCTCTTAAATGTGTCTGTTGCAGAGAAATTTTTACTTTTAAAGAAAATTTAACTACTCAATTATCCATTGGAGCAATTTTTAAATATCAAGAACAGGAAGTCTTCACATAGCCCTACTTCCTGAAGATGTTTCTCCTATGTTTCTTCTTTAAATTGAGAGGTTTGTGTGTATGTTTACTTATAGGTGTCCAATTGCTCTGGCACCATCAAATTTACTTTTGGAACTTTGTCAAAAGTCAGTTGGCCATACTTGTATGGAGTTATTTCTGCATTCTCTATTGTGTTGCATTAAACTGCCTATTCCTTTTCTAATACCACTTTGTTACTGTAGCCATATGTTTTAACCTCAAGTTGAGTTATTTCTCCCACTTTATTCTTTTTCAAAATTGTTTTAGCTATGATAAGTCCTTTAACTTCCATATACGTTTTAGAATAATATTGTCTATACCTATAAAAAAGAAAACTTTGGTAGGATTTTGATGGGAATTTTGTTAAACCTATAGACAAATTTGGGGAGAGTGGACATCTTCCCTATCTTAAGTCTCCCAATCAATGAACACAGTATGTCTCTCAAATTATTTTCTTGTGTACTATCGCTTTACTGAATTTCCTCATTAGTTCTGGGAGGGTTTGTTTTTGTTTTTGCAGATTCCTTAGTATTTTCTATGTAGACAATCATGTCATCTGCAAATATGGAAAGTTTCACTTCTTCCTTTCCAATCTGTATGCTTTTTATTTCTTTCCCTAGCCTTATTGTGCTGACTAGAACTTCTAATACTATGTTAAATAAGAGTAGTGAAAGTTTATTTTAATTTCTGTAACTTTCAGTTCTGCCTTTTTTGTTTCTTTTTTATATATTTTATTCATTTGGTGATATTTCTTTTACTTAAATTTTTCCAAGAGCATTTTTATTCTGGCTGTGTTAAATCTGTGTCAAATAATTCCAGTATCTGATTCACCTCAGTGTCTTTTGATTGTCTTTTCTCTTTCTAGTTGAGATGTTTTCTGTTTTTTGGTATGGCAGGTGATTTTGGGGTGGATCATCAAAATTTGGAATATTAGGAGATTCTAAATTCTTAAATTTTTAAATCTTTTATTTTAGGTAGTAGTCAACCTCTTTAGGCTTAGCATACAGGTCCTGGTCTACTTTTGTGGGCTGTGTTTCCACTGACAATTGAGTTTTCAGTGTGTGATTCTGGCCTGCTTCCTTTACTTGATGCCTATGGGTTTCTTGTTTCATTTTTGCTTCTACCATCTGGAAAGGGACACATGTGCTTCCTGGACTTTGTAACTCTAGGTGAGGAGTGGGAAAGTTGGGTCTATGAGGGTAGAAACTTCTTCCTTTGGTCACCAGATGCCAGCAAGGCCCCTTTAGTTCCTGCCAGTGCTGCTTCTATAGTCAGAAGTGCTGTCAGGTGCTCCCTCCCTGATTTTGTTCATGGGGGAGATGGGAGATGCCAGGCCACTGTTTTTCCTCAAGTTCTGTGGTCTCTAACTGCTCTGCTCTCTTTCCACATTTCAGAGTCCTTCTATGCATGACTGCTTGCTGTATTATTTCCAGGTTTCTTAGTTGTACTTAGTGCGAGGAACGAGGAGAGATGAATCTATTCCATCTTGTCCCAAACTAAAAATCCAATTGTCAGTAAATGCATTTTTTCAAATATGGAAACAAATTTTAGAAGAAAGAACTATTAAAAAATAGTTGATCTGGAGGAGTACAATGCAGAGGAGAAAGTCTTTGAGAGAGAAAATAGGACTTCCTTTTTTTTTCCATTCTAAGTCTTTTGACACTATTTGACTTTTAAAACTACTCACAACTATTATTTGGTGTGGTAGGCAGAATAATGGCCTCAAAAGGTGTTCTTCCCTAATTTCTGGAAACTGAGATATCCTTCTGTGAATATATTAGTTTGCATGGCAATAGGGACTTTACAGATTTAATTGAAGTTACTAATCAATTGACTTTAAAATAGGGAGTTTATCCTGGATTATCCAGATGAGAGCAATATAACCACATGAACCTTTGAAAACAGAGGGCAAGGGCAGAAAAGAAAAATAGAAGACAATCAAACAGATGTGCTCTGCTAGTATGGAAGAAAGCAAACATCCATGTTGTGACCTGCCACTGCAGAGTGCCAGCCTTCATTTTAGCAGCTAAGAGTGATCTTTAGGTGACAGAAAAGAGACAGGGACCTTAGTCCTACAGCTTCAAAGAACTGCAATCTGCCAACAATCTGAATGAGCCTGGAAGTAGATTCTTCCCAAGGGCTTCCAGACAAGAGCCTGGCTTGGCAGACACCTTGATTTGGTCTTCTGAGATCCTAAGCAGAGGAGTCATTTAAGCACACCGAGACTTTTGATCTACAAAACTCTGCTGTAGCAAATGGGCACTATATTTAGCCACTAAATTTGCTATAGTTTTTTATGTCAGGAAAGAAAACTAAGATGTTGGATAAATAAATAATAAATTCATTAAAGAAGAAACATGTAAACAAGACAAAATAATCATACCTTCGTAGTCCTCTTATTGTATAACCCATTATATTATGATTAATTCTATTCATATATGTTTCCTATTCTAGATTATGAATTCTTTGAAGGCTGGGGCTCTGGTGCCATTTCTATCTTTCTTTTCCTAATGCTAAGCACACAGATTATAGTTAAAAACTACTAATTCATATTTGTTGAGAGAATTTATTTTAATGTAAAAAAGAGTCAGTATTAAATGACTCCTGAGCAACTGAATAACTCTAAGGGATTAAAAAATATAAGGGGATTGTAGTTTTATTGCATAAACTTTTTTAAAAGTATTAAGTTATCCAGTTTGGAATACATTTTCCATCTATAAAATAATAAATTATATATATCTCTACCTACTATCAATCTATCCATCTATGTAAATAGATATTAGATATGTATAATATTTCTAAATAATCCAATAGCCTCTAATATTTTATCATGTAAGAAAAAGATATTTCTACAAGGTAAATACCTTTTTTTTATTTGCTTCAGGAAGATTTGGGATAAGATCATAATTTTTTGTATAGAGTAAAGGAAAAAATCAATATGCCTTTTCTTTCAACATGCTCATCCATTTGGGGAAAAATATTACACACCTTTTTAGGTTTTAAGGCTTTGACAATGCATGAAGATAATAATTTTTTTCTTTAAGTCTAGACATTATAATCATGAAGGAATTCACATAAACCTCTCTGAACAAAAACACTTATGTGCTTCTCCTTATTTTTTATTAGAAAATATTATAGCATAAATTAATTTCATCTCTTAATAGTATATTGATAATGATGGCAAAGATAATAGTAGCAATGATAACTGATTCTTATGGAATGCTCACTATGTGTTAGATACTGTTTTAAACAATTTGTACATATAAACTCATTTAATCTTCACAAAATTCTCTGAGTTAGGCATTACTAAACCCCAAAATAAGCAAACCATGGTTGCCAGGTCAAATCTCCATTTTGTGCACAGGTATATGCTAAAAGCATTTAGAAGGAATAAATTTGAAGTAAAAAAAAGGAACAATACTTCTAAGACACATTCAGAAATTCAAAGGACCAAATGCCCAGTGCCATGCAGGGATTTTTAGCAAGGAGCACTAACATTATTTAATATATTTAATATATTATTTAATATATTTCCAATGTTTTTATGGTGCTAAATATGGTCATTTCTCACCACTTTTCCCAGGCTATTGCTATAAGACATTAATTGCTGTAATGCTAATTTTATAAGGCAGTGAAATAAGTTAGTCAGAGAATGATAAATGCTGTATGATTTCACTCATTTGTGGAATTTCAGAAACAAAACAGATGAACATAGTGAAAGGGAAGGAAAAATAAACTAAGGTAAAAACAGAGAGGGAGGCAAACCATGAGAAACTCTTTTAACTATAGAGAACAAATTGAGTGTTAATGGAGGAAGATGGGTGGGTGTGGGCTAAAATAGCGATGGGAATTAAGGAGGGCACTTGTTGTGATGAACACTGGGTGTTATATGTACGTGATGAATCACTAAATTCTACTTCTGAAACCAATAGTACACTTTATGTTAACTAACTTGAATTTAAATAAAATCTTGCGGGGAGGGGGGGAGATAGCAGCAACTTTAGTTACTTTGAAAATATGGTCACTTAACAATGTAACATTCCCTTGGGGCTGGTCCAATGCATAAGAAAATTTCATGTTTGGACTTTTCTTAAGTTAGATTCATTGACACTTAAATAAATTAGCCAATGTTTATATCTTTTAAGATGATGCTAATGTCAATGACAGAGCTCATGCAGGAGAACTGAGACAACAAATTCTAATGTGGAATAATAAGAACTACTAATTATTGAGTGTCTGAGTGCTACTCTGCAACACACAGTGTGTTAGGTATCTTACATATAGTAACATTTCATTCTCTTAGTCACCTGTTCTACCTGTTTTATAGATGGGGAAATTGTGGTTTGGAGAAGTTCACTAACTGGCTCAAGTTTATATATTTTCTAAATGACTAAACTGGGATTCAAAGACTCTAAAATATATCGAACTTACCTCTCTGATAAAAAAAAGACAATTCACATTTGTTTTCTAAATATTCTTTCTTGAATTTCGCTAAAAGTGTTTTCCTCTGAGGAATATAAGGTTTTTATACGTAAGGAGTGGGTAGATATGGAAGTCCGTATTAGGTGCAGTTTGTAAAAACCTCCAAGGGCGTTTGTTTGGCTTTTTGAAAATCTCAATTTTGTCACAGCACTTCCAAAGAGAATCAGATTATTAAGGGACATGTTTTTCTATCTCATAGGAAAGATGTTATATGTACCAAACTAAGATCCTTTCTTGGCCCCACCATTTACTAGTGTGACAATGAGCAATTTTCTTATGCTCTCTATCTCAGGTTTCTCCTATGTTGAATGGGAACATTAACTGTACTGCCTTTATGTGGTCTGTAATAAAATTAGGAGACATGTAAAATCTATCACAGTACCTAGCACATAGTAGATTGCCAAATACATATTAGCTAGCTATTATTTTGATGTAAAATTTCATTCCACTTAGAGGTACATAAAGTGTCAAAATAAAGTTGAATTTTTTTTTTTTCAACGTTTATTTCTTTTTAGGACAGAGAGAGACAGAGCATGAATGGGGGAGGGGCAGAGAGAGAGGGAGACACAGAATCGGAAACAGGCTCCAGGCTCCGAGCCATCAGCCCACAGCCCGACGCGGGGCTCGAACTCACGGACCGCGAGATCGTGACCTGGCTGAAGTCGGACGCTTAACCGACTGCGCCACCCAGGCGCCCCAAAGTTGAATCTTTAAGTTTAATAGCTTTCTTCACCTCCCTAAGTCTTTCTGTGCTATGGCAGATGGCATTGGTTGCCTACCAAAAAGCTGTGCTTTTCTCCTTTTTTCTTTGAAAACAGTATATACTTTCCATGATAGAGATTTAACATTCCAGACATCCATGTGGCCACCCATGCTTGCACACAAAGCATGAGGATATGACCCACAACAACCAATGGGACCTGAAGGTACGTCTTTCTGGGGACCTAAACCTAAGTTTTCTTGCTGTAAAAGGAAATTCTTTTTTTTTTTTTTTTTTCTTAAAAAGGAGGTATACCAGGAGAAAATACCTTCCTTTCTCTTTTTTGGTGTGGCAGGATATGGTGCTTTGGAGTATAGTAGTCATTTTGTGATTATGCAAAGGGAATGCCATAAAGAAGAAAGTTGAGGAGAAAACCGCCAGAAGACTGCAGAACAGAGTCTCCGGA
Organism: Leopardus geoffroyi; assembly: GCF_018350155.1. Lineage (NCBI taxonomy): Eukaryota > Metazoa > Chordata > Mammalia > Carnivora > Felidae > Leopardus > Leopardus geoffroyi. The sequence goes on along the minus strand of NC_059329.1, from coordinate 44,551,597 downwards.
GCCAAGCACAGAGGAGAGGCCCACGGAAGAGGGTAGGAAGAGCGGCGAGGCGGTGAGCGCTACATGGACTGGCGGGAGGGAGCCGGGGCGGAGGGGCGGCCTGCGGGCCAAGCAGAGCCCCTGAGTCGGGCTTGCAAAAGTAGAGGGGCCGGACAGAGTGTGTTTCCACAGCAAGCGGGACTTGACATCTGGAAGGTTATAAGCTAACAGCTCTGCTCGGAGAACGGGAGGGCTGGAGGACAACGGGAGGGAGAGTTGTTGAGCCTCGACGACAGAACTCAGCTGGGTGGGAAACAAAGGCGCTCGTCAGCGCCAACTCCCTCGCCCATCCCCAAAATCCCAAAGGGAACCAGTTCCTGCCAGGGAACTTGCTTGCACTGTGCAAACACCCAACACTGTGCTTCTGCAGATCCATGCCTCCAGCGGGTCTGACTCCCTCCTGGTGCAGCAGGGCCCCTCCCAAAGTGGATCTCCGAAGGAAAAGCGAGCTGAGCCTGCCCCTCCCGCCCCTGTGCACCTTGCCGATCCACCCCAGCTAATACGCCAGATCCCCAGCACCACAAGCCTGGCAGTGTGCAAATAGCCCAAACGGGCCACCCCACCCCACAGTGACTCCCACCCCTAGGACAGAGGAAGAGAAGGCACACACCAGTCTGACTGTGGCCCCAGTGGTGGGCTGGGGGCAGACATCAGGTCTGACTGTGGCCGCGCCCACCAATGCAAGTTATTCAAGACAGCGCAGGGGAAGAGCCCCGCAGTCCCCCACCACTCCAGGGACTATCCAAAATGACGAAACGGAAGAATTCCCCTCAGAAAAAAGCCCAGGAAATAAGTCAAGGGACTAAGAAACAGCCAGGAGGAGCTAAAAAAAATGCTATCAATGAACTGCCAAATAAAATGGAGACAACTACGGCTCGGATTGAAGAGGCAGAGGAGAGAATAGGTGAACTAGAAGATAAAATTATGGAAAAAGAAGAAGCTGAGAAAAAGAGATAAAAAAAATCCAGGAGTATAAGGGGAAAATTAGAGAACTAAGTGATGCACTAAAGAGAAATAATATACTCATAATTGGTATTCCAGAGGAGGAAGAGAGAGGGAAAGGTGCTGAAGGTGTACTTGAAGAAATAATAGCTGAGAACTTCCCTGATCTGGGGAAGGAAAAAGGCATCGAAATCCAAGAGGCAAAGAGAACTCCCTTCAGACGTAACTTGAATCGATCTTCTGCATGACATATCATAGTGAAACTGGCAAAATACAAGGATAAAGAGAAAATTCTGAAAGCAGCTAGAGATAAACCTGCTCTAACATACAAAGGGAGACCTATAAGACTCGTGACTGATCTCTCTACTGAAACTTGGCAGGCCAGAAAGGAATGGCAGGAGATCTTCAATGTGATGAACAGAAAAAATATGCAGCTGAGAATCCTTTATCCAGCGAGTCTGTCATTTAGAATAGAAGGAGAGATAAAGGTCTTCCCAAACAAACAAAAACTGAAGGAATTCATCACCACTAAACCAGCCCTACAGGACATCCTAAGGGGGATCCTGTGAGACAAAGTACCAGAGATATCACTACAAGCATGAAACCTACGGACATCACAATGACTCTAAACCCATATCTTTCTATAATAACACTGAATGTAAATGGACTAAATGTGCCAACCAAAAGACATAGAGTATCAGAATGGATAAAAAAACAAGACCCATCTATTTGCAGTCTACAAGAGACTCATTTTAGACCTGACGACACCTTCAGATTGAAAGTGAGGGGATGGAGAACTATTTGTCATGCACTGGAAGTCAAAAGAAAGCTGGAGTAGCCATACTTATATCAGACAAACTAAACTTTAAACTAAAGGCTGTAACAAAAGATGAAAAAGGGCATTATATAATCATCACAGGGTCTATCGATCAGGAAGAGCTAACAATTATAAATGTCTATGCGCCAAATACAGGAGCCCCTGAATATATAAAACAATTACTCACAAACATAAGCAACCTTATTTATAAGAATGTGGTAATTGCAGGGGACTTTAACACTCCACTTACAGAAATGGATAGATCATCTAGACGGTCAATAAAGAAACAAGGGCGCTGAATGAGACATTGGCTCAGATGGACTTGACAGATATATTTAGAACTCTGCATCCCAAAGCAACAGAATATACTTTCTTCTCGAGTGCACATGGAACATTATCTAAGATAGGTCACATACTGGGTCACAAAAGAGCCCTTCATAAGTATACAAGAATTGAAATCATACCATGCATACTTTCAGACCACAATGCTATGAAGCTTGTAATCAACCACAGGAAAAAGCCTGGAAAACCTCCAAAAGCATGGAGGTTAAAGAACACCCTACTAAAGAATTAATGGGTCAACCAGGCAATTAGAGAAGAAATTAAAAAATATACGGAAACAAATGAAAATGAAAATACAACAATCCAAATGCTTTGGGATGCAGCGAAGGCAGTCCCAAGAGGAAAATACATTGCAATCCAGGCCTATCTCAGGAAACAAGAAAAATCCCAAATACAAAATCTAACAGCACATCTAAAGGAACTAGAAGCAGAACAGCAAAGACAGCCTAAATCCAGCGGAAGAAGGGAAATAATAAAGATCAGAGCAGAAATAAACAATATAGAATCTAAAAAAACTGTAGAGCAGATCAACGAAACCAAGAGTTGGTTTTTTGAAAAAATAAACAAAATTGATAAACCTCTAGCCAGGCTTCTCAAAAAGAAAAGGGAGAGGACCCAAATAGATAAAATCATGAATGAAAATGGAATTATTACAACCAACCCCTCAGTGATACAAGCAATTATCAGGGAATACTATGAAAAATTATATGCCAACAAAGTGGACAACCTGGAAGAAATGGACAAATTCCTAAACACCCACACGCTTACAAAACTCAATCAGGAGGAAATAGAAAGCTTGAACAGACCCATAACCAGTGAACAAATGGAATCAGTCATCAAAAATCCCCAACAAATAAGAGTCCAGGACCAAATGGCTTCCCAGGGGAGTTCTACCAGACGTTTAAAGCAGAGATAATACCTATCCTTCTCAAGCTATTTCAAAAAATAGAAGGGGAAGGAAAACTTCCAGACTCATTCTATGAAGCCAGTATGACTTTGATTCCTAAACCAGACAAAGACCCAGTAAAAAAAAGAGAACTACAGGTCAATATCCCTGATGAATATGGATGCAAAAATTCTCAATAAGATACTAGCAAATCGAATTCAACAGCATATAAAAAGAATTATTCACCATGATCAAGTGGGATTCATTCCTGGGATGCAGGGCTGGTTCAACATTCGCAAATCAATCAATGTGATACATCACATTAATAAAAGAAAACATAAGAACCATATGATCCTGTCAATCGATGCAGAAAAGGGCTTTGACAAAATTCAGCAACGTTTCTTAATAAAAACCCTCGAGCAAGTCGGGATAGAAGGAACACACTTAAACATCATAAAAGCCATTTATGAAAAGCCCACAGCTAACATCATCCTCAATGGGGAAAAACTGAGAGCTTTTTCCCTGAGATCAGGAACACGACAGGGATGTCCACTCTCACCTGTTTAACATAGTGTTGGAAGTTCTAGCATCAGCAGACAACAAAAGGAAATCAAAGGCATCAAAATTGGCAAAGATGAAGTTAAGCTTTCACTTTTTGCAGATGACATGATATTATACATAGAAAATCCGATAGACTCCACCAGAAGTCTGCTAGAACTGATACATGAATTTAGCAAAGTTGCAGGATACAAAATCAATGCACAGAAATCAGTTGCATTCTTATACACTAACAATGAAGCAACAGAAAGACAAATAAAGAAACTGATCCCATTCACAATTGCACCAAGAAGCATAAAATACCTAGGAATAAATCTAACCAAAGATGTAAAAGATCTGTATGCTGAAAACTATAAAAAGCTTATGAAGGAAATTGAAGAAGATATAAAGAAATGGAAAGACATTCCCTGCTCATGGATTGGAAGAATAAATATTGTCAAAATGTCAATACTACCCAAAGCTATCTACACATTCAATGCAATCCCAATCAAAATTGCACCAGCATTCTTCTCGAAACTAGAACAAGCCATCCTAAAATTCATATGGAACCACAAAAGGCCCCGAATAGCCAAAGCAATTTTGAAGAAGAAGACCAAAGCAGGAGGCATCACAATCCCAGACTTTAGCCTCTACTACAAAGCTGTCATCATCAAGACAGCATGGTATTGGCACAAAAACAGACACATAGACCAATGGAACAGAATAGAAACCCCAGAACTAGACCCACAAACATATGGCCAACTAATCTTTGACAAAGCAGGAAAGAACATCCAATGGAAAAAAGACAGTCTCTTTAACAAATGGTGCTGGGAGAACTGGACAGAAACATGCAGAAGGTTGAAACTAGACCACTTTCTCACACCATTCACAAAAATAAACTCAAAATGGATAAAGGACCTGAATGTGAGACAGGAAACCATCAAAACCCTAGAGGAGAAAGCAGGAAAAGACCTCTCTGACCTCAGCCGTAGCAATCTCTTACTCGACACATCCCCAAAGGCAAGGGAATTAAAAGCAAAAATGAATTACTGGGACCTTATGAAGGTAAAAAGCTTCTGCACAGCAAAGGAAACAACCAACAAAACTAAAAGGCAACCAACGGAATGGGAAAAGATATTTGCAAATGACATATCAGACAAAGGGCTAGTATCCAAAATCTATAAAGATCTCACCAAACTCCACACCCGAAAAACAAATAATCCAGTAAAGAAATGGGCAGAAGACATGAATAGACACTTCTCTAAAGAAGACATCCGGATGGCCAACAGGCACATGAAAAGATGCTCAACGTTGCTCCTCATCAGGGAAATACAAATCCAAACCACACTCAGATATCACCTCATGCCAGTCAGAGTGGCCAAAATGAACAAATCAGGAGACTATAGATGCCGGAGAGGGTGTGGAGAAACGGGAACCCTCTTGCACTGTTGGTGGGAATGCAAATTGGTGCAGCCACTCTGGAAAACAGTGTGGAGGTTCCTCAAAAAATTAAAAATAGACCTACCCTATGACCCAGCAATAGCACTGCTAGGAATTTACCCAAGGGATACAGGAGTACTGATGCATAGGGGCACTTGTACCCCAATGTTGATAGCAGCACTCTCAACAATAGCCAAATTATGGAAAGAGCCTAAATGTCCATCAAATGATGAATGGATAAAGAAATTGTGGTTTATATACACAATGGAGTACTACGTGGCAATGAGAAAGAATGAAAGATGGCCCTTTGTAGCAACGTGGATGGAACTGGAGAGTGTGATGCTAAGTGAAATAAGCCATACAGAGAAAGACAGATACCATATGTTTTCACTCTTATGTGGATCCTAAGAAACTTAACAGAAACCCATGGGGGAGGGGAAGGAAAAAAAAAAAAGAGGTTAGAGTGGGAGATAGCGAAAGCATAAGAGACTCTTAAAAACTGAGAACAAACTGAGGGTTGATGAGGGGTGGGAGGGAGGGGAGGGTGGGTGATGGGTATTGAGGAGGGCACCTTTTGGGATGAGCACTGGGTGTTGTATGGAATCCAATATGACAATAAACTTCATATATTGAAAAAAAAAAGAAGAAGAAAGTTGAGGATGGCAGAGCTGAAACAACGTGTAGTAGTTCCCTGGTTATGGGCTGCCATAGTAAAGTTACATAAATTGTGAGGCTTAAAACAACAGAAATTTAGTGCCTCAGAATTTTAGATGCTACAAATCTATTATCAATGTATGAGCAGAGCCATGCTTCCTGAAACCTGTAGGGAAATCCTCCTTTGCCCGTCTCTAGTTTCTGATTATTTGTTAGTAACTTTTAGCATTTCCTGGCTTATAGATATATCTCTCCAATCCTCTATTGTGACATGGTAGTCTCCCTATGTTTGCTTATATTTTCCCTCTGTGCATGTCAGACTCTATGTCCAAATTTCTCCTTTTTATAAGGACACAAGTAATATTGTATTAAGGTCTACTTTACATTAACTGGATTGCCTCTGTTAAGATCCTATTTCCAAATAAGCTCACATTCTCCGGCACTGGGGAATAGGGCTTCCACATATCTAACTGGGGTGATATAATTCAACTCACAACACAGTGGACAAGGCATGGTCCCTACTGACATCAATGGGACATATAGTTCTAACCCTCGTATCACATTTTCTCTTGATTTCTCTGTTATAGAGACATTTTGTTACCATATGGCATAAGCCACTTTTAGATGGGTATTCTGTTACTTTCAGCTGGAATCATCCTAACTGATCCACATATTTATAGTTTTTTTATTTTTATAATAACATCAACGTATGTTGGACAGAATATGGCAAGAGTCAAGTTATGAATCCAGCTTTATCTGGTTCCAAAGCTATGGATTTAGTTATTCTTCTACATTGCCTCTTTCATTCATAAATACATGACTTCATTTATCCTTTAAAATTCCAAATTAGCACAGTAACTTTTGTCCCAGTAAAAACTTAACATTTGCAGAATTGAATTTACTTAAATTGAATCCTTCATAGTGAAACATTCTCTTCATTCCAGAAAGATAATGGAGAAATAAAAAGCAACCATAAACCTAAGATTTTTGATTTTCATGTCTTTTGAGATGCATTCTTCCCCCAAATCCAGGTTTCTAGATATGTAGCCTCTCATCCAAAGAGAAGTATTGTTGCAAAATAAGCAGTGCTAGATCAGCTCCAGCTCCCTTTACTGTTTACTTGCTCCCACAAGGCAGGCTAAGTCATCTTTCTCTAGGAGGCAGTTTAAAACCATTTCTTTAACTCTGTGTGGTGCAGGAAGCAAGTTGCTACCTACCCTGCATCTCTATTATTTTGATCTAAAGCCCTTAGCTTCCTTATCCTTTTCTTCTATGCAGGTGTCCCTCTTATGAGTAGGTAAAAATAACAATTTTGGTATAGCTATTTTAAATCAGAAGAAAACATTCCAAGAGGTTATTTAAAATAAACAACAACAGCAAAATACATAAAGTAGAGCTCTATTTTAGCCCTTCGGATTCAATCTATGAGAAAGGAGAGTGTCTTTAATGGGTCTTGGTCTCTCCCTCAGTCTCGTTCTCATACATTTAGTGTATCCAGTAAGGCACATCCCTAACCTCCAGAAACTTATGTTACAGTGTGGAGACAGTCACATTAGCAAATAACACTGGTATGCAGTATGTAGTATTTCTTAGATATGTATAAGGTCCTGTGGAGACACAGAGAAAGAATGGCTCTGATAGAAGGGCCCATTCAGTTTTTGAAATCGATGTCATGTCTCAAAGATTGAAAAAGAGTTTGTCAGGCGGGAGAAAAGAAAGCCTATTCCACTACAGTGGAGGCAGTGTGAGCCTCTCATTCTGGAATGAAGAGAATATTTCACTATGAAGGATTCAATTTAAGTAAATTCAATTCTGCAAATGTTAAGTTTTTACTGGGACAAAAGTTACTGTGCTAATTTGGAATTATAAAGTCATGTGAAATAGTACAGAGCATTTTTCAGTATTCCCTTTTATTCAAAGAGGATAGCACAGGAGAGGTCAACTTGCAGGAGTTGAGGTTGGAAAAGGAGGCAGTGTGGAGTCATTCCACCTCCCTTACACTCACTCTGTTACACCACAGAGTAAATGAAGAGCTCTGTCCTCACTTTACACAAATGTCCTCCTGAAGCTTCCTTGCTACCCATTCTTTGTACCAGTTCTGTATGTTGTGCTTCAGACCTTTCTAATTTATTTCCTGTCCTCATGCTTTTGTCCTCAACTCTTCATATTTGTTTTTGTTTGTTTGTTCTTGTTGTTTTGGGGTGGGGGGTGACTGCTCTTTTATTTGCCGTTAATGAACTTTGGGGCCCCTTGTGTGACCTTGGTCATCACCCCATCACCAAGGTTCTGCTTTTGTTCCCCTCTGGCAGGGGTGAGTAACCCAAGGTGGTTTCTTCACAAGCTGCAGTAGGCACCCACAGTGTTGTCAGGGTATCATGTTGGGGAAATGTCCAGCTTTGTCCAAGAGTTAGTAGAAGTGCTGGCCTTTGATCTTCAGAGACAACATGGCATAGACTTCACCACGATGGACCATGCAGGATACCTGGTTCAAAGGAACCATCAGTGGTGAACCCTCTAGCCTGTAGCATCACTGAACTCACAGAATAAAGGGAGAAGAGAAGACCAGCACCAAGTACCAGGGTCCTGATGGTGCCACAGTGGACTGCCAGGCTGCAGCACCAGGGCATGGAGTGCAGGTCCAATGGCCACAGTCTGGGAAGTCTGTATCTGCAGGCAGTGCCTGGAGCAGGAGTCGGGCCAAGGCAGCTATGCTAGGGAGGCACAGATGATGCTCTGGACCATGCAGAACAGCCCAAGGACTAAGAAGAAGTGGCCCCATTCACACACGAAGAACAGCACATCTTGCGGCAGGGCTGCGTCTTGCAGGGTCCACTGTTATTCAGGTGTAACCTTGGCCTGCTTGACTCCACTTCTGGGGCAGGACTTCCACCTCAAACATTCATATTTGATGCAAGGCATTTCTGCTGATTTCTAAGCACACCCTTTACTGTTCTCTCTCCTGACAACATTTCTAAGAGTACTTCAGATAAACACGATTCCCAGTTTTGTTGGCTTTCTCTTTAGTCCTGCCACGGGGAACACGCCCACCGGTCATATTGCAAAATGTTTGTACAATATGCTAAAGCATTTGGATTTTATTTTGAGGCCAACAGTGAACAATTAATGATGTGTAAGCCAAGGAATGACTTGAGCAGATTTGCATTTTGGGAAATATCCCTCTGGTTGAAGTGTAGAAATAAATTGGAATAGGATAAAAATAGAGGGAGGGAAATCCATGGAGTTGTTTGTAATGATTGAGACATGAATAGTGACAGGCCACTGATCAAAGATGAAGGGAAGTGGATTCAAGAGTCAGTCAGTAGGTACCATGTCACGTTATCACCAATCGACATAATCAACTTAGGTCAGTTTTCTCTTTTATTTCTTAAGAGGACCTGCCAATGCCTATATATTTTCTCTTGTTTTATCCCTTAAATCCATCTCTCCAACTAAAATAAGCAATTATGAATACAGAGAAATAAACTTCTAGAGCTGAGTTTGACATTATCTAAGGCAATTCCCTCATTAGACAGAATGGAGGTCTCACTGTGAGAGGCCACATATATGGTTTGCTCTCCTTTCTAATCTGCTTTTCATGCCATTTAACAAGAACTTTTGTTTTCCTTTACACTCCTCATTTTCACTTAGGTATATTCTCCATCAAATAGAAGTACACACTGCTTCCATATTCTTCATTCTTTCTCCAGGGAGTAGACAGGGCTTAGAGAGGTATTGGAAGAGGGACACAAAATCCATGTGCAAGCAGTAATGACACTACTTACCCACTTGAGCCCCATTCCCCAAGTCACTGGGCTGGAGAACTCTCTCCGTATTGTTAGGTTCTGCACTATAATCCTGCCTGCTTCCAGCCCAATGGTTATGCCTCCCCTTGGAAAGCTCACACTGTCTGTTTGGGGGTGACTTTAAATGGAATGTCACCCAAGTGACACCTTTGTGGCTTGTCATCAGCATCTTCCATTAAGTACAGCCATGTGAGTGTCTGATGGACTGTGTGAAACAGGCAATTTCCCAATTATAAGTAACTTTACTTGTTTTAACAGTCTCAAGCCTTGTCACACACTTCTGTTGAAGGAAGATATTGCTTCTCAGTTTGTCACAGACTGTGATGCCCTTATATAATAGCTTTCTGTATCTCAGTGCTTACTTTTAAAAGCCCACCAGCTATTTCCATGTTACTGACAGCTGTTGTTAAATTAAATTAAATTTCTAAGTAAAATAATTATTTTGGGGGAGATTCAGGACTGAAGAGTTTTGTGAATGTCAAATTACTTTTTCTGTGTTTACTTCAGGAAGTTCTCATTTCTTTTTATCCACTTTCTGTAACAAATTCCAGACTGTGAAGATGTCTCAAAGTTCTGTAACCAATCTATATTGTTTGCATTCCATTGTCTTTAATGCACTTTAGCATTTCTTTAATCTCTCCCACAGAGAAGAAATTCCACCTAGTCTTATTTTTTTTTGAGTGGGACTTCTCCTTTGTACAAAATAAAATGCACCTTCAAAGGTGTCTCAGTAAATAACATTTCTCTTTCACAGCTACATACATTTACACTTCGGAAAAAAAGTGAAAAAATTGTCAAATGCAGCACATTAGTAGACTTTATGATCTATAATGAACTTTAGAGGTCTTGTAGTGTACTAGTTTGAAAAACAAATCATACTACAGACTCAGTGGTCACTGTCTACCAGGTAAAATATAGAATGTGAGCCAGAAAGAAGGGGAATATGAGCCTCAATCCCACAGAGGCGAATGGTAAAAGGAATAGTCATAAAAGGGTAAACAATTTGTCATACTAAATAGTAAATCAGTGGATAGAAAATACATATCTAATTTGCATATTAGATATCACATTACATTAGATATTACATAGATTTCATGTTACATCTAGTATTGCATATTAGATATTTGATCTAATTTGAGAGTAAAGATTTGCTCAAGGTCACACATTGGCTGTTTGAAGATGCACCCCTGAGTCTCTTGGCTGTGCTTCTTGTACATTACACCATAGCTGCTATTTGGCCCATTATGCTAGGTATCTTGTCAGTAAACAGAGATATTTCCTTAAGAGAATAGATATTAGAGTCCGGGAGATCTGTTTATATTCTTACTTCTCCACTATGTGACTGGGGGTAAGATGTTTTAGCTTTCTAAGCTGCAATAATTTCAACTTTAATATGATAATACTGACAGTACATATACACAGACATTAAATGACAAATGCATGCAAACTTTTTTGCTGAAGCTTGATACCATGCTTAATAACAGTTGAGTCATTAAGATTTTTAAAAATTATATATAAATATTTGCCTAAGACAAATAGTAGCTAGTAAATGATGGAGTTTCCATCTCATTTTATCTCTAAGTTGGAAGACTTCCACTGCTTCCACTTCATTCTTAGGATCCTCATTAAACCTTCCTTTTCCACTCTGCTTTGGTGCTACCAAAAAAGCATCTTACCTATAGAGTCTTTGACATTTCCTTGAGAGTCTTCATAATGGGAAGTCCCTACCATTTCCACCATGACATTTTCTTAGAATATAATCAAATATCTTCATCACTCTAAGAAAACGTTGCCTAATGCCTACATGTCTTCTAATCATACATTCAATTGTTAAATCACATTTCTGTCTTAGACATGAACATAATCTTCCAAATGCTTCAAGGCATATTCTTACCATTTACCATCTATAACTTATCCATCACCAAGTCTTATTATGCCTTAAACTCCTTCCCTTCAATGCCACTGTTACAGTGTTTTTTCAGTTTCACTGTTTATTTTTCCCTTCCCTCCAGTGCTTCTCCTTGGAAGTCAGGCCTTCACACTGGTTCCAGAGTAGTCTTACTTTTTATAATGATAATCTCATTATTTCCTACTTAAAACTCATCAGTGACTCACTGGGTTGTCTCATTCACTATCCATACATCACAGTTCATTTTAGGGTAAGAATCAAGGCCTTTAATGAAGACTGACCCCTTATTCTATAGGTTGGCTTATGGCCACCTCTATAGCTTTGTCTCTTGCCACATTTTTTGATATATGAGTTCCCATCTATCCCCCCACACCTTCCCACTATTGAAAATTATGTTTTGTATTTGACATGCTTACAATTCTATACATCTGTACTCCCCTCCCTGTCATGTCTGTCTTATTTTACTCCTTTCATTATTCACATTTTTAGATCTTCACTGTGGTAGGGAGAATAATGGCCCTGCAAAGATGTTCAACTACTAATCCCTGAAACCTATTTCTAGTTGTGATGGCTAATTTTATGGGTCAACTAGGCCAGATATTTGACAAAACATTATTCTATACATTTTTGTAGAGGTATTATTTTTTTTACATGAGATAGACATTTAAATAATTAGACGTAGAATACCCTCTATAATGTGGGTGGGTTTCATTCAATCAGTTGAAGACCTTAATAGGAAAAAAAAAAAATGACCTTCTCCAGTGAAGAGGGAATATATCTATATATCTATATATCTATGTCTTTTGGTTTTGTTTCTGTGGATAACCCTGACTATACCATGTTACTTGACCTGACAAAGGAAAAGGAACTTGCCATGTGTGGTTAAGTTTAGGATCTTGAGATAGAAGGATCATCTTGAATCATCCAGGTATGTCCAACATAATCACAAGGGAGGCAGGAGAGGCAGAGTCAGAGAGTTTGGAGCTGTTATACCTGGCTGACTTTGAAGATGAAGGAAGGGGCAATAAGCCAAAAAAATTAGGAGGCCTCTAAAGCTGTGAAAGGCCAGGATATAGAGTCCTCCTAGAGTATCCAGAAGAATACAGCCTTGCTAACACCATGATTTTAGTCAAGTGAAAGCTATTTGAGATTCCTGACCTCTAGAACTATAAGATAATACATTTATATTGTTTTAAGTCAACAAATTTGTGTCCTTTTGTTACAGTAGCAGTAAGAAACTAATACAGATTTCGGTGCATGGAAGTGAGATGGTGCTATGTGAATACCTAAAATGTGCAAACATTTAGGAATTGGGCAGAAGATGAAAGAATTCTGAGGAGCATATAGCAAAGTCTAGATTGCCTTTAATAGACTGTTAATATAATGGGGCGCCTGGGTGGCTCAGTCGGTTAAGCGTCCGACTCCAGCTCAGGTCATGATCTCGCGGTCCATGAGTTCGAGCCCTGCGTCGGGCTCTGTGCTGACCGCTCAGAGCCTGGAGCCTGTTTCGGATTCTGTGTCTCCCTCTCTCTCTGACCCTCCCCTGTTCATGCTGTCTCTGTCTGAAAAATAAATAAACGTTAAAAAAAAATAAAAAAAAAATAGACTGTTAATATAAATGTGGACATTAACAACTCTGCTAGTGAAAACTCAGAATGAAGTGAAAAGTGAACAGAAAACTTATATTGTCTTAGTGCACACATAACTCATTATAAGCAGACTGTTGGTAGAAATATGAGCATTAAAGATGTTGGTGAGGGATCACAAGAATATGAGGAATATGTTATTGTAAACTGAAGGAAAGAAGATCCTTGTCATATTGTGGTGGAAAGTTTCTGATTCTTGATTTTGGCTCAGGTCATGATCCCAGGGCCATGGGGATCAAGACCCATGTCAGGCTCCATGCTGAGTGTGGAGCCTACTTGGGATTCTCTCTCTCTCTCTTCCTCTGCCCCTCTTCCCTGCTTGCACTCTCTCTCTCTCTCACTCAAAAATAAGTAATAAATAAATAAATAAATATTCACACAAAAAACAAAAAATGGAAAGGAAAAAAGGCAAGTATGTGAGGTAAAAAAAAAAAAATACATGTACATATACATATATATAATCTTCAAATTTGAAAATGTGTCAGGGGAATAAAAAGAAAAGGTACACACCCTTGAGATGGTTATTAGTATTTTGGAAGAACAAGGAGAAATATATGACCAAACATATAACAAAATATATGGAAATGAAGATAATGGAAGAAATGATAAAGGACTCAGAAGAAAAAGTCAGGGGCTTTTACTTGCTAACAATGGGACTTATAGAAGAGAAAGGATCTAGCATAAGAGAGGCAATGGTTAACAAATGATAGAAGAAAATCTCTGAATTTAAAAACATTTAAATTTGTGTGCCTCTGTGGCTCAGTCAGTTGAGTGTCCCACTCTTGATTTTGGCTCAGCTCATCATCTGAAGGTTCATGCTCTGTGCTGACAGGCAGAGCCTACTTGGGGTTCATTCCCTCTCTCTCTTCCCCTCCCCCACTTGCACGCAACACTCTTTCTCTCTCTCAAAAATAAACATTAAAAAATAAAAACATTTAAATCTCCTAATTTCAAGTCCTCTCCACATTCAGGCAAGATGAAGAAAACAAAGTTATCAACGTAGACATGTCCCAATAAAACACATGAACACTAAATATAAAGACTTTTTTTTTTTAAGATAAAGACTTTTTTTTTAATGTTTATTTTTGAGAGAGAGAAGACAGAGTGTGAGCAGGGGAGGGGCAGAGAGAGAGAGGGAGACACAGAATCTGAAGCAGGATCCAGGGTCTGAGCTATTAGCACAGAGCCCGACAACGGGCTCAAAGTCAGGAACTATAATCTCAGATCATGAAGTCAGATGCTTAACAGACTGAGCCACCCAGGAGCCCCAAGATAAAGACTTTTTTAAAAGATTAAAATAATGTTTAAAATTTGAAAGATTCCTGACAGAAAAATAAATTTTAATAAAATATTAGAGTCATACCAGACATTTAATCTAAAATAATAGAAATCTAAAAGATAAAGAATGACAGCTACAGATAATAGGGAAAAGGACTACACTAGACTCTTTATTTTTTGAGTTCATTGTTAAGTAATCTCTATACCCAACATGGGGCTCAAACTCATAATCCTGAGATCAAGAGTTGCATGCTCTACTGTCAGAGCCAGCCAGGCACCCCAGGACTACTACAGTAGACTCTTATACGCAATCAAATATTATTTATCTGTCAGGATAAAAGGAAATAATTTCTAGATATTCAAATATTTGGAGAACAGATGTATTTGATAAAAATATTCCTGAAAGGATTCTAACAAATCAAGAAATGAAATTTATCAGAGAATCAAGATGGGAGAAAATGAACTGGTTAGCAATGATTCAATCTCTCTCCCATTCCTAACCTCCATCTATATATGTTTGTAAATGGATAATGATAGTGTGTGAAGGTATAATAAAAATTCTAAACAAGAGCTCTTCAGCTTATACAGTCATATTGTAAAGGAAAACTTGACAGTCACCTGTGATTAGATATTCTAAATTATCTTAACAAATATAGGTTTTCAGGAAGTAGAAGACTATCAAGAAATCTTAAAACTTTCTAAACTTCTTATCCTATAGTAATCTAAGGGTTAGGAAAATAAAATACACTAAAATGTTTATCTTAATACAATGTAAAATAAAGCAAGAGAAACAGGAAATATAGAGATGTAAAATATTTGGTGTTTTGTTTTCATATTATACTGAATATATAGATTTATAAATACAGATAGATATAGATGTCTGTGTTTCAGGAAATGAAGAGTAAACACAATGTCTTGGAAGAATATAAATATTCACTAATAAAAAGGGAGAAATGTTGAATAAAAACTGACTAAAACCAAAACAAAATAAAGAAAATGAATACGAAGAAAAACTAATGTGATGAACATAATGTAAAATGGAAAGAATAAAAGCAAGTATATCAGTTGTTACAACAAATGTGAGATATTTTATTTAAAAATGGAGAAAAGACATATTTTTCAATAAAGGCTTTGGTTAATTGAGTATTCATAGGGAAACAAATAAAATTGGATGCTTCCCAAACATAGAACAAAAACATTAACTTCAGGTAGGTTGTAGACCAAGATAAAAAAGAAAACCTATAAGGCTTTAAGAAGATCACATGAGAAAATATCATCACCTAGTATTATGGAAAAACTGCTTATGCAAAGAAAATATTAACCATTTGATAAAAGACTGACATCTTAAGGAAAGTGAAAAAAAGGAAAAGGTATGTGTATCACATATACCTAGCAAAGTGGTTGCACCAGAATATATAAAAATATCTGAAAAAACAATAAGAATAAACGATGAAACTCAAAAGAATATTAGGCATAAAACTTGAACTATTACTTCTATTAACAGGAAATCCAAATGGTCAATGAATATTAAAAAATGGGTAATATCATTAATAATCAGGAAAAGTGAAACCACACCCACTAACACCAGAGTGGCAGATAGACAAAAATAGGAAAGTCTGACAATACTAAGTGTTATCAAGGATGTTAACCAAATGATATTCATATTTACTGTCAGTGGTAATGCAATTAATTCAATTACACTGGAAAATGGTTGGGCATTATCAAGTTAAAAGTTTTAGATGGGGGGCGCCTGGGTGGCTCAGTCGGTTGAGCGTCCGACTTCAGCCAGGTCACGATCTCACGGTCTGTGAGTTCGAGCCCCGCGTCAGGCTCTGGGCTGATGGCTCAGAGCCTGGAGCCTGTTTCCAATTCTGTGTCTCCCTCTCTCTCTGCCCCTCCCCCATTCATGCTCTGTCTCTCTCTGTCCCAAAAATAAATAAACGTTGAAAAAAAAAATTAAAAAAAAAAAAGTTTTAGATGCACATGATCTATGATGCAGCTGTTCTACTCAAGATATATAGCCTAGAAAATCCATGCATTGTGTGTACTAGGATACATGTTCAAGAATGTTTAGAGCATCATGGCCAAAGCTAGAAAACAAGTCTCTCAATAGGAGAATGGATAAATAAATTGTGGTGTAATCCTAAAAGATAATTCAATACAATGATGAAAATGAACCTAAGCTATATGCAAGAACATGGATGAATACTATAAACAGATTGCTGAAAAAAGGAACAGGACATGAAATAATGAATATAGCATAATTCAAAACTAGGTATAAAGTTTCAAACTTAAGAGTGGTAATAGTGCTGTGCTTCGAAATTATCACTATAACCTTCTCACACATGTAAACTCTTCTCAAAATTTATAATTATTTTTTAAAGTTTGTTTATTTTTGAGAAAGAGAGCAAGAGCAGAAAGGGGCAGAGAGAGAGGAAGAGAGAGAATCTGAAACAGGCTCCCTGCTGGCAGTGCAGAGCCCAACACAGGGCTTGATCCCATGACCCTGAGAAAATGACCTCAGCTGAAATCAACAGTCAGGCATATAACCCACTGAGCCACCCAGATACCCCTCAAAATTTATAATTTATGTATGCCATCTCTTTCTAATGGATTCTGATCTGATTCAATTGTCAAAATTACGGTAAAATTGTTTTGGAAACACTTATTGATGGTTGTGTTTTCCAAAGTCAGCCACAAAATTATTTCCTACCATGCATGCTTTTCCTACATGACATTCCTACCATAGATAGATGAGACTTATGTTCTGTCCTCTTAGAACTGGTTGGGTATATGCCAGCTAAGTGATGCTGTATGACCTCTGAAGCTAGGTCAAAACAGGTGATACAGTTTCCTCCTGACTCTCTTGGGACTCTCACTCCTAGAATTCAGTCACTATGCATGAGAAAGCCTAATCAGTCATACAGAGTAGTCATTTTTAGGGGTTCGTATGTAGGTATGAAGTCCCAGTAGATAGCCAGGAAAATCCACCATGCATGTGAGTGAGCAAACATTGAAATGATTTCAGATCTCAGTTACTAAGTCATTCCTAGCCATTGAATCTTCCTATCTGAGGCTCCAGACATCACAGAAGAGAAACAACCTGTTCCCACAGTAGTATTTATGACTTTCTAACCTACAGAATCCATGAGTATAATAAAATAGTGTTTGCTTTATGTCACTAGGCTGGGTTTTCTGTGCAGCAAAGGAGTAACCAGAGAGATTTGGGTACCTGAATTTGTGTATTACTATCACAAAAAGCTAAAACAGCTATCATTGACTTTGGGACTATGCAGTGTATGAAAACCAGAAGGCCTCAAAAAAAGTATTAGCGGATCCAGCAGTTTTGAGGAGGCCGTAAGCAAAGGCTTGAAGAAAACAAGTAACATTTTAGTAGCAGTTGGAGGAAAGGGGAACCTTGTTACTTATTAGTGAAAAGTTCCACAAAACAATCACCTGCAGTGAGGAAAACAAGATACACACCTAATACACTTGATGACATACCGGAGGAGATTTCCAGGAAGACTATTGAAAGTGCCACCTGGCTTTCTCTCACTGCATAATAAATGTGACAGGAGAGAGATAAGCAAAAGAAAAAAAATTAAATCTAAAGAAACCAGCACTTGTTAGGTTCAAAAATATAACTATTTGATTCCCACCTTCTCCAGATGTCAAATTATTCTGAATTTAAGAAATGAGCTCCAAGATCAAAATTAAGGTAGGGTTGTCAGATCCTTTGTTAAGACATCAAAAATATGTAAGACGATGTTTTATAGAACCTCTCAGACTGACAAAAAAGTTCCAAAAGGGGGTAGGTGTCTTGAAGATCTTCTCCAGTAAGATTTTTAGACACTCTATGATTAAGAATCTTTTCAAAATTTCAGTTTTTGATTGCTTTATTATGTGAAATTGATTCATGTTCTTTTAAATTCTTCTTCCTCATTAATAACTGCACATATTCTTTATTTGAACCACAAATTTTAAACAGAACATTTTTAAGTGTCATTCTCATAGAAATAGTAAATGATTAGCACTTTCAACTATTTTTGTAGCACTTTCAACTATTACTGATAAAACTTTTGAATGTCATTTGTATCCAACCTTTATGTTACTAGGATTAGTCACTCATATTTTTGATTGAAATAATCATTTAGTTTCTATTTCCTCAAATATAAGTTATTTATTTTGTACTCTCTTCCACATCACAAGACATTCCAGTCTTTTCTGACTTTTGCACAGTATCAGAAAAATGTCTAGACTACAGTCCATTATTAATGTTATTTTCTTCTTCCTTACAGATTCAGAAGAATCAATCTAAACTAAGAATTATTAGTCACAACACAATTCAAGGATAATGACAAACTAATGCTTCATCTAAAGGACAGTGAGTTTCATAAACCATCCTCAGAGCAGACTTGCAACTAATCAGGACTTAGGCCACCTGGAAGACAGTGCTGAGTGTTTTACAGATGCCACCATGATGGGAATCCAAATCCCCAGTGGTCTCTGTGGCATCCTAAGACAATCAGCATAAATAACTACATTATAACTTTATTATTAATTAATATTGCTGCTTACCACAATTACTATTACTGTTATAATTACTTATTTTTAAACTCTTTCTTTTTTTTTTTCTTTTCAACGTTTATTTATTTTTGGGACAGAGACAGAGCATGAACGGGGGAGGGGCAGAGAGAGAAGGAGACACAGAATCAGAAACAGGCTCCAGGCTCCGAGCCATCAGCCCAGAGCCTGACGCGGGGCTCGAACTCACGGACAGCGAGATCGTGACCTGGCTGAAGTCGGACGCTTAACCGACTGCGCCACCCAGGCGCCCCTGTTATAATTACTTCTACAGGAAAGAACCTCAGTTAAGAAAAAAAAAAGCAGTGTGGCCATTTTAGTACTGAAATTTTGAGAGACTAAGAACCAACTTAGTACAAAGGTAGAAGCAGGTAGACTTAGGTGGCTATGTTAAGAATCCACACACACAAAAAAAGGAAATATATTCTATGTGAGATGGCAATAAATGCTATAGAGAAATAAGGAAGAAGATTTCAAGGATACAATGAGACTAAAGTTTCTGTTTAATATGGAAGATAAAGGAAAGTCTTTCAAAAATATAACAATAACAGGCATTCTTCAGTGATAATTTACAGAGCTATAATCTATGCATCTTTCTGTATGTGTTTCTGTATGTGTTTGAAATATTATATTTCAAAAATGTTTTTAAAAATTAAGTTATCATCAACAATGTTTCAACTATTTGAATTATTTTAAGAATTAATTTAAAATGTAAAATTCAAAGGGGCACCTGGGTGGCTCAGTCAGTTAAGCGACCAACTCTTGGTTTCGGCTCAGTTCATGATCTAATGTTTCATGCTTGGGATTCTCTCTCTCCCTCTCTCTCTGTCAGCCCCTCCTCTGCTCTCTCTCTCTCAAAATAAATGAACATTTAAAAAAATGTAAAACTGATGACTTTGAAGTTATTTTTATGGCTTAGGTTGGTCTTCTGCACTAGAAGGAATATTATCTGAAATAATACAGCTCATTTTATTATTTGTGGCTGAGAAAAATTGGGTTATTGAAAGCTTTGAAAACTGTATTAAATCTCTATGCAGATGGTTCACTGTAATATTAAAAGAGACTGGAGTGTGAGCTATGATTTTGAAAATTTCCAGATGTTTTTAATTGGCACTGTCTCCAAATAAAAGTATCTCTAGATGATGCAATAATTGGTAAGTTACTGTAGTCATCTTTTTCCAATAAACTTTAAATTTATTTCTAGTCAACATATAAATATCAAAGAGGATTAAATAATATATCTGAAGATCTGGAAATTAGCAATTGGAAGAATACATATGCAAACCAAATTGGCAACAACTTGTGTCCTAGCTACAGAAGTGGTTTGGATCAAAATTATGGAATGGAGACCATTAAAAATTTTAAAACTAAATTTTAAATTACACTTGGCTCTTCTAAATGATATTTTAATAGAGATGCTAGTATTTTTTCTCTTTATAAGAAAGAAATATATTAGTTTTAAAGTTGATAGATTATTCAATAAACAGAGTGACTGAATGTCTAACTCAAAGCAAAGAATCCATGAAAAGAGAAGTGAAACTCTAGAAATGAAGAAATATGACATATCATTTGAAATAAAATAAATCACAATTTCTAGAGGCTTAGATAGCCTAATAAGTTATATGAAAATGTGCTTATAAGCTGACAAATATGAAATACATAATAAAATTTTGTATTTCTTCTAATTTATTGAGTCTTAAAAGTTAGCCCAAAGATGTTTACAAAGCTCTATGAGTTAGTAGTAAAAAATGATTCAATAAAATTGGGTAACTAATTATGACAGTGTAATAAATAATCATCCCTTAACATAATCTAATAACTAATTTTATTCACTCAGTCAAAAGTAGAGAGATTAATACTATGTGAGATTTTAATATACTCCAAGGTAGTCAAAAAAAAATCATTTTGAAAGTAATTTGTTCTGCTTTTGGGTCTATTTTTCTTTTAAACACTATCTTTCCATTCTCCTTTTGATAATTGGTTGATTCAAGTACCATTTATTTATTGATTTTTTGGTTATTTTTGTAGCATATATGTTAGGAGATTATCAGTTTTCCAGATTTGATGGTTTTTTTGCCAAAGAGTTGCACATAATATTCTTATATTCATTGTCCTCATTTTCATACCCCCAGATACATTTTTTCCTCATTTCTAAGTTTTTAAATATTTTTTTAATTTTTATTTATTTCCAAGAGACAAAGCATGAGGAAGGGGAGAGGCAGAGAGAGAGGGAGACACACAATCTGAGGCAGGTTCCAGGCTCTGAGTTATCAGCACAGAGCCCAACACAGGGCTCCAACTCAAAACCGTGAGATCATGACCTGAGCCAAAGTTGGTCACATAACCAACTCAGCCACCCAGATGTCCCCCTCTCATTTCTAATTTTAACTGCTTTTTTCTCTTTCACTGTTTTGCTTAGTTAAGTCTTAAATTCAAATGATAACTCTGGAATTCATTTTTCTAATATATTTTCTATTTCATTAGTTTTAAAAGTTATTAATTCTTGGTGCACCTGAGTGACTCAGTCAGTTAAGCATCCAACTCTTGACCTCAACTCAGGTCTTGACCTCAGGGTAGTGAGTTCAAGCCCCATATTGGGCTCCACACTTAAAAAAGTTATTAATTCTTTTACTCTATTTACATTTTGCATAATTTTAAAGTTTTATCTTCCAAATTAGTGATGTAAATATTAAATTTCTTGATTTTTGCCTTGTATTCATTAATAATGAATACATTTCAAATATATATATATACATGTATGTGTATATATATATATATCACTAACAAATAGTCATGTGCTTTGTTACAAAGTATATCTTCACAGCTTTCCCAAAAGTAAAGATTTTATAAGCACTCTCTGATAATAAGCCAATGTATTAAGATAAATAAAGTGACAAGTACTTGGAATTAATTAACACACATTTAGATAATCTTTGGACCATAATTGAAATAAAGCCTAAAATTACCTAATTCTTATAAAAAGACAAAATGTGAATACTCCAAACCCAAACTATGGGAAACAACCAAAACAATTAATAGAAAACCATACATGGGGCGCCTGGGTGGCGCAGTCGGTTAAGCGTCCGACTTCAGCCAGGTCACAATCTTGCGGTCCGTGAGTTCGAGCCCCGTGTCAGGCTCTGGGCTGATGGCTCGGAGCCTGGAGCCTGTTTCCGATTCTGTGTCTCCCTCTCTCTTTGCCCCTCCCCCGTTCATGCTCTGTCTCTCTCTGTCCCAAAAATAAATAAACGTTGAAAAAAAAAAAAAAAAAAGAAAACCATACATACCTTAAATGTCTTCATTATTAAGGAATAAAATATAAAAGTCAATAAATTTAATATTTATATCACTAATTTACAAGATAAAACAATTAAAATTATGCAAAATGTAAGTAGGGTAAAAGAACTAATAACACTTAAAACTAATAGAAAATACATTAGAAAAATAAATTCCAGAGTTGTCATTTGACAATAGATAAGATTTGACTAAGCAAAATAGTGAAAGAGTGAAAGCAGTTAAAATTAGAAATAAGAAAAAAAATATATCTAGAAGTATAAAAATGAGGAAAGTGTAAATAAGAATATTACCTGCATATGTGGAATTTAAGAAACAAAACAGATGAACATAGAGGAAGGGAAGCAAAAATGAGATAAAAACAAAGAGGGAGACAAACCATGAAAAACTAAAATAAAGAGAACAAACTGAGGGTTGCTGGTGGGATGTTGGGTATGTGGGCTAAATGGGCAATGGGCATTAAGAAGGACACTTGTTGGGATGAGCACTGGGTGTTATATGTAAGTGATGAATCACTAAATTCTACTCCTGAAATCATTATTACACTATATGCTAACTACCTTGGATTTAAATAAAATTTAAAAAATGAAAAAAAAGAAAAATTCATATGTAAATAAAACTGTATTTTATATACAGTATGAAGTATAGTAGACCAAAACATATGTACTAACCACTCATTTTATTTTTACTAACCACTCATTTTAAAAATGTAATATTATCAATAATATTAAGGACCTGGTTTACTACTTCTTGCATTCTCCTGCTTACCTGCAGTTGCTCTTCCATTGATGTTAATTGCTTCTCTGATTTTTCTGTATATTTTCTTTTCTTTTCACAATAATTTAACCACATATGTATATATGCCAAAGCAATGTATTATTAAATTATATAAAATACAAATGTGTATAAATTTATATATAAATAGCATGATGCTGTAAAAAAGAATATTATGTGCAACTCTTCAGCAAAAATTTCAAATCTATAAAAATTGATAACTTCCTGAGTATGTTATAAAAACAAAAACAACAACAATACATAATTTGAATCAACCAATTACCAAAAAGAGAAAAGACAATAGCCCTGAGGTCAGTAGAAGGTAGGAAATGAAGGAAGGAAATAATAAAGGTCAGAGCAAAAATAAATGACTAAGTAACAATAGGAAAAAAAATGAAATCAGAGCTTTAAAAAGATCAACAAAATTAATAAACCTGTAGCCAGACTCATGAAAGAGAAAGAGAGAGAGAGAGAGAGAGAGAGAGAGAGAGAGAGAACTCAAACAAAATCAGAAATACAAGAGGACAAATGACAACTGATACCACAGAAATACAAAGGATTGTAAGAGAATAATATGAAAAACTATATGTCAACAAATTGGGCAACCTAGAAGAAAATAGATAAATTCTCAGAAATATACAATGTTCCAAAACTGAACCAGGAAGAAATAGAAAATTTGAATAGACCTATTACAAATTACAAAATTGAATTGGTATGAAAAAGGTATGAGAAAAATAGGAGTTCAGGACAAGATGGATTTACAGTTGAATTTTATCAAACATTTAAAGAGCTAATACCTACTCTCCTCAAACCACTCCAAAAAATAGAAGAGGTAGGAAAGCTTCCAAATAGATTCTACAAAGTCAGCATTATCCTGATACAAAAACCAAAGATAACACAAAAAAAGAAAACTACAGGCCAATATCCCTGATGAACATAGCTGCAAAAACCCTCACAGAATGTTAGCAAACCACACACAATACACTGAAAAGATCAAGTGGGATTTATTCTGGGGATGCAAGACTGATTCGATATTTGCAAACAACTAATGCGATACATCATATCAACAAAATAAAGGATGTAAATCATTTGATCATCTCAATGGATGTAGAGAAAGCATTTGACAAAATGCAACAATCATTCATGATAAAAACTCTCAACAAAGTGGAGTTAGAGGGAATATACCTTAATATACCTCATTCATAATTATATATGAAAACCCACAGTTAACATCATATGCAGCGGTGAAAAACTGAGAGCATTTTCTCTAAGATTATGAACAAGACAAGGTGTTCACTCTCACCACTTTTATTTAACATAATACTAGAAGTTCTAGCCACAGCAATGCTTTCAGAAAAATAAATAAGAGTAATCCATATTGGTAAAGAAGTTAAACTGTCACTATTTGCAGATATACTATACATAGAAAATCCTAAAGACTCCACTAAAAATCTACTAGAAGTAATAAATAATTTCAGTAAAGTTGCAGGACACAAAATTAATACTCAGAAATAGGTAGTGTTTCTATACATTAATAATGAAGTAAGAGAGAAAGTAAAGAGAGAAAAAGTAAGAGAAAGTAAGAGGGAAAAAAACCAACAACACTAATTATAATTGCACCAAAAAGAATAAAATACCCCAAACAAATTTAACCAAAGAGGTGAAAGACCTGTACTCTGAAAACTGAAAACACTGAAAGAAATTGCAGACAACACAAATGGAAAGATATTCCATGCTCATGTATTAGAAGAATTAATATTGTTAAAATGTCCATATAATCCAAAGTAACCTATGGATTCAATGAAACCCCTATCAAAATACAAACAGTATTTTTCACAAAACTAGAACAAATAATCCTAAAATTTTTATGGAACCACAAAGGACCCTAAATAACCAAAGCAATCTTGGGGAAGAAAAACAAAGATGCATTCTAGATCACAATTTCTGGATCACAATTCTAAATTTCAAGATGTACTACAAAGCTATAGTGACCAAAACAGTATGGTACTGGCACAAAAATAGACACATAGATCAGTGAGACAGAATAAAGAGCCCAAAAATAAATCCATGAATATATGGTCAGTTAATCTAGGACAAAAGAGGAAAGTGTATATGATAGGCGAAAGACAGTCTCTTCAATAAATGGTGCTGGGGAAACTGGACATTTACATGTAAAAGAATGACACTGGACTATCTTTTAACACCAGACACAAAAATAAATCAAAATGGATTAAAGATCTAAGTGTGAGACCTGAAACCATAAAAACCCTAGAAGAGAACACAGGCAGTAATTTCTCTGATGCTGGCTGTATCAATGATTTTCTATATGTGTCTCCTAAGGCAAGGGAAACAAAAGCAAAAATAAACTACTGGGACTACATAAAAATTGCACAGCAAAGAAAACCATTAACAAAATGAAAAGGCAGCCTACTAAATGGGAGAAGGTATTTGCAAATGATATATCTGGTAAGGGGTTAATATCCAAAATATATAAAGAACTTATACAACTCAAAACAAGAAAAACAAACAATCTGATTATAGAATAGGCAAAGAACCTGAATAGCCATTTTTCCAAAGTAGACTTAAAGATGGTCAATAGACAGAAGAAAAAAATGCTTAATATCACTAATCATCAGAAAATGCAAATCAAAACCACAATGAGATATCACCTTATACCTGTCTGAATAACTAAAGTCAAAACACAAGCAATAACAAATGTTTGTGAGAATGTGAAGAAAAAGGAACCCTCTTGCACTGTTGGTGGGAATGCAAATGGGTACAACCACGGTGGAAAACAGTATGAAAGTTTAGTTTTTAACACTAAAAACAGAAATTCCGTATGATCCCACTATTGGGTATTTATCCAAAGAAAGTGAAAACACTAACTCAAAAATATATGCACCACTATATTTATCCATTGTTATTTACAATAGCCAAGATATGGAAGCAACTTAAGTATCCAACAATAGACAAATGGGGGTGCCTGGGTGGCTCACTTGGTTGGGCCTCCAACTTCGGCTCAGGTCATGATCTCATAATTCGTGAGTTCGAGCCTCATATAGGGCTTTGTCCTGACAGCATGAAGCCTAAGTCTGATTCCAGTTCAGTGTCTCTCTCTGCCCCTCCCCTGCTCATGCTCTGTCTCTTTCTGTCTCTCTCTCAAAAATAAACATTAAAAATTAAAAAAAAATAGACAAATGGATAAGATGTCCTGTGTGTACACACACACACACACACACACACACACACACACAGGAATATTTTGCAGCCATACAAAAGTACGATATGGTGCCATTTGAAACAACATGGATGGACATAGAGGGTATTATGCTAAGTGAAATATGTCAGAGTGACAAAGACAAATACCATAATATTTTACTCATAAGCGGAATCTAAAACACAAAAACAAATGAATAAACAAAAAAGCAGAATCAGACTATAAATACAGAGAACAAAGTGATAGTTACCAGGGCGGAGGTGTGGGGGGGGATGGATAATGGGTGAAAGGGAGTGGGAGATACAGGCTTCCAGTTATCGGATGAATAAGTCATAGGGATGAAAGGAACAGCATAAGAACATAGTGATATTGTAATAGCTACATATGGGGACAGATGATAGGTACACTTACAGTGAACATAGCACAATGTATAAACTTGTGGAAACACTATGTTGTACATTAGTAGCTAACGTAACATCGTTTATCAACTCTACTGAAATTTTTTAAAAGATAAAAATAAAAAAAAAAGACCACCCAAAATGAACAAACAAGCAAACAAACATACAAACACATAAAAGACAATAGGATCAGATGGTTTCACAGCTAAGACCTAACTTTAAAATATACATAATTCCGGGGCAGCTGGGTGACTCAGTTGGTTAAGCAACTGACTCTTGATACCTGCTCAGATTCATGAGGTCCAGCCCCACACTGAGCTCCACACTGACAGCATGGAGTCTGCTTGGGATCCTTGCTCTCCCTCTCTCTCTGTCCATCCCCTGCTCATGTGTGTGCTCTTTCTTTTTTTTTTAAAAAAAATATGAATAATTACAATGATCAGTAATTACAGATCACTGAAAAAGAAAAATACCCCAATTCATGTTATAAAGCCAGTTATATTGGTTAGAGTTCCTTTTAACTGTACATATTAGAAACCTCATTACAGAGAAAAAACAGGCTTATTTTATTTTTTTATTAATTTTTAAAGTTTATTTATTTTTAGAGACAGAGACAGAGACAGCTTAAGTAGGGGAGGGATAAAGAGGAAGGGGGAGAGAGAGAATCCCAAGCAGGGTCCTCACTGTCAGCACACAGCTGGACGTGGGGCTCAAACTCATGAAACCCCGAGATCATGACCTGAGCCAAAATCAAGAGTCAGATGCTCCAACAAAAGGCTGCTTTTAGCCTCAAAACAAGTATGTCTGAGGCAGGGGTTTGCTGACCTTAGTTCCATGGGTTAGAAGGGTGAGACCACTAGATCTCCTATTCCCTGGCTCTTCTCTCAAGATGACTTCTCCACTTCCAACCACCAAGGGTAAAATTGTGATGAAGGATAAAAGGGCCAAGGGAGCATCTAAACCAGACTTCTACTTTTATCACTTGGGCCACTGTGATATGATTACTCCTCCGTGGAAGGAATGGAAAACTGAGTAATTAGTTTTTACACCTCTACTGTAGAGACTGGCAAGAAGTTAGGATTAGATGGGTTAGTCCCTTGTAACTGCTACTTAAGCATAGAGAAACCTGGTCAAAATTTTACAATGTATGTGTGTATATATAATGTATGGTAAAGTGGTATTTAACAGAAAAGGAAGTCTGGTAGAGGACACTGGAAATTTTTGAGAAGGAACAAAACCCAATTACGTAAAAAATCTAATGTCAAAATTGTGAGTTTGAGCTTTAGGAAAATTTGGACTTTTGGAAAATGTGTACTACTAGGCATTTACCAATGGGATATAGGTGTGGTGTTTCAAAGGGACACATGCACCCGCATGTTTATAGCAGCACTATCAACAATAGCCAAAGTATGGATAGAGCCCAAATGTCCATCAATGGATGAATGGATAAAGAAGGTGTGGTATATATATATATATATATATATATATATATATATATACACACACACACACACACACACACAATGGAGTATTAGTCGGCAATCAAAAAGAATGAAATCTTGCCATTTGCAACTACGTGGATGGAACTGGAGGGTATTATGCTAAGTGAAATTAGTCAGAGAAAGAAAAAAATCATATGACTTCCCTCATATGAGGACTTTAAGAGACAAAACAGATGAACATAAGGGAAGGGAAACAAAAATAATATAAAAACAGGGAGGGGGACAAAACAGAAGAGACTCTGAAATATGGAGAATAAACTGAGGGTTACTAGAGGGGTTGTGGGAGAGGGGATGGGCTAAATGGGTAAGGGGCACTAAGGAATCCACTCCTGAAATCATTGTTGCACTATATGCTAACTAACTTGGATGTAAATTTTAAAAAATAAAAAATAAAATAAAATAAAATTTAAATACAGAGAAAAAATCTGTCACAGCATTATATTTCAGATATCTTAGCTAAAACTAAGAATTGGGTAGAGAAGTTACCTTGGGCTGAGGTAAGCAGGTGCTTGGGGCCTCTTTAAGTCTGGTACTCCCCTCCAGAGCTTGCTGGTGCCCCACCCCCAAATCCACTCCGCTCTTACATGAGGTTCCTGTCAAACCTCTCTGATTTTGATCCACCCAGTCTCTTCACTTTGATGGCCACTTCAAATCATTCAGGGTATGAGCAGTTGAAGGCCCTGAGTGCTGCTTCTTCTATTGCTCTGCTTTAGAATTTCACTGGAAGAAAAGCTACTGCCATTTTGAAATTGAAGAAGAGTTTATTGTTCAAGTACATGGGATATTGGATTCAAATACGAATTTGATCCCCTTCCCAGCCACTTGTTAGCTATGTAGTCTTGGGTAAAAAATTTTGGGTAAAAAATTTAACATCTCTGAATCTTACACACCACACCTGTAAAATATCTACCACACAGAGTAAAACAAGTATTTAGCATATTAGGTCACATATACTAATTGGTTAATGATTTTCAGCTGTAAGTATTATTATTAGATGATCCTTATGAACAACTAAGAAATGTGTTATTAGAGATTTTCTCCTGCCATAGTTTTAATCATTCATTCAGTCATTTATTTAGCATCTTCTACTGTGCTAGAAACTTTAGGACTCACCAAGAATTTTAACCTAACAATTTTTTACAAGTATTAATTTAACTAACACATATAATGACCCCTAGGCAAGTTTCCCTTCTACACGAAAGCAGCTGAAAATCAGATCAATTATTTGTCCAAAGCCAAACAGGTAGAAAGATCGAGGGCAGGATTAGCCTTCTCTACTTTCTCTTAAAAAGTTTCCAAAGGTGGCTGTGCATCAGAATTCTCTAGAAAGCTTTTTCTCTAAAACACAAATGCCTGGGACCTACTCACTTTTCTGATTCAGGGAGTTTGGGAATTGACACTCTACCTTTGGTGTCTAACATGGTAGCCACTAGCTCTATGTAACTATTTATATTTAAATTAAAATCAAATGAAATTTAAATTCAGCTCTTCAGTTACACTAGCTACATTTGAAAGGCTCAATAGCGACATATGGCTAGTGGCTACTGTATTGTACCACACAAGATTATAGAATATTACCATCATTGAAGAAAGTTCTATTGGAAACACTTCTAGTCTCATTCTGCTTCCTAGGATTTCATAGTGTCACTGGGTATAAATGAAAACTTTTTGCTAACGGGGAGAGTGCAGGGGTGGTGGTAGTAGAGCAAAATGAATTTCTCCTAAAGAAACTGAAAATAAGATGTTCCTTTGAGAAGAAACCTGTGGAATCAATGCCATCTTGATCATATCAGAGAAATCAAAGCTCTAGTGGTAGTGGCTCACCAGCCAATGGGATTAACTATAACTTGCTTGACTATAGTAACATATTAAAGATGGGACTTTTAGAATGGTGTTTAATCAGTCACTAAAGACTAGAAAGGGAGAATCACATAGGTGAGCTTTGGGCCATGACCACTTAACTGCCATCCAAGGAGTAGGAACTTTAATCAAGAAAAGACAAGACCTTCTCTAGATGCTTGCAACAGGTCAGTGTATAATGCTATACAGTTACACTTATGTAATTCCTGTTTTTAACTTAGTACTTTAAATTTGGTACTTTAAAACTTTTTTTGAGAGAGAGAGAGAGTGTGCATGAGTGGGGGAGGGGGAGGGGGAGAGGGAGGGAGAGGGAGAGAGAGAGGGAGCGGGAAAGAGGGAGAGGGAGAGAGAGAGAGAGAAAGAAAGAGAGAGAGAGAGAGAGAGAGAGAGAGAGAGAGAGAGAGAGAAAATGAATCTTAAGCAGGCTCCATGCTCAGTGTGTAGTTCTATGCAGGGCTCAATGTGGGGCTCCATCCCTCAACCCTGGCATCCTGACCTGAGTTGAAATCAATCAGATGCTCAAATGACTGAGACACTCAGGCACCCCTAAAATGGCATTATTAACATCTGTCTCATGAAAGTCTTCCCAGGAAGAGAATATGACAGAACTTCTACTTCATATTCAATTCTCACTGATTATTATGTCATTTTATAAATTAGAACATTGGTATTGTTTTCTTTCCTGTTTTATTCACTTGTATACATAAGTCTATCACTAAGAAATAGATCTGTCCCCTCTGTATTGAGCCTGCAGGGCTAAGGTCCAGACCTTGACATAGTAAATTTAACACATCAAAGTGGAAGTGAACTGTGATGAGATTTCTTGGCACCTGGGCCCACTTTCTTTGCCACAAACACCAATGACCCACCCTACCTGGTCCCTGCATGTGTCAGCAAAACTGATTAGCAGACAATGAAATAATTTCTACATGCAATATCATACTTATTTTCATCACAGTATCACAAATGTTATTTTTAGTGTAATTTGACAAGGAAATTAAGGTTCAAGGAAGTATAACAATTTGACCAGTCATGAAATTATTTGGAGAGCCCAAACAAACACCTAGTTTTTCTAGATCCCAGCCAAGTACCTTTCCCATTATTTTTCTCTCATTCTGTCAGAACTTAACAACCTACAACCATGCCATATCAGAGTTCTATAGCCTTCAAAATCTGTTCTAGAAATTAACTTATAATTGATTTATCAAATTCATTTACTCATCACAGTACATTTTTGTTTATTTCTCTGATGATTAAATGCAATAAAATTCTCTGATATGTGTGTCTTAATTGCTTTGAGGCTTATTAAGTAGAGCGTTTGTCATTGTTTTATGCAGCCCAGTTGGAAAATCATCATTTGGAAATTATACTACAGGTTAGTTTAGTATCAGAAACAGTGGATCATCAAGGTTTCCTGGAGGTAATAACAGACGATTTGAAGTTGTGTGTCAAATCAATCCTTGTTACCTTAGACCAATGTTAAAATTATAAACTGCCATGCACCTATTAGATACCTCCAACACCTATTTGTTGAATGGATGCATGCCCTCCATCTCTTTAAGCCTAGAATTTTCATTCAATCATGTCCAAAGCCAAAAATCACCCCCATAATATATGAAGTTCATGACTCCAAAATTTACAGCTCTCCTTGGGTTCCTATGTACAATAATGTCTCAAATCTCAAGCTGTAGGTTTTATGTGAATATCCTTTAGGTACCTTAAAATCCACCTAGCATAAATCAGATACGATTTCCCTCTGCAAACCTGCCCTCTCATTCCTCAGCTCTCTTTCTAATATCTTCTCAGTAACCCAGATTAGAAATGCTGGAATCATCTTTCTTTTATCTTGTAGCATCAAATCTTTTTCCCTAAATGTCCCACTAACTCTATTTCTGAAATGTCTCCTTCATCACATCTTTACACTTCCTCTGCCAAAAAGGTAGTGCTTGCTATATGCAAATATTAACATATTTAAACCTCTTTTTTTAATGTTTATTTATTTTAGAGAGAGATAGAGAGACAGAGCGCAAGTGGAGGAGGAGCAGAAAGCGAGGGAGACACAGAATCCGAAGCAGGCTCCAGGCTCCGAGCTGTCAGCACAGAGCCCGACGCAGGGCTTGAACTCCTGAACCATGAAATCATGACCTGGGCCCAAGTCGGATGCTTAACCAACTGAGCCACTCGGGCGCCCCTATTTAACCCTCTTAATACTCCCATGAATGTAGTTAATAGCATTATCTTCATTTTTCACGTGAAGACACTGAAACAAAGTTTAAGTAACTCCCTGAACTCACATACTTACTGAACCCTGGAGAAAAGATTCAAACCAGGCAGTGTGGTCCTAGAGGCCATGCTATTAGAGTCTGACTGCATGGTGCTTCAATCCTGCAGCCTGCCCATCCCAGTGCTGCTAACAAGACTCAGGTCCTACAACCTCCCAACTGGTCTTTCTGATCTACTAACTCTCCTCTTCTGAACCATTCAAAAACAACAGGTGAACAGAGGTAAGAGAAATCCTTTTGCCCTTACAATTTTATCTCCCACCTAAAGCCTTCAAAAATTCTCATCACCTACCTGTCTCCTTCCCAACCTCACAACTCCTACAATTTAGAAATTTCCACCATAATATGAACCTAACTTCCTTATTGTCACTTTCCTCTAAGTAGGGTTATATCAGCCTCGATTGTGTGCTTTGTCCTGTCTCAGTGCTCATATTTGTGCTGTTCCCTGACTTTTTGAATACATTTTTCCACAGCATGCCGCATGTTCAGTACTACCAGTTCTTCAAAGTCAAGTTCATCTTTTTAAAGCTCTCCTCCAAAAAAAACCTCTCTTGATTCTCAAGTGAAGAATTCCCAACCTTGCTACTGCTTCTCCCTCTTCCTCTCCCTCTCTCTCCTTTGTGTGTTCTCATGGTACCATTCTGCGAGGTGTGGGAAGACAGGGGCACACAAAACTGGAAAGAACAATTCAAGGTAGGGCATAGAAGAAGTATGTTCCATACTGTTCCATACAGTGTTAGCTAAGTCATCTACTTCAAACACCTCATTTTATAAGCAGGAACCTTAAAAACTATGAGGAAAGGGACTTTGCATTGACAGAAGCGGCTGACTCTGATTTCAGGGTATGTAATCAGTACTATTAATATGCCTCTTAACAGTACTTCATAGAGGGAGGTGGGTGGGGGATGGGCTAGATGGGCTATGGGCATTAAGGAGGGCACTTGTGATGAGCACTGGGTGTTGTATGTAAGTGATGAATCACTAAATTGTACTCCAGAAACCAATATGACATCATACATTAATTAGATTTTAAATAAAAATTTGAAATAAAATATTTAAACTGTACATATATATATGTATATATACATATATATGCTTCATGAATTCATACAGTGAAAATGCTAAGCAGCCACTAAACATGATAATAGAAAACTTGGAAACATATCCATGGAAACTTGCAAAAAAGATTAATGAAATGTTACATATGTCTGATTCCAATTATATAGGATTATGTATGAATATGTGTATGTGTGTGTGTGTTCACGAGAAAGAGACTCAGTAGATACATGCAGAAGAATGTTCATCAAAGCACAGTGTTTATGTTTAGATGATAACATTTGTTCTATATAACTGTGATATCATTTAAAGCATTTACAGTAAGAATGCATTATGCTTGTGATCGGTAAAAACACAAAAGGGCTGAGTGAAGTTTAGAAGAGAAAAGGAAATGAGCTTCTCCAAATATTTGCTTGGGAAATACAACACAAGTTTTACTAAAGGATCCCTGTGGTTTTATTTCCTTTTTAAAGTTTCCATTTTTATATTTTCAGGAAGAATTTTATAACTAGGTAGGAAAGACAAAACCGCCTAGGTTTTCTGCTCCCATGACATTCAACCTTCATTAGATTAACAGAGTTGTTATAGTTGTTCTGCTCACAATTAAAAAAGAAAGAACATTATTTCCCAATCAAACATCTTTTTCCCCCTGAAGTGTTCTATGACCAAATTAGCCATATTAGGGTTTAAAATCTCCTACATGTTTCTTTTAACAAGCGGTATGACATTTTTATAAGCAATTTAAGAATACTGCCAAAAGGGACATTAATGTACTGAAGGGTCACATCTAAATGAGGCCCATTTAAAGGTCACAGTATACTTACGGGGTTTTCCTGAGACCGGGCATACTGTAACTTGAAACAGCATTCCTGATTGCCTCACTAATCGTATTTCACTATCTCTGGTGCTCCTCATTACAGGAAAATGATGATTCTATTTAAACAAAATGTTTTAACATTTTGAGAGCAACAGATTTTTTCCCCCATAAGTACATTATTTGATTGTTTGTCCTGGTTCCCTTCAGACAGTACACATACTTCTGCCTAGTTTCAGCATCTGTCCCACCCACTTCACACAGCCCATGCCGATCTGCTTACCACAACTCCATGTAATTTTAATGTGGGCAGCATCTGTTATTTCACATTGCTGAGGCAGTACCACGTGGTGCAAAAAGCATGAGCCTTGGAGCCAGACAGACCTGGCCTTGTGCGTTGGTCCTACTCATTGCCAAGTGGCCTTAGACAAGGTACTTAATTTCTGTGAATTTCAATTTCCTCAGTGAAAACGCGAGCGATTCTAAATCCTCGTTGTTGTGAGGATTTAGTGAGCCAGTGAATGTGTTTGTAAAGTGCTTAGCAGTGACTGGCATATTATAGATTCTCCATAATGTGCAGATATTAAGATTCAAACTAAAACAAGCGTGGCTTCTCTCCTTAGTAATGCCACAATGCTTTTCCATAGTCTTTTCTGTAGTAAAACAAATCATTTGGATTTAAAAAGTGTTTTATTTTATAAAGCACCTCTGCATGCAGAATGTTACTACAACAATCCCGTAAGATATATGTATACAAAACATCCTCATTGAACAGTTAAGAACAATGAGGCTCCAAATGTTAAGTCTTGAAATTCCTTGGGTAGGAAAAGGAGAGGGTAGTAATAGAACACAGGTATTCAGAAATGAAGACAGATTTCCTTTATAGCATAGCCATGCTGCTTCTCTGCTTTTAACTAGTTAACATAGCCACTTGCTTGAAGTTGGTCATAGAGGCACAACTACCTACTCATATTTAAAACATATACAAAGTTGAGTCCCTACTATATGTCAAACATATTACTTGGAATTTGTATGAACATCATACAAGGTAATCTGAGTAGTAGTACTTTCTGGGGTACGAGTAATCTACACTTTACAGGTCAGTTGACTTGCCTGTGGTCACACAATCACTAAGTGTTGGTTGGATTAAAAAATGTTTGAAAAATATTGGATCAAATGATCTATAAGTCCTAACTAGCTATAAACTTTAAAACTTCTTCTGTCTTAAGACAGTATTTCATGTGAGATTCTCTTTTTTTTAATTTCAGTACTTTTATTCACATGAAAAGTTGGAAATATTTTAAGTGTGCTATATGGGAAACTGATCAAGGAATTAATTTGGGTTTGTAGAATCATTAAGAATCATTTCTCACCAATAATTTATTGGTACTAGTATAATTATGATATAAATGTTTATATTTATTAACACAGAATCAGAGTGCTTCCCAGGTCAAAATAGTGACAATAAAACAGCTACAGGATTAAAAATATATATACTGTTTTTCCAGCACAGAGTAAGCTTTTGATTAATGATCTTTGAACAAGTAAGTGAATATTTAAAAAGTGAAATTTTTGTTCATCACTTTCTAACTATATAACTCATTAAGGAAAATGTAAAATATAAGGGAATATTATTTAGCCTTTAAAAAAAAAAAAGGGAAATGCTGCTATTTGCAACATGTATAAACCTGGAGGACATTATGCTCAGCAAAATAAGCCAGACACAGAAAGACAAATACTGTATGATCTCACTTATATGTGGAATCTAAAAATGTTGAATTTATAAAAGCAAACAGTGGTTGCCAACAGCTGGCGGGGCGGGGGGTGGCAAGGGTAATGAGGAGATATTGGTCAAAGGGTACAAAGGTTCAATAATGTGGGATGAATAAGTTCTGGAGACTAAAGTACAGTATGATGACTGTAGTTAATAACACAGCACTGTACACTTGAAATTTGCTCAGACAGTTGATCTTAAGTGTTCTCATCACACGCACACAAAAATCTTAACTATGTGAGGTTATGGATATGCCAATTACCTTGATTTTGATAATCATTTCATAACATACATGTATATCAAAACATCACATTTTGCAGCTAAAATATATGCAATTTTTACTTGTTAAGTATTTCTAAATGAAGCTGGAAAAAAGTCTAATATTAAAAATTAAAAAGAAAAAATCTATATAATCTATCAAATATTGCACATTTGGTAAGTAGAAATTTCTATTTCACAAGTAAAGCATTTTCATAATTTCTGAGAGTAGAAAACTAAGCAAATCAAGAGAAGCAATAAGAATGATCCCTCTATAAGTGCTCTAACAATGGGGATGAATTTCACAGACATGGTATTGAGAGACAGATGTCAGACAAGAAACAGTATAAACTGTATTATTCTATTTATAAAAGTAACAGAAAGAGACAAACCAATCTGGGATGTTAGAAGTCAGAAAAGTGTTAATCTTTGGGGGAGGCAGAGACTGAAAGGAAGCATGAGGGGGGTTTCTGAAGTGCTGGTTTTATCTATGTGCTCAGTTTATACTTATGATATATACTCTTTTATGTACTCATTATACTTAATAAAAATTATCTAGAAACCTGTGTTAGTGACATCACACAAAATTGACACTCATTAGCTATTAGCTTTTTTCAAAAAAATGATTCGATGTGTTTTAGTTTGGGCCACCCCTTAAGTTGACCTCTAAAAGAGCACAACCCCATGTAGCAGTAAGAATGAACTCTTTGGGTTCTTGGGGATAGTGGTAGGAAAGAGAGGGTTCTTGAAAACCTCTGGGAACATAAGAAAAAAGGGAGTTGTTGGTAGGGAGGGAGTGCAGTGGTGAGGAGGAAAGGGGAGGGGGCACAGTCAGCCTCCAGGAGGGGCAAGGAAGAGAGGTGATTCTGCTGACACTCTTCAGAGGCTAATAAAAGTCAAAGAAGTAGCATCAAAGATAATGAGAACTCAAGCTCTGGGCAGATTGGTTTTGAATCTTAGCTGTGATCTCAGGAAAAAGTTACTTTAACTCAATGAGCCTCATTTATTTTCTCAAATGGGAGTATTAATACCAGCAGCATGGTGTTGGGGGGATTAAATGAGATAATTATATCAAGTACATAATAGCACAGTGCCTCCCAGGTAGTAAATGCTGATTCTTCCCATTCTCCCCATCTTCACATTTTGGGTTTTGAAATAAAGATTGAATGTAAGTGCTTGGAACCAAGAGGCAAGGGTTTTCTAGGCAGCAGGGAGAACATGAGGAAATACACAGAGGTGGTAAGACACATAAGAAGCCAGGTATATGAGGAGTTAAGACTTAAGTTGGGGTCAGGTTGTGGAAGGTCTCAAGTGGTAAAGTTAGGCCTGGCTGAGCTATTAAGCAGAGATGCAGTCAATGGGTACACTCAGGATAAATTAAGACTGGGAAATACTTGAAGTTGGAGGTACCACCATGGATAGAGATATTTATTTCACTTTAAGAATGAGATTGAATCTGAGTGAGGATTTACCGTAAAATGAAAAATGGAATCACACCTCAAGCTGCCTTGACTTTATGGGTCCCATATGCCACTTGAGAGAAATCACCCAGAAACTTGACAACAGTAAAATTGAATTTTCCATCTTTCAAGCATATTTGAGTGTCAGCCACAGCCAAGCTGCTATGGTTTTTCAGTACTCTTTGGGTTAAAATTATTTGGTTCAAAAGGTAAAATCCTATTAGCAGCGAACTGCAGAGGGATCTTGATACAAAGCCTTTGCTGTCCACAGACACTGCCTATGGGCAGATTTTTCTGGGTTAGGCACTGTGTGAAGACAGTCCGCTTATTTCCAGTGGAAAACAAGAGTTTTCCAAGGGGGATCAAAAGGAACATGCAGGGGCGCCTGGGTGGCGCAGTCTGTTGAGCGTCCGACTCCAGCCAGGTCACGATCTCGCGGTCCGGGAGTTCGAGCCCCGCGTCGGGCTCTGGGCTGATGGCTCAGAGCCTGGAGCCTGTTTCCGATTCTGTGTCTCCCTCTCTCTCTGCCCCTCCCCCGTTCATGCTCTGTCTCTCTCTGTCCCAAAAATAAATAAACGTTGAAAAAAAAAATTAAAAAAAAAAAAAAAAAAGGAACATGCATTACAGTCTTCTGCTTTGGCCAAAGAAAGAGGCTTAAGAGTT
Organism: Leopardus geoffroyi; assembly: GCF_018350155.1. Classification (NCBI taxonomy): domain Eukaryota; kingdom Metazoa; phylum Chordata; class Mammalia; order Carnivora; family Felidae; genus Leopardus; species Leopardus geoffroyi. The sequence continues at coordinate 44,513,368 of NC_059329.1, read as the reverse complement.
GGAAACATTTCTTAGTAGAGAAAGGTAGTATTTTGGTAGTAATACACTTTGTTCTTTAAAGTAAGTTGGCTGCGGGGCGCCTGGGTGGCGCAGTCGGTTAAGCGTCCGACTTCAGCCAGGTCACGATCTCGCGGTCCGTGAGTTCGAGCCCCGCGTTGGGCTCTGGGCTGATGGCTCAGAACCTGGAGCCTGTTTCCGATTCTGTGTCTCCCTCTCTCTCTGCCCCTCCCCCGTTCATGCTCTGTCTCTCTCTGTCCCAAAAATAAATAAATGTTGAAAAAAAAATTAAAAAAAAAATAAAGTAAGTTGGCTGAAATCACTTTTCCATTCTAATCTAGATATATGTCATTGGTGCTGTACTTTCAGAACACACCTTACTCTGTGGGTGAATAACAAATTTTTTCCTTATGGTGGGGTAAAATAAGGCTGGTATTTACCCTATGTAACTTGTCTTTGTTTCCCATCACTCTCACCTGCTCAGCCAGGGTCATTAATTCAGTATGCCCAACTCTGTTGAGAGGAGCCCCAGTTAGTAAATCGCTACACAATAAAAGAACCATGTATTCTAAGGGAAACAGCCAGCTGTTCCATGCCTGCCTTCAATTTTGAGACAGCCAAGACTTCTAAGGCTTGTCATTTACCAAAGATCTGAAAAAGCCTGATGTCAGACATGCTTCTTTTATCTGTATCTGTTGAAAATCAGGTACCAGGAAAAAATACAAAGGAACAAGAAATGTCCTGACCATGTCATTAACAGGGTTAGAATCAGGGTTGTAAGTTTTTACTATGTAAAACTGTCATCACATCACATTTAGAAAGTTACCCAAACACATTTTCCTCCCAATCCTCAGTTTCTAACCTATCACTTCTACTTACGGCATAAAGATCTCAGAAGTATCACTGATTTATTCTCTCCTGTTTTCATCATTTAGAATATCATTCATGTCAGCCTTCCTCTCTCTGTGCCTTGCCAACAACCTGGACCAGATCCTCAATCATTCACACCTAGGCTGTGGCCATTTTCTTCTGTCTGGCGTCTCTGTCTCCTGGCTGTACATCTCAGCTCAATATGTCCTCTTTAAATGCCAATTTCATCATGACATTTCTTAGTTTAAAAACCTTTAATAGTTTTCTGTTTCCTAAAAGTCCGTCACCTGGCTTTTGGGTCTCTCTATATTATGGCCTCATCTCTAGTTTGCCTCCTCTACTGTTCTCTAATTCATCACTCCTACTTATGCAGATGCACCACCCATCCATCCATCATGAACCTATGGAGCAAACATTCACATCTGCACACTGAGCACAGGGTCTTCCACATAAAAGAAGTTCAATTAATACTTGCTGCATAAATGAGTCTATGAATCAAAGAATCCTTTTCCATTCTTTCCTACATGCAATGGCCTTTACCCAACCATATCCAAACCTAGTGATCCTTCCATGTCTAGGTCAGGCCAGCTTCCCCTGGCAAGCCTTTTCCTACCACTCTGATCATTTGCTTTTTTTCTCTGAGTTCTCACGGCATCTGTTGTCCTTACTGTATCACAAAGTGTTTCAGTAGTCACCAATTTCTCTTTTAGTTCTCTTTTATTGTTTTTTAGATAGTCTGATCTCTCAAAAGAAAGCTCAAGTTTTGTGAAGAAAAATTATTTGCCTTGTGCCATTTTGAACCCCTTACCTAAATAAACAACAAGTCAGGGCTAGTAAATGCTATTAGATAATTTAGTGTATCTACCCAGCCACAACCTTTTCTAACATTTTTTAAAATGTTTATCTTGAGAGAGAGAGAGAGACAGAAAGCATGAGCAAGGCAAGGGGCAGAGAGACAGGGAAACACAGAATCCAAGGTAGGCTCCAGGCTTGGAGCTGTCAGCACAGAGCCTGATGTGGAGCTTGAACCCACTAACCACAAGATCATAACCTGAACCAAAGTAAGTGCTTAAATGACTGAGCCACCCAGGCACCCTAACCAAAACCTCTTCTAATAGAATATTCTTTGTTCACAATTTTGGCTGAGTAAACAATGTATAGACCTTGAATATTTCCTTGGGAAACAGCTTTTTAAACCAGGTGAACACTTGAATCATCCAAACTACTGCAAAAAGTTTGGCCATCCATATTACTGCAAAAAGATAAGCTATAGTTTAAATTTAGTTCATATATATTGATAAACTAAATTAGCTGATGGCAGAAAAGAGGGAAGTTTGTTACACATACAATCAATGAGTCATATTAATAAAGAGCCTTCTGGTAAAGACTCTTGCCCTCTTCTAAGTGCTCCAGCCCCAGCTTTCAGGGTGCCCAGCTGCACCACAGGTCCTATATTCATTATTCAAGCCCCATCATGCCCTGACACCATTTCTCTAAGTTAGTTTGGTAGTCTTTTGTGAGAAAACATGTTCTTTGGGAAGTGACCAAGATTTCTCTCTCCTCCCTGGCTCTCTGCCATGGTCCTTTGGCTCTTTGTTCCTTGACATGGTCAATCTTGCCATTTTTCTCATGTTTGCCTTTTCTTTTGTCATGGGACCTTGCTCTGGAATTAGAACACAGCGAAACTGAGGTCCCAAAGCAGCAATAAATTGTAGTACACGTTTTATGAGTCATGAAACTGAGTGAACCAAAACAAAATAAGAGTTTCTGATGGAGGTATCAAAATCCTTGTCATAAAAGTGAAACAAAATGTTTTACAACAGACTCTCATGGAAAAATTTGAGCCAGAATTGAATACAGACCTTTTCTATAACTACTGAATTAGGACAAAACCAGAGTACCAAAATCTGGTATAAACAAAGATCCAAATGCTCGATCATATTTCATTTGTTTGATCCTCTGACCCGACATGGATTTTTGGTGTTAAAATGCATTGCTTGACAGTAATAACAATATCTTATGTTTGAATAGTGCTCTGTCATTTACTAAGTGTTTCATGTCCACATTAGAAGTTGTTGAGAACATGGACTCAAAAGCTATGGCTCCTGATCATTGCTTACAGCTGTGTGAACTTGAGCAAGTTTTTCTTATCTTCTCTGTTTTTCAGTTTCCCCATTTGTGAAATGGGAACAAGTTAGCATCTATGTCATTGGGTCAATGGGAAAATTAATGTCAATAATATGCAAAGCACTTAAAATAGTGCTTATGCATGATAAGCACTTTATTAGTCTTAGCTATGCTAGGAGGAAGAGGAAGAATTCTATTGAGTCTCCACAATCACCCTGCAAGGTAGGCTGAGCAAAGATAATTATAGATACTTTATTTTTGAGGAAATCAACACTCTGAGAGAACTAATGACTTGTTAATGGTAGTTGTGTGCTATTTTCTAATTTGTAATTTTTTAAATGTTTATTTATTATTGAGAGACAGAGAGAGACAGAGCATGAACAGGGAAAGGAAAGAGAGAGAGAAAGATACAGAATCTGCAGCAGGCTTCAGGCTCTGAGCTGTCAGCACAGAGCCTGATGTAGGGCTGGAACTCATGAACCGCAAGATCATGACCTGAGCTAAAGTCAGATGCTCAACAGACTGAGCCACCCAGATGTCCCGAGGCCTTTTCAACTTCAAGTCCAAGGATGTTTGATGATAGAAAATTTGGAACTATCTATACAATTCACATTGATTGACAAGAAATAAATGCCTCTTATATACACAGATGGTCCCTCAAGCAGCTGTGTTAGTAGGCACCAGGCCCCCAATGACTAGACCAGACTTGGGCATGTAATCATAGTTCATTGAGTATTCTTTTGTTAGGAACTGGAATCTAGGAAGGAAAGAGTAAAAATAAAAATAAAATTGAGAGAGAAAGAGTGAGAAACCCACTATGGCTAGAGCTCAAACATGTAATCTTGGGAACTATAAGTAGCCATGTTCGTCCTGCATCACTATATTCCACTAGGTGCCTAATGAAGCAGAAATGAAAGATAAAAGATGAATACTTATTTATTTGCCAAGAGTTTTCCCGTTTCTATTTTTCACCCTTTCTGAGAGCTGGCTATATTCCCTCAGAGAGGAAGAGTAGTCCATGAGACAAAACTTAGCCATAGCAAGGAAATGTTGACTAGTGAATAATAGCACCAACTCTGGATTGGACTATTTGAACTCAAATCTTGTGTCTGTCATTTAATAGCTATGTGACCTTGGTTAAAACCTCTGGGATCACTTTCCTCATCTGTAAAATGCAGATGACAATAGTACCCACCTCATCAGTGCCAATATGAAGAAAAAATGAGAAAACTATAATGCTTTTAGAGTAATGCGTAGGACTGTAAATGCTCAGTAACTATTCGCTGCTACTCTGCTTATAATAAATTCCACTTTGGGACTAAAGCCAGGTCAAAATATTCTTTTTCTGGCTTTTATTTGCTCATTGGTAGGCTGCAAACTTGCAGACATTAGGTAGGTAGGCATCACTCAGCTAATGTGAACTGACATGTTGCAGACAGGCTACAACTGAGGAATTTGATTTTTTTAAAAATCCCAAATCAATTCACAAAAGAAATCTGCAAAGAGGTAAACATTAGACAGTTTAAACTACGCTATTTTCTACTTAATAAAAGGAGAAGGCCTGTGCATGTGTTATGTTCAGGTTAGATGCCAGTTATGTGGAAAGAAACCATAACTCAGACATATTGAACAAAATAGAGATTTTAGGGGCACCTGGGTGGCTCAGTTGGTTAAGTGCCCAACTCTTGACTTTGGCTCAGGACATGATGTCATGGTTTGTGGGACTGAGCCCCTCCACGGAGCCTGCTTGGGATTCTCTCTGTCCCTCTCTCTTAGTCCCTCTCCAGCTCACACACCCATGTGCTCTATTTCTCTCTTTCTCTCTGTCTCTCAAAATAAATAAAGAAACTTAAAATTATTTTCTAAGACAAAAAAATAGAGATTTGAAGTAAAAGTGCTTTTCCCCAAAGCATTAAGTGTGTCATGTGTGAACCATTATCCATGCCCTTTCCAAGAATCTGTGTCTCATTATATTATTTAAGGGAAAGAGGCATTTGGGAAACTGTCCTTGTGTATGTCTTAGGGATAAACCATTTTATCTATTCTTTAATTTTTTAAAGTTTTTTAAAACATTTATTTATTTTTGAGAGACAGCGAGAGACAGAACATGAGTAGGGGAGTGGCAGAGAGAGAGGGAGACACAGAATCTGAAACAGGCTCCAGGCTCTTAGATGTCAGCATAGAGGTCGATGCAGGGCTCAAATCCATGAACCATGAGATCATGACCTGAGCTGAAGTTGGAGGCTTAACCAACTGAGCCCCACAGGCACCCCTGTAAGTCACTTCTTTTTTTTTTTTTTTTTTAATTTTTTTTTAATTTTATTTTTTTTTTCAACGATTTATTTTTATTTTTGGGACAGAGAGAGACAGAGCATGAACGGGGGAGGGGCAGAGAGAGAGGGAGACACAGAATCGGAAGCAGGCTCCAGGCTCTGAGCCATCAGCCCAGAGCCCGACGTGGGTCTCGAACTCACGGACCGCGAGATCGTGACCTGGCTGAAGTCGGACGCTTAACCGACTGCGCCACCCAGGCGCCCCTGTAAGTCACTTCTTTAGAGCTTCCTCATGGCTCTCCTAAACCAGTCATCATAGTAGTTCAATCAAGAAAGAAATATGTATTAAGTATCTATTATATGATAGACACTAGGTACAAAGGATATAGCTGTGGATAAAATAGATCCTGACTTCATAGCAATTAAAGACAGTTGATTCTTCAAAGCCTAAATTTTCAGATAGTTCCAATCCTGGGAGAAATATTAACTGTAGGAAAGACCCTTATGATTCATAAGGTATGAATTCAGAGATTTTCACAAATTCCTCAAAACTAGGAGAACAACAAAACCACAGTGAGGAGGGCTCATTCATTAGTTAAACGTTAGAGACCTTCAAGTGTATCACGGAATAGCTGAAATCAAGACCATTAAATTTGTGAATGAAAAGTTTCTCTTACACTCACAACGAATTAAGAATTTGTCATCACCTCATTTCTCCATTGTCTGTTTTCTGAGTACCCTATAACCTCATTCAAAGCATGTATTTCTACAGTTGCCATTTTCCTATTAGTTTGTGTAATTATTGATTATTTTATCTGTATCACTGGACTAGATGACCCCCACAAGGGTGGCCACCTTCCCATGTTTTCTGTTCACCATTGCATCCTTAGTGCCTAGCACCATACTTCATACACAACATATAATAAAAACCATTTGTTGAATGGATAAGTAAATGAATGAATGAGACCCTTCTCCCAGTCATACTAGAACATTCATACTCTAAAGGATTTTACAGTACTTCAAAGTAGTCCACTGGGGAACTTCAAGCTTTTGCTGACAAACCTATCATTACCAAATCTTTCCTGAAAGTCTAGAGAGCCTGTTGTGCATTTTGTTAAATAAATATTTTCAATGGAAGTAAATATTCATAATTTAAGAGTGGCCTTTATACATAAAAAAAGGAGTCAAAGGTCACACTTGGTAAAATATTTGAAAAAACGAAAATACTTGCATGTAAATTTTGTTCTAAATTCTTGGGTAAATAGCCATTGCCAAAATTGTTTTTAGAGCTGTATATTTTATCTCCCCACTATCAGTGTATAAAGATGCTTATTTAATTGCCTTTCTCCTAATATTAAGTGCTATCATTTAAACGTTTGCTAATGTACTAGAAACAATTATTTATCATTGTGATGTGTAATTCTTTCGCTTCTCATAAAAATTCAACATTTTCCTCTTGTCATTTGTATTTGTATTCAATTTTTCTTAATAATAAAATATATTGATTTTTCCCTTTGCAATCTCCTTTACTTCTATCCTTAGCAAATCTTTTTTAAATTTATTTTAAAACTTTTTTTCTAATGTTATTATTTTGAGAGAGAGATAGAATATGAGTGGGGAGGGACAGAGAGAAAGGGAGACACAGAATACAAAGCAGGCTCCAGGCTCTGAGCTGTTAGCACAGAACCTGATGCGGGGCTTGAATTCACAGAACATGAGATCATGACCTGAGCCAAAGCTGGATGCTTAACTGAGCCACCTAGGCACCCCTGAAAAATTTTTTTTTAATCCTGAGCTTAAATAATCACTTTTCTTCTTGTTTATTTTTTTAAGACACCACTAATTTTTTTAATACTCAACAGTTTAATTTTACTTAAATATAGAGTGGAGTATGGTGTTTGCTAAATTCTCTAATTTTGGTTTTTACATGCTCTATTTTTATGGTGTGTGTGTGTGTGTGTGTGTGTGTGTGTGTGTGTGTTTCTTCTGTATTTAACCCTTATTTAGTTATTTAATGAAATGCAGAGTTGCTGCTTTGGATAACAAGCCTTTCTCTTTTCTCATCTCTTTCCTCTGGCAGGAGAGCTACTTACTTTTATTTTATTTTATCCTATTTTTTTTTTCAACGTTTATTTATTTTTGGGACAGAGAGAGACAGAGCATGAACGGGGGAGGGGCAGAGAGAGAGGGAGACACAGAATCGGAAACAGGCTCCAGGCTCTGAGCCATCAGCCCAGAGCCCGACGCGGGGCTCGAACTCACGGACCGCGAGATCGTGACCTGGCTGAAGTCGGAAGCTTAACCGACTGCGCCACCCAGGCGCCCCTATTTTATCCTATTTTGAATAGGTCTTAAGTTTTCCCCAATATGTGAGTGGCTTTGAAAGGGAAACAAAGGACAAGAACAAGTTTGCCTTGTTTAAATCTCATGTATGATGTTTATCAAAGATGAAGAGATTATTTTCTGCATGACTTTCAGAAAAGATCTTAGTCAACCATTGGCTATAGATTAGCAAATTGTTCCTGCTAGACTATATGAAAAGGTCTTTGGTTTCAGTTCATAGAGATTAAAAGAAGGGAGAATGTACTTAAATCACCTAGTTTTTAGATATAAAAAAAAACAAAGCATAATGGATAAATGAGATAATACGGTATATGTTGACAATACCTAGCATAATGTATGGCACATAAAAAAATATCAACAGATATAAGTTTGCCTGGTCTATACCAAAGGTAAAAGCAAAATATCTTTTTTGTGTGTGTCATAAAGCAGAGATTCAAGGACATTGGCCTTAGAATCATATTGCCAGTGAAGAATTTCTGCTCAGTACTTAGCTGTGTCATCTCAAGTAGGTTACTCAATCTCTCTGTACTTGGTTTCCTCAATGTAAAATAAGAATCTAGTTCTGTAGAACTTTGGATTATGTCTAGCAGCATATAGTTATGGTAGTTTGTTTGTTTGTTTGTTTGTTTGTTTATTTATTTATTTATTATGTACGAGAATCACAGAGGGAGACCATACATGGAATATACAGTGTTTTCTAGTATTCCCAGGAACCCCAGGCCATATCTATTCTGCATCCTTAACAAGTGGCTTGCATCCTTAAAGTCATCCTGAATCCATGATAGTTGCTAGAACTCCAGTCATTTTGTATACATTTAATGCATTGAGAACCTAAAATCAAATTGGGGCTCCCTTTCTGAGGAAAAGGAGAGAATTACTAACATGTAGGAATCTAGTAGTATCTGCCACATAATAAGACTTTTGCAGGGTAGGTGAGATAATGAAATAGGATGAGGTGTGTAAGACGTCAAGGACACTGCCTAGGACATAGGAGTAGAGCATTTAAGCGGCATTTACCATTGACCATATTACAAAGCAAATAAGTCACAGAGTCAAGATCTGTATGTATCTAGGTCTCCTAGACCTAGATAGGTCTTCTCTATCTTTCATTTATCATGTATTAGTAATATATTAATGAGTAAAACATAGTGGGATATTTAGAGGTTTCCACTAGCTACTAATGTATAGGTTTTTAATGGGGCGAATTCTGCTTGGTCCTTTCTTCCAAGGCCAACAGGTTTACAGATTCTGAAACTTGATTTTGTCAACCTAATGATAACAGATGTGTCCTAGAGCAGACTTGCGGTAAACAAGCCTACACTGACCAATGTATAGTTATTATGATGTCAACTTATTAATTTACACTGAGACATAGAACTTCCGAAGGAAAGGACACTATAATACTTGGCCTACATATTCATTCCCTGAGGGTGACCTAACCCTAAACCAAAATTTTATTTGAGAGTTATTAGTGAATATAATGGTAAGACAAAAACAAAATGAGCTTAAATTGGAAAATCACATCCTCTAGCTAGATGCCACCTTCTCTCTGGTGGCATGCTGGGTTCATACTGACCTTTCCACATTTGTTTTTTTCTTTTTCTTTTTCCCCCATATCATCTATACTTCCCATCTTCTCTCTAAAAAATATTAAAATTAGCCCCTAAGTCAGTTATTGCAAAAATTTGCTAATTATTCGATGCTAATCTTATAACTAGGTCCTGGCCCAGATCTACTTAACCTGAATTTATAGGGACTTAAAGAGAGGTAGCCCAGGAATCTATGTATTGAAAATTGCCCCCAGATGATTCTGCCAAATGACTCTCCCTGGCCTGCTTCTAGGAATCAGTGGTCTAGTCTACAGATTTTCTAATACAGTTAATATACTGAAGTGAGAGGCAGAGGAGGGAGCTGGGGAAGTTGAAAGCACAGATCTCTCTGAGAAGACATTTTACACTGCAGGGAAGTGTTATCCTCTCCCATTCCCTTTTAGTTTACTCTGAAATTCTGAAGAACTTTCTTCCTACTTGCCTTGAGAATTATGTTATAGGAGCCACTGTGACTAATTCTGTCATCAAGGAAGGGACAATCAATCAGTACTTAGCAGACATATTCACTGGATTAGAATGCAGAAAATGATTCACATGCTAAACTAGAAGGAAAAACTTTGGTGGAGCAAAAGAAGGAACAACCACTCTTGACTGGACAGATTAGGTAAGGGTCTAGGAAGGCAGTGTCATTTAAGTTCAGTTTTTACTACTGGGTGGGATTTTGACAAGTGACAACTGAGAAATATGAGTCTGGGCAAAGGGAGCACTGTGTGCACAGGCATAGAGGTCTGACACTGTAGCATCATCTTTTTGGGCTTACACCAGAGATCAACTCTGTTCCTTCCCTTGACTTGCCTATAACATGATTCTCCTGAGCTTTGGAAAATTCCATGTGGGTACCTGATGCTGCCCATGTTGAAAGGTTCGTAGAGTTTTGAGAGCCTGATCCAAAGCTGTGTCTTATTAACAAAAAAGGAAATAATAACAGATAGAGAAGATCAAGCCAAGCCCTGTGGGAGGCTAAAATTGGAGGTGAATAAGGTTTCATTGTCTTGTAAGTAGTCTTCTGAGACAAATAATTGTGTTGACACAGATGTTCTGATTCATTAGCAAGATACCTTAAGAAATGAAAAGACCTTGAAGGCTATTGTAAAGATTTGGCTTTTATTCTCAGTAATATGAGAGGGTCTTGGAAGGTTTTAAGGAAAGGACTGTCAGGATCCAACTTATATTTTAAAGGAATCCCTCTCGCTATTGTGTTGAAATACATTGGGGTGTGGGGAGGGGATTTAACGTGAAAGCAGAGACCAATTAGAAGACTTTTGCTGAAATCCAGGCAAGTGATAATGGTATCTTGAACCAGGTGCAAATAGATTGCTGTGAAGTGTTCTGATTCTGTATTTTAAATGTATATCAAATGATAGTTATGAAAGTATGAAAGAGGAAAGAAGGAAAGAGAAGAAACAAGCAATTGTTTTGACTGAGCAATGGAGTGGACAACAGATTTGGCAGAAACATTTTAGTATTTTAATGCCTAGTATAACAGTAAACAGCGAATTATTTTACAGTTTTTTATAATTCCAAGGGAATTTATATTATTACATTATTTTATCATTTGGACAACCTTGAGATAGAATTATTGCCATCTCATTTTACAGAAAATAAAACTATGACTCAGGGAAATAAAATTACTTGGCCTAAGACTGCACAGCCAGTTGGTGATGGGACTCAAATTTACCTCAGGCCTGACAGATCCATCCAGGTTACACTTTGCCTTTTAATTTACTGTTTATCTAGTATTTATTCAGACTAAGAGTACTTCTGCTTTCACAGTGATTTCTTATACTCCAATCTATGTAACCAAAGCAGCTACAGCTAATGCCATTCTGGGGAGATGCAGACACAAAGGGAAAGGTGAGAGAAATGCTTGAATGTATAACTGTACTTCTCTAGCAAATGGACACACTTAGCCATGCACACTTGTGACCTGAAGTGGCAACTTATTTTGCAAATTTCTGAGATATAGAAGAGGTCAATTAAAAGGAGGAGGCAATCAGGTGTCATGAAGGTAGCCCTTACATTGGGACTTGAAGTTAGAAGACCTAGTTCAAGTTTTAGCTTTCCAGAATATTAGCTGTCTGATGGTGTTTCTGTCAAAAAGCTAATGCAAATCCTATTTAGGATGAAATATTATTATTAAAGTTAATAATAATAATTAACAACTCATGAATGGCACTGATCACAAACATTATATATTTTTTAGCTACCATTCATCCTGCAAAGGAGTATCTTACTGATGAGAATTCTGACGTCAGTAAGTAGAGCTGGTACTGCTGGTAAACAGAAGTGAAAGACATTAATTCCATTGCTTTTTTTTTAAATTTTTTTAATGTTTATTTATTTTTGAGAGAGAGAGAGAGAGAGAGAAAGAGACAGAGAGAGCAAAAGCAGAGAAGGGGCAGAGAGGGAGACACAGAATCTGAAGCACGCTCCAGGCTCCAAGCTGTCAGCACAGAGCCCAACGCGGGGCTCGAACTCATGAGCTGTGAGATCATGACCTGAGCTGAAGTTACACACTCTACTGACTGAGCCACCCAGGCGCCCAATTCCATTACTCTTCATAGAAAACTTGTCATACTAAGTCCTCTGAAACACCTGGGCTAACCCTCTATTTTTTTCATTTGCCAGGAATTTTGGCTGAATTCAGGAACCCTTGATCTAATAAAAACCCTAAAATACAATGTTAGTGAAAAAATGTCTAAGCTCTCTCCTTAGCTCTTCTTCCTCTCTGCCCATTCTCTGTCCAAACACAACTTGTCACTTCAGTCAATGCCAGATGCATGGCAAGGTGAATTTATATTCAGTTGTTTGCCTGATTCAGATTGTGCATGTTTCTTAGCACTCTTAATGTCTCTCTGGATGCTTTGCATGTGCTTCCTGAGCAGCAGAGGCATGTGTTGATGAAAAGGAATTAACACACAGTAATCAAAATGGTCCCTGCTAGGGCAAGAAAGGGTATAATGGAATAATCTTGAAAGAGGACCATTTTCCATGGGTGTATAGATACTATCACGTGCAGCCTTGCCCATCTGTTGGCAGAATGGATTTTTAGCATATTGTCCACAGATGGATGATGTTAGGAGTGGCTACAATCCCTTGCCCCAGGCTTCTGAGCCAGAAGTGTGTCAGACTCATCTCTGGAGAATACTGCTGCTATATAGCATGTCTCACTCCTTTGCTGCTAGTGTTTTCCAAGTTGGCAAATGCATAAGCATATGATATTCGTTATTTAAAAAAAAAAGTGAGAAGTCATTTGGGATCTTCCTAAATTATTCTCTCTAGGAAAGAAGCTGAGAGAAAGAAAGATTTTCAAATCTGATTCCAATCTCGCAAATCGTTTGAACCGGAGTGTCTTCCTAACCTTGGCCTGCCAGCTGCTCTGCTCTGCCTCTCCTGAACCCCATCCATTTATGATTTTTGAGCCACCTGTCAGTATGATAAGCAGGAGAGAGGCTACAGCAAGAGGGCAAATTAGATGTGAATGTCTCTGTGAGCCTCTCTGTCAATGGAAGCAAATGCAATTACATGTTGAGCAGGCAGAGGATCCAAACCAGAGAAGCTGCATGCTATAGCAGAAAGCCACTGGAATGTGAGCTAGGAAATGGGCTCTAGTCTAATCCACAAGGGCTTCTGTATAGATGAAGTGACATTACATATGTTCTACGTCCAGTTACGACACACAGCAGATGCTCCATCTTTCCTTTTCCTGGTCCTGACTCTTTCATGAATTAATTGTGGTACTGAATAAATGAGCCATGCTCTCTACAATCTCATCTCTGGTGGAAGAAGAGCCCAGAATGAAGAACTCATATTTAGACACTATGTTGCCAAGCACTGTGCTAAGTGTTTAACATAAATTGTTACATTTGATCCTCATAACCACCCCTTATGGTGGATATTATCAGGGTGAGTCAAATAAGACATAGAACACTCTTGCCCAAGGTCATGCAAACTTTATTTTTTTAAGTTATTATTTTAATTCTAGTTAGTTAACATACAGTGTTATATGAGTTTCAGGTGTACAATATAGTGATTCCAAAATTCCATACATCACCCAGAACTCATTACAACAAGTGCACCCCTTAATCCCCATCATCCATTTAACCCATACCCCCATCTCATAACCATCAATTTGTTCTCTACTTTAAGAGTCTATTTTCTTGAATTGTTGCACTTTTTCTCCCCTTTGCTTATTTGTTTTGTATCTTAAATTCTCACTGGAGTGAAATCGTTCGGTGTTTCGTCTTTCTTGGACTTATTTTGCTTAGCATTATACTCTCTAGCTCCATCCAGGTCATTGCAAATGGAAATATTTCATTCTTTTTATGGCTGAAAAATATTCCTCTGTGTGTGTGTGTGTGTGTGTGTGTGTGTGTGTGTGTAACCACCTCTTCTGCTTCCATATTTTTGTAATTGCTATTGTAAATAATGCTACTATAAATGTAGGGGTGTACGTATCCCTTCGATTTAGTGTTTTTGTATTCTTTGGGTAAATACCCAGTAGTGTGACTGCTGGATTGTGGTTCTATTTTTAACTTTTTGAGGAAACGCCACACTGTCTTCCACAGTGGCTGTACCAGTTTGTATTTCCAACAGTGCACGAATGTTCCTCTATCTCCACATCCTTGCCAACATGTGTTGTTTCTTGTGTTACTGGTTTTAGCCACTCTGACAGGTATAAAGTGATATCTCATTATAGTTCTGATTTGCATTTCCTTGATGGAAAGTTTTTACATGTCCATTGGCCATATGTATGTCTTCATTGGAAAAATGTTCACGTCTTCTGCCCATTTTTTTTAAATTGTATTATTTGTGTTTTGGGTGTTGAATTTTTATCAATTCTTTATATATTTTGAATACTAACCCCTTATTGGCTATAACATTTGCAAATATATTTTACTATTCAGTAGGTTGCCTTTTAGTTTTATTGATTGTTTCCTACACTTCGCAGAACGTTTTAATTCGATATAGTCCCAATAGTTTACTTCCCTTTCCCTTTCCTCAGGGGACCTATCCAGAAAAATGTTACTATGGCTGATGTCACAAAAGTTACTGCCTGTGTTCTCTTCTAGGATTCTTATGGTTTCAGGTCTCACATTTAGGTCTTTAATTCATTTTGAATTTATTTTTGTGTATGATGTAAGAAAGTGGTCCAGTTTTCCCAACACCATTTGTTGAAGAGACTGTCTTTTTCCCATTGGATATTCCTTACTGCTTTGTCGAAGATTAATTGACCATATAGTTGTAGGTTTATTTCTAGGTTTTCTATTCTGTTCCATTGATCTATGTGACTATTTTAGTGCCAGTACCATACTGTTTTGATCACTACAGCTTTGTAATATGTAACTTGAAGTACAAAACTGTGATGCTTCTAGTTTTGCTTTGGTTTTTCAAGATGGCTTTGGCTATTCAGGGATTTCTGTGGTTCCATACAAATTTTAGAATTGCTTGTTCTAGTTCTATGAAAAATGCTGTTGGTACTTTGAGATTACATTAAATGTGTAGATTGCTTTGACGAGTATAGACATTTTAACAATATTTGTTCTTCCAACCCATGGACGTAGAATATCTGCATTTCTTTGTGGTCAACTTCTTTTTTCCTTTTTTAAAGTTAATTTTTAAAAATTTGAATCCAAGGTAGTTAACATATAGTGTTGTAATAATTTCAGGAATAGAATTCAGTGATTCATCCCTTACATATAACACCCAGTGCTCATCCCAACAAGTGTCCTTCTTAATGCCCATCACCCATGTAGCCCATCCACCCCATCCAACACCCCTCCAGCAACCCTCAGTTTATTCTCTGTATTTAAGAGTCTTTCATGGTTTGTCTCCCTATCTATTTTAAAATTACTTTTGCTTCCCTTCCCTTATGTTCATCTGTTTTGTATCTTAAATTCCACATATGAGTGAAATCATATGATATTTGTCTTTCTCTGACTTATTTCACTTAGCATAATGCACTCTAGTTCCATCCACGTTGTTGTAAATGGAAAGATTTCGTTCATTTTGATTGCTGAGTAATTGTGGTCCTCAATTTCTTTCATCAGCATTTTATAGTTTTCAGCATACAGGTCTTTCACCTCTTTGGTTAGGTTTATTACTAGGTATCTTATTATTTGGGTGCCAATGTAAATGGGATTGTTTTCTTAATTTCTCTTTCTGCTGCTTCATTAGTGGTGTATAGAAATGCAACAGACTTCTGTACATTGATATTGTATCTTTACTGAATTTGTTTATCGGTTCTAGAAGTCTTTTTTTTTTTTTTTTTGGTGGTGTCTGTCAGGTTTTCTATATATAGTATCATGTCATCTGCAAACAGTGAAAGTTTTACTTGTTCCTTACTGATTTGGATGCCTTTTATTTCTTTTTGTTATCTGATTGCTGTGGCTAGGACTTTGAATACGTTGAATAAAAGTGGTGAGAGTGGACATCCTTGTCTTGTTCCTGATCTTAGGGGTAAAACTCTCAGTTTTTTCCCATAAGGATGATGTCAACTGTGGGTTGTTCATATAACGGGTATGCAAACTTTAAATGACATTTTGGGTTTGTGGACTCTAATATCAAGGACAATGAGAGAATTGGAAACAATGTTTCTCAAAGTTTTCCTCATGGCAGAGGAATGGGAACACATGAGATTACTTCACATCTTCTGTTTTGTCTTTAAAATTCTTGGGGCGCCTGGGTGGCGCAGTCGGTTAAGCGTCCGACTTCAGCCAGGTCACGATCTCGCGGTCCGTGAGTTCGAGCCCCGCGTCGGGCTCTGGGCTGATGGCTCAGAGCCTGGAGCCTGTTTCCGATTCTGTGTCTCCCTCTCTCTCTGCCCCTCCCCCGTTCATGCTCTGTCTCTCTCTGTCCCAAAAATAAATAAACGTTGAAAAAAAAATTAAAAAAAAATAAATAAAATAAAATTTATATGGGTTTGGGGTGCCTGGGTGGCTCCATTGGTTAAGCGTCTGTCTTCAGCTCAGGTCATGATCTCATGGTTCCTGAGTTTGAGCCCCGCGTTAGGCTCTGTGCTGACAGCTTGGAGCCTGGAGCCTGCTTTGGATTCTGTTTCACCCTCTCTCTCTGCCCCTCCCCAACTCACACTCTGTCTCTGTCTCTCTCAAAAATAAATAAAAGTTAAAAAAATTAAAATAAAATAAAATAAATAAAATAAAATTCACATGGGTTTATTTGCATTCTATCCCATAATGCATGTGTGATTGTTTTGATAAAAAATGAATGCCTTATAGCTGTGTTTATTTTCTGACTCTATGTGTTCCCTTCACAGTGTTAGTTCCTAGATACATGCACATCCAGAAATGTGTTAATAATCAACTTTAGTAGGTGATCTCGATGGTCCCTTCTATTTTTAATGATTTATAGGTTCAACTAATTGCCCTGGTTATCAAACAATTAGGATTATATAGATAAACAGTTGTCAGAGTTACTTAGAAATGTAATGCTGTATATTCCAAAGATAATTGGTTAAAAATGTTGTTAATAGAGTAGTCTCCCTAGGCTAATGCAAGGGACAAGCTATTAGAGTTGACTGTCCACCACCTCTCCTGTGTAAGTGTATCTCATACAGTCAACTGCCCATGTGAGACATGTGGGCACCTTTGAAGAAAGGGAATGTGTCATTTCTCGGCTCCCAAACCTATGTTGTTCAAAGGTCAACTGTAATAGGATTTGCTCTTGTATTATCTTCGTAATTGATACATGTTTTACAGCTTCAGCCCTGACTTCTTCCCTGAGCTCTAAACCCTAATATCCACATCTTCCCTAAGACACATCTCAACTTCACCATGTCCTGATTCTCCTTCCAAAATCTGTTCCAACTGCAGCCTTTCCCAACTCAGAGGGAGCTCAATCCTGGTCAAAAAACCTTGAAGTCATTCTCAACTCTTCTTTCTTTAGCAGCTCACATCTAGTCCATCAACAAATCTTGAGGCATCCATCCTACACAGACATACAAAGTATCACCCCTTCTTGTGACTTCCACTGCTACCACCATGGTTTATAATTCACTTTCAGTTTCTTGCCTGTTAATTTCAACTGATTCTTAACAACCTCGCTGCTTACTAATTGCCTTCTAAACATTTATTCCCGGGATTCCAGAATGGTCCTCTTAAAATAAATTATATAAAGTTATTCTTTTGCTAAAAGCCCTAAAAGTAGAAGCCAAACTCCTTTTAATGGCGTGGAAGCCGCTATATGAGTGGACTCTGGGCTTACTGGCATCATCAGCTACTGCAGGATCAGTCCCTCAGCCACATTAGACTTGGTGCAGTTCCTAACATTTTCAGACTTATTCTTTTCTCTGGGTCTTTACATTTATCATTTCCTCTGTCTGGCACATTCTTTCCCTATGTATGCTCATGATTTCTTTCTGTACCTTCTTCAAGTGTTTGCTCAGATATTACCTAGAAGTTAAATCTTTGCTGATGAACTTACTTAAAATTACTCCTCTTTCTTGAATGTTTCTCCTTTACCCAATTTATTTTTCTCCACATTACTTATTATTTTCTAATATCTACTAGACTTTGCTTTAAATTTATTTTTGGTCTCTTCCCCCCGCCCTCCCCCACATACATTCCTATTCATAATAAAAAGGAAGGCCCATGTAAACATAATTTTTGTTTTGTTCATTGCTGGACCTGCCAGAATCTAGAAAAGTGCCCTGGCACATATCATGCACCTATTAAGTATTTGTTATTTGAATGAATTACATATAAAGAGATATTTCAACTCTTTTCCATTGATCAAAAAACTTAAAATTTATATTTTGGAAGAAAAATCCATATTTGGATGACAAAATAAGACAAGATTATTTGATATTTACTTTATATATTAAATGTAATTTAAACGTAGGTCGAAATGACACTACATATGACAAAGACAACCTGCCTTCATGATTTGTGTAAAGAGTATATTTGAAGTTTAAATAATCAAGTTGCTTAAAACTTAAAATGTTCATGATTTGTCTCTAAATTAAACCAGACATGTTCGTGTTTAAACCCAAAGCGACTTGAGGCCTCACAGTGTTTAGGGGAATGAATGAAGGTGCTCCGAACCCATGCATCTCATTCTTATCAGCTGCTCATCCCCTCCTGCTTTCAGTGTCCCTGGCGTTTCTGCGACTTCCCAACACTAGGGTCAATTTTTCTGCCAAGATGAGCGAGGCTCTTGGTGCCCTCTAGACGTCCCCACAAAGGCAGAATTGTGAAACTTTCCACCAGCCCGCCTCCCGGGTCCTCCGCAGCCTCTCCTGGTGCCGGTTATTGTGGGTTTGACACCTGAGGCGTCCCCTATACCCTCTGGAGTGCGTCCAGTCCCCTCCCGGGGCCCTCCTCCGGCTGGAACCCGGGCAGGGCTGCCGCCCTCTTCTGACCTTCTTCCCCTCCCTCCCGTGCACTGCTTGCCTGCTGTGAAAATGGCTGTGAACAGGTTCCGTTTTGAACTGGCCCTGGGGAAACAGGTCAGGAGCTGTGTGAACAAGGGTGAGGGATCAGAGCCGCCGGGCAACCGGGAACGAATTCTTTTAAACATTTATATGTGAAACAAATGCGGTGGAAACAAGTTTCCCGAAGAACAGACAAGATGACGGAAGTGGAGCCGGGGAAGAAGTGGAACTTGGGCAAGTTCACCTACCTTGGTGTGGAGCTCGACACCGCCTACCCCGGCTGAGGCTGCCGTGGTGCTCTGGGACCCGCCAGAGCCGGAGGGGGAAGCAGACGCCCTGCTACAGCGCCTGCGCAGAGCGGCGCGCAGCCAGGCGCCGCCCTGGGAGGCGGCCAGGTGGGAAAATGCACCTGCGGGCCTATCTGGACTTCCAGCCCCAGGTAGTGGGCTTCTGCAACAGCCCGGCCTTCAACTAGGTGGAAGACCAGCCTGAGATGATTGAATACTACCTGAGGCTTAAAAGCATGGTTGGCCCAATGTCTGAGCCACCCACCGCAGTAGCTTTATAGCCTGCTTGCCAATAAAGGTACAGCCTTCTCTTAAAAGGAAGGAAGGAGAGGGGCACCTAGGTGGCTCAGTCCCTTAAGCACAGGACTCTTCCTTAGGCTGGGGTCATGATCTAATGATTGGTGCTTTTGAGCCCCCTGTCAGTCAGAGTGGAGCCTGCTTGGGATTCTCTGTCTCCCTCCCTCTCTGCCCCTCCCCTGCTCCCTCTCTCTCTCTTTCAAAAATAAATAAAGTTTATTTTAAAAAAATAAAAGGAAGGAAGGAAAGAAGGAAGGAGAAAGCAAGCCTCTAGAAGGGTATTGGGTAACATGGATTTAAATATTTAATTCCTTTTTAGTTATTTACAATAACCAAGATTTGGAAACAACCTAAATGTCCATCAACAGATGAATGGATAAGAAAATGTTATATATAAATACAATGGAATGTTATTCAGCATAAAAAAGAAGGAAATGCTGTTTTTTATAACAAACTTGGTGAACCTTGAAGACTTC
The DNA here is from genome assembly GCF_018350155.1 of Leopardus geoffroyi. NCBI lineage: Eukaryota > Metazoa > Chordata > Mammalia > Carnivora > Felidae > Leopardus > Leopardus geoffroyi. Next base: position 44,493,697 of record NC_059329.1, on the reverse strand, counting down.
ATGCTATTGAAATAACCTAGTCACAAAAGGACAAATACTGTAAGATTCCACTTATATGACGTATCTCAAATAGTCAAACTCAGAGGGTAGATTGGTGGTTACCAGGGGAATGGGTTGGGAAAAGTAAAGAGTTGCTATTCATTGGGTATAGTTTTAGTAACACAAGAAGAAAAAGTTCTAGAGAGCTTTTTCCTGGTCGAGTTCAATATTGTGTGTATAGTTAACAATACTGTATTATACACTTAAAAATTTTTTGAAAGGGTAGATCTCATGATAAATGCTATTGCCACAATAAAAAAAGAGAGAAATTAAAATAGATACATATACTCTCTTAATGGCATATAAGCCCTTGCATAACTGAAAATCTTAGAAACATTGAACTAAAACAACTGTTCTGGTTTACAGAAGAAAAAAGAAGGTCTAGGGAAGGGGGATTATCTGCGTGGAGAAAGCTCCAGAACTGAGGAAGTCTCTTTACCAAAGTCATACACAATGTAGTTTGTATTCTAAAGTCCTTCCTTTTTTTCCCTTCCCAGTTTTAAGTATCCCAATTCAAACGCCAAGTCATTGCTACATTCCCTCCCATTCTTTTTTGTTCTTACTGGGTGTTATTTATTTTTATTAGTTACTAACCAGAAGTGATTTACTAATTCACCTTTTAATTTAATCTAATTTGGTTGTAAATGTTTATATCAACTTCTTTCTTACATTTAGTTCTGATATTTGCTACAGTAAATGGTTGTGAGCTTGTGCATATGTGAGAGAGAGGGAGAGAAAGGGAGAGAGAGAGAGAGAGAGAGAGAAAGAGAACCATGGATGATTAGGATCCTTATGAATTCTGATTGGTTGAATTTATTTGTGTTCCAACTATTAGAGAAAGATGCATATGTGCTCAGGAATAAAAGTAGCAATAACCAATTTTGCACTAGCGTAGGATCATATGTGTTTCATACTTTATATGATATTTTATTAAGTCTAAACATCTAACACTACTATCACTATATGGCTACTGCTACTGCAGCAACTAGCATTGCAGGAACATACTCTGTGCCAAACACTGTGCACTTCACTTCATGTACATTTTCTCATTTAATTCTCCCAAGAAGGCCTAGACAAATTAAGCTAATGGTGAACCTTCTTGAACACACCAGGTACTTTCTTGTGTCAGTAGATGTGCTGTTTCTTGTGCCTAAAAGTTTTCTTCTCTTGTATGCATTGGGTCAGTCCTATTTAGCCTTCAAATTTTTCTTTGGAAACCTCCTTGGGAAGTGTTTCAAGATGTGGATCTCACCCACACCTTTCCCTCTTACTTCCTCTTTGTCAGGCACACTTTACTGTTCTTTTTCTTTTCACAATTAAAAAATTACCATGTTTATGTCTTCAACTTTCTCTACTAGTTTAGCAGATTTTACAGTGCTCATGAACAACCTGTGACATGAAATCACATGCCCAAAGTCACAAACTCATCACTACTTTTTTCTTTTTTGTCTTTCCACATTACATTTAAGATTTTATTCCTTGTTTCAGATCTTATAGGTTAATGAATCTGCTAATAGATTTGTTTCTTTAAATTATTAAAATCTACTTTCTCTTTCTTGACTTAGATTTTATCTAGCACTTCAAATATCACAATAGTAGTGAGTTAGAGTGAGCCTGATCTGGTTTTCCCAGAACAGTGCAGGTGCAAGTAGTTGCCCCAGGTAAAGCCACTGTGTTAATTAACATAATTAATGCTTACACTTTAATTCTCAGAAATGTTCTGTTTTAGGCAAAAATTTCATAGTCACTTTAGAAATTGTGCATAAATGGCATACATCTCTCATTCCTGACTTCGTGGGAATTCTAATGTTTTTCTATCAATATCATGTTTGCTATATGTTTCTAGCAGATTTCTTTTTAATCTTAAGAAACTTTCTAGTCTCTACTTTGTTTTATTTTGATCAGGAATTGGCATTGACTTATCAAATGTTTTTATCATACTTGTTATATAGGTTATATTTTTTCTCTTAATATGTTAATCTAGTAAACTATGGTAATGGATTTTCTAATATTGAACAAAAATACGATAAACTATATTTATCATGGTGTATTACTAGTGTATCAAATTTCACAATTTGATGTATAGTTTATTTGGGATTTTAAAATCTATGTTTATGAGAATAGCCTAAATAACTATTTCCCACCTTGTCTGATTTGTGTTCCAAAGTTATAAAAGCCTAATAAAATGAGTTATAGATATTTCCATGTTTTTCCCTGTTCTATATTTATATTCCATAATCAAATACACCTGTAAAATATTTAGGTATATGCCTTTTAGAGTCATTTAAAATTTCTTTCATGATCTTTTATCATTTTTAGTTTTTCTGCATTTTCTATGTATTTTTGTTTCAATTAGATAATTTATGTTTTCCTGGCATAATATTCACCTATATTTTCAGATTTATTAGTATCAAGTTTTACCTAGTGTTTCCTTATATGTACTCTCTATATGTGTAGCTCTGACTCCTTTCTTACTGCTAATTGTGGTTTGTCTCTCTTTACTTGATTAAATTTGACACATGTTTGTCAAATTATTGGTCTTTTCAAATTAGAAGACTTTAGTTTTAATGATCACTTTTAATTTTCTGTTATTTATTTGCATTCTTATATTAATTTTGACTTAATCAGTATTAATTATTTGTATTTTCTTTGTCTTATTGCTTATTTTTCAACATATTCAGTTGAATGTTTAATTTACTCTCAGTCTATTTTTTAATGTACACATTTAGTGTAAAATATTTTCTTTGGAGTACTCTTTAGTGGCTCTACGGATGTTAATATGCAGGGTTTTTACTAATGTTCATTTCTAAGTAGGGTGTAATTTCAGTTAAGATTTCCTCTTCATACTAAAAAAAAGATCTCAGAAAGGAGATCCCAAATGAACATATTTCTTCTGCATATCTTTTTCTTTAATTTCAAAATTTATTTTTTTAGTCAGTGAATGTAGACTATATGATTTTTGTTTTTTGGGATTTGTTAAGATTTCCTTTGTGGTAAAATCCAAGATTAATGTTTATAAACGTTTCATGGATGATGAAAAGAATGAAAAGAACAAAGCTCTAAATAAGTTTGATTATTCATGGTATTTGTTACTTGATTCACCTAAATTTTATTTCATTTTTTTTCCTTTGGCTTCTTGATGTATTTGTGAGTTCAGTATATTAAAAAGGTTGTTATTGTGGAATTTTTGTGTGTGGATATTTCTATTAGTCTTTGCTTTATATGTTCTGAAACCATATTGCTAAGTACACATAGGTTTAGGACTGTTCTGTATTCTGAGTAGGTTCTTACCAATTCAAAATATCCCTTTTGACCCTCTATATTAATTTCACTTTGAATTATTTCTTGTTGGACATTAATATTCCTACACCCACCTTTGTTTATTTAACATTTGTCTGTCTCAATGTTTTGCATATGCAAGAATTGTGTTAACTGAAGGTGCTATGTCATTCAGTAACACAATTACATTATTTTTCTTTAGGCCTCAGCTTTAATTTATTTGGGCTTTTGTTTGTTGGCCTAGCCATCGTTACTTGTATTTTTATTGTATCTTTCACTCCAACTTTGTCCATTTGTAATGGCTCTATCTCAGCCCCTTATTTCTTAGGAATTGAATTCGGGGCTTTTTGTTACTATGCAAAGAGCAAGAAAGCATTTCTACTGGCTTCTCTCTTACTGACCTAATTTTGCTGCTAATTTGTCCTAGATTATGAGGGTGGGCACTGGCCTCCCAGAATAAGAACTTGTCTATCTATACACTTAGAGTTTTTAATATCTACTTGGAGTGTAGGGTGAGGTGAATATACTAGGGTTCATGATGTGATTTGAGCTCTTCAGAGACAAGTATGTGACAGTACCACAATACACAGGGAAGCAAAAGGTACAAATCATTATTTGAACATGTTAGAGTAGAAATGCATTAATATAGTATATGTAATAGATATGCCTATGTAACTTGGCTTTATTTAGGTAAATTGGAAAAAAAACGAAAAAATTTTCTAAAATGACTTCTGGATAACACTCTTATAGTCTTCTAATGCTCCTGGCACAGAGTCCACTGGCTACTTCACATCTCCTAATGCTACTGTGTCATCTATTGCTTCATCCAAAGCTATTGGAGACATCCAACATGTCTGGTGAAAACAAAAACAAAAAAGAAAGAAAAAAAAAAGAAAAAAAAGGGAAAAGAAAATCTTCATCTTGATCCCTAAGAGTAAAGTTAATGTGCTGGAAGAACCCTGAGAAATCAGCAAATAGGAGGAAAGTTGAAAATAAAATTAAGACTTCCCATGGCTCAGTAAAATGTCTCTGAAGGTGACACTATCAATCCTGATTTTCTTCTCTAAAAGTCTTAGGAGATAATTATGGAAAGAGCAATTAGTTTTCAAGACTGAAAGAAGAAAGTGTGTACAAATTATAAATTTTATATCAGCATTTTCAAAATTCATTCTATGAAGCTGGACTCAGAGGAGACTATTCATAAAAAATAAAATTCTAGAGTTAATATACATTAGCATATTTAAAGTTCTTAAGGAAAAGTATCCATTTAACTTAGAGCTATTAGGTTTTCCAAACCTTTAAAACTCTAAAATCTTTTATTTTATGAAACACCTATTACTATTTAGCAGTTCAGAAAGCCAATTTACTGCATTAGGTCATTTTCATAGACATATCATATAATTTATTATTTAGCATTTTTCCCGTTATAGAAGCATGATAGTTATGTAAAGCTTTATTTTGTGACAACTGGTAAAAATACAAGTTATATATAAATAAGCCAAATGTGTCTGATATATATGTGTGTGTGTGTGTGTGTGTGTGTGTGTATATATATATATATATATATATATATATATATATTTATACCACATGACTAGCCTGTTTATATAAATGTTTACATGGGTCATAAACCTCAAAAACACTCATATGTCATGGCAAAAATAAATGCTCTTGGTTTGGAGTAAAAGTTAATTTAAACTATTCGTTTATGTGGAGGTTAAGTTTTTCTATAATACTTTTTGTTTAGGACTCTAAGAATGGCCATATAAGCTGAGTCTCCAGGTTTTCTTCACAGAATTTATCTTCCAAAATACTTCTTAAAAATAATAAACAGGGTGAAATGTAGTAGCTGATTCTGAATTACAAAATACTTTGAGAAAAAAAAGTAAATACTATACTGTTTCTAAGGAGATAATTTCATTAATATAATCTATTTATCTACCTATGTATCTAGCTAACTACACTAAAAAGTAAATGATTGAGAATTGTTTTTAAAAACTGATCATTCATGTACAGTATAACCAAAAATTGGCCAGTGTTCAGCATAGATTATAACAGAAGAAAAGCATTCTTTCTGTGGTGTTTAAGATCAATTTGCTAAGTCATCCTAAATGGACAGTTCCAAGGTTGCATGAGTTCAAACCTCAACAGGCTACCCGCCACCCCCCCCCAACAGTGATATATACTTTAAGTGGGACAAGAATTTTTTATAGTAATATTCCATATATTTAAGATGAATATTAACTGTATTATAAATTCTATATTGCCACTAATAATAACTATTATCTATTGAGCATTTGTCATGTACCAGAAATGCTGGATATGAAAGAAATCTCACAGATTATTGTAATTCATCTCTGCATTTAAAGAAAGAGGAACTGAGTTATAGAGAACTCAAGGTAATTTTTCCAAGTTATATGCGTCAGAGTAATGGATTTTTTAATTCACTGCCATTTCTATCACATCAGCTGGTTTTGACTGTCCTACCATGAGTCTATGGAGTCTTACAAGACTCATTTGATCTTTAGAAAATGATTTGCTGTATGTGGTCCAGATATCTCACCTCAGTCATCTCACCTTAGCCTTAAGTTTATATAAATATATGCCCATTTGTATTACTTCACAATAGAAGACACTGAAGCAGGAGAGTCTGACAAAGCACACAAAATGGTTTTCTTTTTTAAGATCAAACATATTTTGTATCAATTTCCATATGTATAAGAATATATGTATATACATATTATATGTGTATAAATAATACAATGTAGGGAAGCAGAGAGAAGCTATGTTTTAAAGTCTACATTGTTTTTCTCTTCCACACATCATGCTTTTAGGTTTTAGATAATTTGTGTTCAAGGAGTGTAAATTTGCTTAAGAATCCATCAAAGTAGAAAGTGATTTCACAAGTAATTTTTTTTTCTGGTAAAATTATACAGATATGCCCATACATGCGCACACAAACAAACATACACACAGAGACACATACACAGATGGACTCAAAAGGAAAAAATCTACACAGATGTGTGTTGTTTGTGTACACATCCAGACATTCACAGATACATAAACACACATAATCTATATTATTTTTATGATGTAACCTCTACCAACACAGATAATTGTGGCACTATAATTCGTATTTGTATTTCCAGACACAAAAGCAAGGTATAATCCCTACATGCTTCATTGTTTTTTTAAAAAAATATTTGTCTTAAAAGGTGTTTGTAGATGTCTTTGAGGACAGCATCTTGGGTTGGTTTATGGTTGGTTTACATTTTTAATTTAATCTATTGTCCATAGGCTACTTTGTCAATCCCATAATTTGAATGTATATATCATTCAGAATTTAAGATTAATTAATAGTATGGCTCTTTGGGTCTTAGAAAACACTATTAAGACAACATTCTAAACATTTAAGGGGAAGAATCTTAAAGTCATACCATAGTTTCTTTTTTAATATTTTTCAAAAAGTAACTGACTTCACAAACACCAACTATAACATGATTTAGACAACTGAGAAACAGGCAAGTGTACTTTTGAAGGCTAAAATAAAACACATTTATACAAGTACAAAGCAAAACAATGCTGATAAAAATGTTAAACTTTATGAAAAAAATCATTTGCAATTCACATCAAAATAATTTAACATTCTCTATTGTTTTAATAGTACAAGCTGCAACAACAGAAAAAGAACAGATACGCGCACACAATTTTAAAACCAAATCCGTTAAAGTGCAGAAAAAAGTAAGTACAAGCACTTGTAGCCCACACAAATCTTTTAGGATTGGCACCATCTCTCTAAAACATCTATATTCTATATAGATTTCTAATTACAACACCACCAGCAGCTGCCATTGAATTCTAGAAATACACACAATATACATAGTATATTTGTTCACATTGGGAAGATCAGTGAAATTCAGCCAACTATTTTATACATGCCTCACTCTTCAACAGATAGTAGAGAATCTCCCAGGCCTCAGACCCTCTTAAAAGTGAATTTCAATTTATCTTTATGTTTTTCACTGATCTGTATTTTTTTCACAGTATAAAATTGTAAATGGTAACTATAGAGATTCTGACAGCTTGAGGGTTATTAATAAGCTGTGGCTAAATGTGAACTCAGATAATACTTTTGAAGTCTCCAAAACATGTACATTTTGCTGGGAGACTAGCATAGGAAATGGGTTTTTTTGTTTTTGTTTTTTTGTTTTTTGTTTTTTCTTAAAAAGTGGTTAATTCCTGGTTTGGAAGTCACAGAACTGCAGCAGAGCCATTACACAATTCATTCACAGTCAGAAATAGCTCCTAGTCTTCCTGATCACTTGCTGGTAACAGCAGAAGTTTGGGAAAGACTTTTACTAACAAGGATTAGTACATTCGGGGATTTACTGTTTTTCTTTACTTCAGTCAAATCTCATATGGTTTTCCTTTGTGTACTCCCTTCTGCTCCCCACCCCTAACCGAGAGAGAAGCTTCTTCCCAATCCACATAGGGTCTTCTCAGGCTGCCCCTACTCCTCTCCCAGAACAGAAGAGTGAGTGGACTCCTTAGATGGTCCATATAACTCGATCAAAGTAGGTCTTCTTCTTTTCATCCTTGGACCAAACTGTCCTTTAGGGTCACTTTTCTGAATCTCAGCATTTCACTGTCTTTTCCCCTTCCTTTTAGTCATGCTGGTCCGACTGAGTGATCACTGGGCACCAGGAACAGACTGTTTTCAAGGAAATTCAATGAAAATAGGTACCCAAATGAATTGCGAAGTTCATATCCTAGCCCTAGAATGAATATTCAGTTTTCCTTGTAGATTTATTACTTGGAACCTGGTATTAGAATTGGCAAAGAGACAGAGTTAGCATCATTCCAAAATAAAAGATCCCAAAAGTGCATTACTAATATTATGCATTATAGAATGTACTGAATGAAGGGCAAAGGGCATAAAAACACAGAGAAAAGTACACCTTGTTCTCCTCTAATTGGATGAATATTTTTCTTATTACAGTTGATTATAATTTCATATGGCATTATCAGACAGCAATTTATTTGTATTACATTTTAATTTCTGATGAATTTTCTCATAAAGTGGTGTATTTTTTTAAAGAAATATGTTACTAAAAATTTAGAAGAGAAATTTGATCATGGAGAAAGTTTTTTAAAAATATTCTGTTGGTCAACACGGTGAAACTTACACTTGAGAATAAAATGGAAATCAACCTAAAGTCATGGGAAACGAATTTAAAACTTAGTTGAGTATATTTGGAAAGGTTTCAATGTTTAAGAAATCAAAATGGTAATCCTCAGGTGAATGCCACCCTTTTCATGAGGATTGAAGGGTGTTAATCAAAATATTTACATTTGTTTTTTAAGTGGAGGCAGAGTTCACGTTCAATGAAACTATAAAGCTTAGCTAAATTCACTCTGCTTCAAGAGTCTCATTGTAACATGTGGGTTCAGGGTGCTCTGATGATATTTTCAAATGTGGTATGGTGAGTTTGATTTTCAAGTTTATATTTTAGTAAACTAATATCAGCTTTTAACATTTTATACTGGGAGATTTGATTTTAAATTTAATATAAGAACAGATATAAGTAAAGGAAAATCAAGAAGTATATTGCCTATAACTTTCAAAAGTGGGGCATGATAAATTACACCAATGGATATATTTCCATTTCTCAATTCCTTTTTTAAAGTAGATATGAAATAAAAAAAATACATGCCAATATAAGGATATTGAGCTCAAGGAAAAAGGTTTCATTTATTTTTCTTTCTGCTAAAAATATACTTCTGCCTCACAGCAAATCTTTTTCATAAGGCTAGCTTTAGTATAAGGCTGGATCAACTGAACTTTAAATTTATAGGACACCTCCTCCTTTTATTACTATCTTTATTTTAAAATTTAAAATGAAACGAAACAAAACCAAACCAAACCAAAACAAAACAACACAAAAAAACATTTGGCACCTGAGGACAACTGTAATGAGAAGAAGAAAGAGATGACTGTGGATGCAGGTCTTGAGCTATGAATTCTACCTATATGAGCCTATTAAAGCACATGTATTTCTAGTATATCTTTAAATCTCTTTTCTGCAGTATTTAAAAAGTGACAGTATGAAGTGCACAAAATCATATTAATAATTATTTTAAAAAGGAAATACTAATAATTGCTTTGCCTCTTTTTGGAATGGCTAAGAGACTGTGTGGTTTATATTCATTAAGGTTCCTCTGTTTTAATATTCTGTATTGCTTTGAAAAATCTACATTTGTCATAGTTCATAGCTGCCCTCTTTAAGCAGCCAAAAAAAGTTAAAATCACTGCTCACTGGCATAGCTAAATCTCTGCTAAGCCGACTTGACACAGTTTAAAATTTCCAGCGTATTAAGATTGTGTTAACTTTTTGAACAACAGTCCCTCTAATCATGTCGCTGTCTTCGCTGGGTCTATAGACCATTCTTCCAGTGGTGGGACTTGGAAAGAACAGAGGAGCTCTTTGTGCATCAGGTTCTCAAAAGAAAGGAATGGAGAAGCCCAAATGCATATTTTAATATTTTAGCTGGCAATGCTAATGGAACAGCATTCATAAGGAGGAGTGGCCACATTTCAGGAAAGTGATAGCCAAGCTGGAGCTCAGGAATTATTATTATTATAAAGAGAATTTCCAGCTACACAACGGTACCCCAGTGAGGGAATTACAAAACAGTATTCCAGAAAATATTTTTTTGCTACTCCAGTATTGATTGGCAACATGGTGAAATAGTCAAGAAATCTTCCATTGGTTTTCTTGGTTAATGGAGGTGAATTGAAATAACTAGGTGGACTCCCGGATGCAGGCTTTTGAAAGAGGATTTCAAAACCAAATTGGAGAGGAATGTCTCTGGTAAAAGCCTTATACACATCAGCGCAGCACTCATTATCCAGTTGTGTGTTATGCATGGGACACACTCACAACAATGCCTCAGTAAATACTGGGCCCAAATTACTGCTTTTCAAAGTCTTTAAAGGACAGAAAAAAAAAAAAAAAAAAAAAAAAACGGAAAAAAACCCCAAAAAACAAAAAAAGAGAGCGAAAGGTTGATGTTTTGGTCCCAGATTTTGAGTTTGTTAGAAAATGTACATTCATGTTTGGTGAATCAAAGAATCTTCTGGGAAAAGAATTAAAGTAAACAAACAAAACTTTGTACAGTTGCTTAATAACTATGCTTTTCCCCCTCCATTATGCTGTTACACACTCATTGCTTCCCTAGAGCAAAGCACTTGGTATGGAACTGGTTCAACAGACTCTTGTCAGCCCTCAAAAATATAAGCAGTGTTTCTTAAAAGCCCATGTTTTCTAAGGCCACTAGAAGAAAATCTGCCAAAGGATTTGTGGTCGGTGTCTTCGTCGGTTGATGTTAAATAGCACTATTAATCTCGTGTTTCCATTAAGGGTGTACTTGGCATCTTCCACCTCGGGTCTTAACCAGGCGACTATGCTTGTCACTGTGTCTGCGTGAACACGGGAGGTCTTGGCTCCCTTGGCGGAACCCAGCGTGGTTTCCAATGACATTCACAACGACGAGGAGCTCTGAGTGTAATCTCTTATGATAAGTGTGTCATATTTGGGAGACGAAGGGATACAGAGGGCCGACTCCGACACTGGCGAGTTGGGGGTTGTACTCCCCGAGTCCACCGAGTCTCTGAAGGGGGACGGCGGGGTGAGAGCCACCAGCTCTTCCAGGTCCGGCTTGCCGGCTGCAGCTTCCGGCCCGGCTGTAGGCGTCTCCCGAGCAGCGCCCCCAGCCGGCGGGGCCGCCGCCGCTGGCTGCGCGCCGCCCGTGACCTCGATGGCGGGCAGCGGCTGGATTTCGGCGAACGTCGTCATGGTTGTGGGCAGCTGGATCTCTTTGGGGATCAGGTACGACGAGCAGAGCGGGGCGCCCACGCCGGGGCCGGGGGCCGTGGTGGACAGCATCATGGAATTGAGCTCGCTGATGTTGGCGGTGAAGCGGGTGACCACACTGCTGATCTGCTCCATGAGCGAGCCCTGCGAGGAGCTGCTGCGCGCCGCGGGCTCCGAGTGCAGCGACGGCACGTCGTCGTCCGTGCGGCTGGCGGAGCCCGCGCGCTGGCTCAGCGTGCTGATGGGCGACGGCGAGCGAGGGCGCGCGGGCGCGGGGAAGTGCTCCTCTGCTTCCGCCACGTCGTACAGCCCCTTGGGGCCGGCGTCCGGGGGCTCCGGCCCACCGGGGCCGCCGCCCGCGCCCCCCGCGCCGCCCGCAGCCCCGGCGCCACCGCCCGCGCCGCCTGCGCCCAGGCCGCGGCTCTCCGTGCTCTTGGGGAAGGGTTTGATGACGGCCGTTTGGTTGGGGTTCTCTTTCTTGTTGATGTGGATGGACAGCCGCTGCCACAGGTGCTGCCCCCGGCTGCTCTTCTCATTCTGGGCCCACGTGACGGATTTGCCATTGGAGCTGCGGAGAGAAGGGAGACTAGAGGTGACTCAGAGGTTCAGGGGGAGCGGGTCCCCAGCCCTGGGTTATGGATTGGGAAGGACGGCGTCAAAGGACACCTCCAGAGATCGTGGAAGCGGCATTTGTTTCCTTGTTTTGAGTAAAGGCCGCTTTACTGTATTGGCCTTGCCTTCCTTACCATGAAAGTGTATCAGAGGGGATAGTAGTAAGGGTCGAGGAGTATTTATGGAGATTCTGCAGTAGTTCTGAGCAGCAGCTGGTTATGTTGCAAACCTAGAAGCCAGGGCCTGGATTATTATGGTGCCATTGAGCAGAAGCACCTGGTACAGGGCAAGGGCTTCCTGCAGTTGGCAGCCTCTGAAAGGAAAACTTGGAACTAGAACAACTAACCAACCCAAACACAAGAGGGCAGGGAAAGCGTTGGGGTCAAGGGTTACCAGGCAATAGACAGTGGTTCCAGTTCAGTTTTTATTCTGCGAGCCAATGATTGGTGTATTTGGCTAGGGATTTCTGTTTGAATTCCTGACCTTGAACATGGTTTTAGTCTGCCTTATCTGCTGGAAAATAGAAATTCAAGGAACACATATACAAAGTTCTAATCAATTAGAGCTTTTCTACTTCACCCACATTTTCCTCACAAATTTATTTTTAGGCCTAAAACTTGAATAACAGTTCTGTGAGGGAGCATATTGCCTCTGGCACCTAGCATATTGCTTTCCAACTAGGGTCTTGATGAGTGTTACCTGACATGATTTCCTACGACCTTTCTCCCTCTTCCCTTTCCCTAAGTAGTGCATTTTGGTCCTGCAGCATGAGGTCTGAAAGCTGCTCTGATGATACAATTGGCGCCTGAGCCTCAGATCCTGACTGTGTCCTCCTTACTATTAAATATGACACAACCTCTAAATCTACAGACCCTGTGTCAGAAACCTCACTTATGGTCAGAGAATGTGGCCTGACCTTCAGGGATGTTCTATGGAGAGACCCTCGGGTGATGGCTCATCACAAAGAAATCCAAGATCTCTGTAACTAGGGGGTCTGTTTTGTCCAGACAGCTCTGCCCTAGGTGCTGTGACCAGGAGATAGCCTTGGACAGTCTATGACCCAAGGCTTTGACCACCCAACTTTATCATCTCGGCCAGTGGTGATTAAACTTAATTGTGCCTAAAACTCACCTAGGGTATTTGTCAAATAGCCCAGGCAGGACCCCAGAAGATTCTGATCACCTAGATAAGGTTCCAAAGATCTATGCATTTTGTAAGCACTCCATCCCCAAAGAAGCTGTCCTTTCTTTCTGGGTTCCCATTGCTCCCTTGGCCTCCTTGCTGGACGGCCTTTGCCTGGCAGGGGGCTGAATTGTATTTGGAGCTCACTTGCCTTGCGGCTACCGGACTTCAACTGCCAGATCCAGTCTGCCTGAGATACCTGTGCCTTTGATAACAGATCGGTGTTTCTGCAGTTCCTATAACAGGATGCTTTTGTCTCTTTCCCATACTTTCCCATTTCTTCCATCTTTCCTTTTCCTCTTTGTGGTCTTCCTTTTTCTGCTTCTTCCTCTGAAATCTCATTCCACTTAATCTACCCAATAGTTTGCAACCTGGTGTCCTTTAGAATTCTGGAATGTGATATGTCCCCCACCCCTGCCCCTCTTCCTGCAAAGGATGGATCAATTATTTCCAGCTTTGGAGGTTGCTGTACATCCACGGTAGCAGAATGGGCCCTGCCAAACCTAACTTTCCTTTCCAGGAGAGTTTCAGGAAAGGAATGTTTCTACATTTTGCATTAACCTGACCTGCCACCTTTTATGTGTTTAGTGCATTACTTTCTTCTTCCTAGGTGTCTACTGAGTTCTGGAACATGGCACAGAAGAAATGGGCCAGACTATTTATGGGATTTGATTGGGAGGATGGTTGCCAACAACCCCCTTTCTCTCCTACCAGCAAGGTAAGAAACATGCATGTTGGAAAGGAAAATTAGTCGTTCAGGTTGCTGAGGCCACTTTTAATACAAAGCTTGGGCTATAAACTAGAAGCATAACTGGATTTATCCTACTAAGCTTTACTCTAGGAAAGTTCTTGCTCCCAACATGGAGAGGTTTTGATGGAACGTAACTCTGGGTATTAACAGTGTCAGTCTTTGGAATCACATGCAGTAGTGCCTAAAAACTTGACAGCAGATGGAAAAGCCTTTGGATGAATGTGTGAGAAGGAAACTATCCTAACCAGCCAATCTGCACAAAATACTGACATTTTTCTTGGCCATGCCTTTGCTTAGTGTCCATGGTCATTTGGGAGAGAGAGCGCCAAACAATCTGAATACCAATGGAAATGGACACAGGAGACACCAGAGAAATGGAGTCCAAATGTAAGTACCTCATTTCATTCCTTGGGTCATGAAAGGTTTTTTGCTCCAAAATAAATGAGAACTTTTTAAAAAGTTTTTTTTTTAAATCCTGACTTATGACATTAATCTGTTTATTAGTAGAATGTAGTTTCCACAGGAAACAGACAGGGAACTAATCTATCTTGTTCATTAGCACACAGGATGTTAATAAGCATTTGATGGACGAATAGGATTCTTAAGCTAACCAGTCTTAAGAACCATTGTGTGGTGTCCTGGAAAGTGCAATGGACAAAGGACCCTCAAATCTGGATTCTAATCCTGGATCTGCCATCCTGAATGCTTGGAAAACAATAGTCTCTAAGCCTTGGTAAAAAGCAGAGAGCAATCCTTTGGTGAAAGCTGTCATGAGGATTAAATGAGACCATATAGATGAAAGCTTCTTGTAAGGAGAGGGTATCTAAGAGTGTTAATTTTTGCATTCTATGTGAACACTACATTTCAGAAAATAAAAACAGTATACTTGTGGTTTTGAGCTCTGGTTGAGAAACAAAGAATTCAATACAAAGTAAAATATGTAGTAAAGCCAAAAAATATTTTTGGTTGTTCCTCCTTAACCTGACCAACTGTACCAAGAATTGGAGTTCCATCGGGTTTGCTCTGTTGGGGTTTTTTCCCTGCTAATTTGTCTCCTTGGTGATCAAATCCACTCTACTAAATTCTGCATTATTTTTCTTCCACAATTTACTTCTTCCTGAAATGCTCTTTCATTGTGCTCCCTCCTCTCTGCCTTTTTCTTTCTTTCGGCCTAAGCTCTTACCATTTTTTTTTTAATTTTATTTTATCTTAATTGCTTTTATTTGAGAGAAGCATTCCTGACCCCATCCCAACTAGGTTAGATTCCCAGAGTCCTTTCATTAGGCACTTAATAACTCTTTGCTGTATATCTACCTCACCTGCTGAGTGGAGTGTTCTGAGGGTACAGACAGAGGGTTCTTTGTTTTCTGTTATATCCATAGTACTTCATGCATTGCCTAGAACATGATATGTGCTCGATAATATTTTGAACTAATAACTGAGTGGATAAGTGAATTTGATTTAAAAAAATCCATACTGAATTGTTTTTGGTAGAATTAAGTTTTAAAAATAATTCAATAGTAAAAAAATAATTCAATGTTAATGAAATTCTGTTTTGTCTTATGAATCAATCTTTTTATAAACTCACTGTAATCAATAGTACTTAGTACATATTTCATTAACCAAGTACAAGAACACAGATCTTCATCTCTACTGTGAAAATCATAAAGGAAGTATTTGTTCCTTTTCTGTAATTTATATGTATATGTATGTGTGTGTGTGTGTGTGTGTGTGTGTGTGTGTGTGTGTGTATGTGTAGTGAAACTTCTTAGTGATGAAAGCTTATGGAGGCAGTATGGATAGTAGACCCAGAATGTGGGTTTAAGGTATGGCCCTCAGTGATGTTGGGCAAATCACTTAATACCTTTGCACCTCTTTGTTCTTTGGTAAAAAATGGAAGAAATAAACCTCTCCTGCTCACCTCACATGATTTCTGAAAGAAACTAAATGGTGGTACACGTGAGAGTACTTTATAAACCATAGTACCTCTGCAGACCTCACTATCAAATCTTCCGGGGTGCCTGGGTAGCTCAGTCAGTTAAGCATCTGACTTCTTTGGCTCAGGTCATGATCTCGCAGTTCGTGAGTTCAAGCCCTGTGTCAGGCTCTGTCCTGACAGCTCAGAGCCTGGAGCCTACTTCGGATTCTGTGTCTCCCTCTCTCTCTGCCCCTCCCTGCTCATGCTCTCTCTGTTTTTCTCTCTCTCAAAAAAACAAAACAAAACAAAACAAAAAAAACAATAAAAACAAATAAATAAACCTTAGAAAAATCTTCCAATCACTTGAGGTAAAATCTTTATTATTATTGTTGTTGTTATTACTGAGAACTTTTTTTTTTTTAAACATCAGGATTATACATTTTTCCTAAGGACCCTGAGGTAAGAAAAGGGAAAGCAAACTTTTCCGTACTGGTCTATAGCACTTGACTTTTCCCACTGAATATTTTGGACATTAGAAAAGAAGGAGGAGGAAAGAGGAGTGGAGGAAAGAAACAGAATACATGGTTTGCTACCTGGAAAGGAGGACAATTTGGCCAAAAAAAACCCAAAAACAAACAAAAAAAAAAACATAAAAACTTTGTGCTCTTTCCAGGTACCAATTAACCCTTTATCAAATATAATACTGCATAATTTACTACTATGACAATTTGTTCTTTATTTCTTGGGGGGAGGTGCATTTTGATCATGTTATTTGAGACTTAGGTTTTTTTGTTTACATTTGTGTCTGCCAAAATGACACCTTCTACCTTTATTCTTAGAAGTTTTTTTTTTCCCAGGGTCAGCCAGGAGAGAGGAATAGTAAGATAATGAGCTTCCTAATACAAAAAAAATACTTCAAAAAGTTTTTTTTAAAGCTTGTAATGTCACTAGCAAATATGTCTGTGGAATGACTTCAGAAAATACTAGGCCAAAAAAACAATTTCATGAATTAAGAATATTATAAGTAGAAAGTTTCCAATTGCAGTTCCATTTTCTGTACATTTTCTTAAGCTTTTTATCAATATATTTTGAGTTGCAAAGTATGGAAATAAAGTTTTTAAAAAATAATGAGGAATTGGATATTGTTTATATCCAGACATTCTAAATTAGGTGGAATAATTTCTTTCTGAGCCTTGCCTAAAATATGACATCTTAATTATGACAATTACACTGAGAAATACACCATAATATATAAGAAAATGATAGAATCATCCATATAAATTTCCCCAGTTAAGCATAAATGGATATAAATAGCCATCTCACTGACAAAAAAAATAAATGGCTGCGATGACATATGCATTAGAAATATATGTACAGACAAAAACACTTGAGTAAATGAAAATGAATTATCCACCAAAGACACCATAATCAAAGCAATATCACCTTATATTTGCATAGTGCTTTAAAAGTACTTTTCCGGACACTGATTGTCAAGGGTAGATAGGATCAATGTCTTTGTCCTCCTTCCAAAAATAAGAAAATTGAGGCTCAGTGAGATAGGTGATTTGCCCAAAGTTAAGCAGTTAGATAATGGCAACCTGGGACCAATACTATCTCATGATTTCCAATTCCATTTTTCCTGACAGTACAATGTCCCATCTTTGCTTTGTGAAGTGAGCTGTCCTTATTTCACGGAAGAGAAGACCTCTGGTGTTACCTGGTGATGATGTGTGTTTTTAAGTAGAAACATTAGTCATTTGATTTACATTCTCTATTACCATGTCTTTGTACTTCTTAATCATCTACTTTGGGGTCTCAAGAAAGCACCCTATATCACTCTTTGGCCTCAAATAGCACAGGTTGATCAAGCACTTATATTTGTCAAAGATAATGACTGGATGCCTCAATGATGAAGGCACTTGAAGCTTACAACCATATAAATATTATATGGCAATTTTCAGCCCCTCTTTTTTTCCCCATGCTGTGATCTGGTAAAAGACAGTTGTCCTATATAAGGACAGCCCTAATAAATGTAGCCCACTTATTTTCTCTCTGACTTATTTTGAAATACAACTAAAAAGAATGGTATAAATTTGAGGATAACCTTAAATCTGCACTATTTTGCAAATTTTGGTATTTCAACCAATAGTGGTAATAAATGATATGTGATACCTTTGCAAATGATTGTGATTCATCAGTACTTTTTAAATTTTTTTTAATGTTTATTTATTTTTGAGAGAGAGAAAGACAGAGCATGAGTAGGGGAAAGGGCAGAGAGAAAGGGAGAGACAGAATCCAAAGCAGGCTCCAGGCTCTGAGCTGTCAGCATAAAGCCCGACACGGGGCTCAAAGCCACAAACCATGAGATCATGACCTGAGCTGAAGTTGGATGCTTAACTAACTGAGCCACCCAGGTGCCCCTATTCATCAGTACTTTTTGATATTCTGGTGTCGAGTTACTGATATGAGACTTGCCTCAAAGAGGGCAAGAGAAAAGATGCACATAGAAGGCTAGCAATATGAGTTACTCATAGTATTTTGATAGAAGGGTTATTTTTCTTTTTCTTAGGACCTCGAAATGAGGAAGTAGATGGGCAGGTGGAATGTTGCTAAGGGCAAAGCCTGAGAGATTGTGGAGCATGGAAACAAGTAGTTCATGGGGTAACTTACTATAGGGTACAGATCACAAGGGATTCAATACTTCACAACAAGAAGAAACTTTCCAGCAGGGGAGGGGCCAGGGAATGATGCTTGCGTACAAGAGACAGATTGAATCTACACCTTGAAAAATTAGTAGATTATGGCAAAATCCAAAAGGAGCAGTAGGCATTGGCATCCAGGAAAAATAGCAGTGACATAGGTTCAGGAATCCATAAGGATATTCTAAGATAATCAGTAGTCCAGTCTGACTAGGTGGGGATGGAGAATAAGTGGAAGCATCAGGAGTAGAGTTGGGATATTTTTGTCTGCTGTAAAAATTCTTTGTGGTCACCCCTGACCTACAAGGATCTTCCTTTTCCTTTCTTTTGCTATTTTAATAACTAATTCATAATTAACCTTGGACTTGTTAGACTCTGGGATAGATAGATGGTCTAATATAGTTGACCAGAGAAATGGTCTAATTATTAGATATATATGAAACCTACATGCTAGATCAATAGATGAATGAATATATAAACAAATACTCATGAGTTATTTTCTATGTTATTTAAGTGCAGGAATTATTTTTTGTTATTTAGTATTTTATATATTTGGTATTTCTCAAGCTCAACAAAAGCAATTAAATTTAGGAATCACGCCATAACCTTCTTTAAACCCTCATTGCAGCTTCATCCATTGACCCTATTCCTTGTTTGGCCCCAGTCCTGGTCCTACTTCAGGAATATGTTAGGACCTAATTAACATCTGTTAGGTTAATTAGTCCTTCAGGCAATAAGGAGCCAAGAAGATTGACACAAGCAAAATAGTGTGTCCAGGGTAGATTTAAGAAGCTGTTTTAATAATGCAGTGATACAGTGTTAAGATCTTAACAGGTGTGAAAAAATGATGAAAAGGAATATAGTGGTATTCTAAAACTATTGTGAAAGAAAAGATGTTTGTCCTTGGTACTGGAGGAATTTAGACAAAAGGTTGCTCACTGGGGAAAGAAGTTTCAAGGAAGGATTTGCAAATAAAGTGGAGATTAACGAGGCCTTAAAGACTGGGAAATGTTAAAATAACATGGATAAACAAAATCCAATTAATATTTATGTGTTGCATATATGGCAAAGAAGGTAATTCCACATACCCAACCCCTTGAAACCCTTCCAACAACCTTGTGAGGTGGACTTTCGCCTCCCTTTTAAGTAGCTGTGATCCAGCAGGGGCTGCCTGCTTCTATGATAATCCCCCCAGGGAATGTCTCTCACTAGGCATTCAGTCTCTAATGAAGTCCTTGTGGGAGGAGAACCATTGGCTCTATTTTAACTAGTCTTTGGTTTAACAGGCGGCCTTTTCGACATGTCACGATCCATTCAGGGTGGGTTACTCAAGTGCCCAGTGGTTCTAGTACAGCTGGTACTTGCCCCACGTCCCCATAAAGAGAAGCATCTAACAAAGGATGTAAAGCATGTTCCAAGCAGAGGCATTTTGTTGGATCATCAGAGCATTTTCTTTCTCAAGTTAAGCTATTTTTTTTTTCATTCAAAAATCAGGAACTCAGACTCAAACCTCAAACTAAACTACTCCTCATACTGAGATGTAAATTCTACACTTGAGGTGCTTCAACTAAGATTAGAGGATTTTTTTCCCCAAAATGGAAATGATTTTCTCCAGCAATTACTATAAAGCACAGATTACAATTTCATAAAGAGAGAACAAAAGAAGACACAGCTATTTTGCACCCATTGGCTGATACCACAGAGAAGTCTTTGTGGGAAAATCCAGCTTGATTTAAAGCCTTGAATAAAACATAGGATTAGGATTGATGACTAAGAAGAGGAGGGTCCTGGAATGATAATAGCTCCCCTTTGAATAGAATTTTATACCTCACAAGGTATTTTCATCTGTTTTATTATATTTGACCTTCACAACAGCTGTATAATATAGCACTTATTGCATGGTATTTTTAATCACTTATTTACCAGTCTGTTTCTGGATTAAACCTGAGCACTCCAAGGGCAGTAACTGGGAGCATTTCCAATGCTTGGTATGGTGTCTGGGGCAGAGTAGGTGGGCTGGGAGTGTTAGGGAAAGGAAACAAATTAGAATGCTTTCCTTGAATGTCTGGTAAACGGGTATTATTAACCTCTACTATAGATGCAAAACCCAAGGCTTATGGAACTTCACTAATATGCCCAAGTCAAATAAAAGGCAAAACAATATGCCCCAAATAGGACCTTAGATCCAGAGTCACACATGCAATACTGTCTGTGTGCTAGGTGCACACAAAAACTAAGGGGCTAACAAGACACATCCTTATGGAGCATCCAGGGAAATGATAACAACCAAGTTTGTATCCATAAAATGACCTGATCATAAATTCCAAAGCTCTCTATCAACAAATTGACCTGAAGATTGCAGAGATGAATACTGAGGGACTGTAGAATAAGAAAGTGTCCCCAGACTGTTAGAATGGTTGCTGAAAAAATGATTTCTGCTTAGGAAAAAAGATTCCTTTTGATCTTAAAGTACCTCTGCCTAACATATTTAAATCTAATGTGTGAAGAGTACCTTAGTTTTGAGGTTTGAATCCTGGTTGTTATCTACCACCAACGTGCTTATTATCTATATGAAGCTCCTGGCTTAAGGTAATTTTTGATTATTTTTTCTTACTGGATGTAAATAGGCACCTGCCACAGATATGAAGTGCTAAGAAAGTTTCAGTCCTATTCCCTTTGGGATGCTTCAGATGGTGAACGCACACACACACACACTCTCTCTCTCTTCCTTGTGGTGAGGACACTTAACATGAAACCTACCTCTTAACAGGTTTTTTTAGTGTACAATACAATATGATCCCTTCACACATGTCAGGATGGATAATAATCGTAAAAAAAGATAAAAAGTATTGGTGGATGTGGAGAAAAAGGAACCCTTGTGCACTGTTGGTAGGAATGCAAACTGGTGCAGCCACTGTGGAAAATGGTATGAAAGTTCTTCAGGACATTAAAAGTAGATTACTGTATAATCCAGCAATCCCATTTCTGGGTATATGTCCAAGGTAATTAGGATAAGGATCTCAAAGAGGGATTAACACTACCATATTCACTGCAGCATTATTTGTAGTAGCAAAGATGTGGAACACCTTAAATGTCCACTGATGGATGAATAGACAAAATGTGTTTTTTTTTCCAAAAAAGACATCCAAATATCCAACAGTTAGATGAAAAGGTGCTCATCATCACTAATCGTCAGGAAAATGCAAACTACAATGTGATATCACCTCACATCTATTAGAATTGCTAGAATCAAAAAGACAGGAAATAATTAGCATTGGCAAGGATGTGGAGAAAAGAGAACTCTCATGCACCATTGGTGATATGTAAATTGGTGCAACCACTATGGAAAACAATATGGATATTCCTCAAAATTTAAAAATAGAACTACCATATTATCCAACAATCCCACTTCTCAGTATTTATCCAAAGGAAATGAAATCACTATCTTAAAAAAATATCTACCACCCCATGTTTACTGCAGCATAATTTATAATATCCAAGACACAGAAACAACCTCAGTGTCCATCAACATATGAATGGATAAGGAAAATGTGATATATATATATACATATATATATATACATATATATATATACATATATATATATACACATACATACAAAATACATATACATACACACACATAAAAATACAAACACACAATGGAATATTATTCAGCCATTCCCAAGATAAGGAAATCTCACTGTTTGTTACAATATGAATGATGTGCATGAAACATGAAGGCACTGTGATAAGTAAAATAAGTCAGAGAAAAAACCCTGAACTAATAGATACAGAGAACAGATTGGTGGTTGGTAGAGGAGGGAGTAGGTGGTGGGTGAAATGGGTGAAGAGATCCAAAAGGTATAAACTTCCAGTTGTAAGATAAATAAGTCCTGAGGATCTAATGTACAGCATAGTGACTATAGTTAATAATAATCTATTGTATATTTGAAAGTTGCTAAGAGAATAGATCTTAAAAGTTCTCATCACAAGAAAAAAAATTGTAAATGTGTGGTGATGGACATTAACTAAATTTATTGTGGTAATCATTTTGAGATATATATACATCTATATCTCAAATCATTATGTTGTACACCTACAACTAATACAATTTTATATGTCAATTTTATCTCAATAAAAAAAGAAATTCTATCCTTTTAGTATTCGAAAAACTTCTTACATGTATCCTATACACTATTATCTTGTTTATGTCAATCTGCCTGGTTCCTCAGATGACAGAAATCTTTTTCTGGCTTCTCAGAAAATTAATCAGGTAGGTGCATATAAAAAATAACAGATGTTCCTGATTAATATTTACTTTTGTCTTTTTCTTGCAGTATACTGCCTTCTGTATGTGTATCTGATCTCATTTAAATTATTTTACTACTTTAAAATATCCATCTATATGTATTTTCATATACATGTTATTTTTAATTCCTCAAAACAATATGTGAAGCAGTTCTCAACGTCATGTCTATTTTATGGATTATAAAGCTGATGCTTACAGAGATTCATGGGATTTATGTGCACAAAGGTAGAAAATATTTAAGGTGTAAAATCTTGATATGTAGGATACTAAAGCCTATGTCTTTCCATTGGCTTCTGATTCTAGGAGTATGGAAGACATAGTGTCATAAAAGCATAGTCTCCCCTTTGAAGGCATGTTAAGTATAATGACAAAAAGTGTTAGGTGTAGAAGCCCTATTTCATAGATCTTTGTCTAGCATGAAGCATAGAGCTTTATGCATAATAAGTGGTGAATTAACATTTAAAAAAATAAATAATCCTTACATTGAAAAGTCAGTTCAAAATGACTCATGAAACATAGAGTTAGATGAAATAGTGATTCAAGTTTACAGAGCATTCAGCTCTGTGGAATAGTTTGCCCTTATTTTGGTATTATCCACCTGAGGGAACATGGCAGTAAGATTCGGTGGACATTGCAAGATTTTATCCATATTTTGCTGTGGGTGTAAAAGTAGCAAGTATGCCTCTAGCATTGACTTCTTCCTTTAGAGCTTAGGAATGTGAACTGATAACTCCAAGGCTGCTCCCTTTGTGGTATTTGTCATATCCGAGACTATTCTGATTTCCTTCTTCCCTTTTACAGGAAATTGTAAGCTATTAAATCTTTTGTCTCAAAATATATACAAATATTTATATGTGTACATAACTACTACATTATTATATGTATGTATTTCATGGACAAGGACAGCAGCCTTACAAAAGATTTTGACCAGCTCCTTTCCCGCCCTCCCCTCCCACCCCAACCCCCCCAACAAAAAGGATGTTAGACAAGATGAGGACAGAAAGTGAGATGAGAGAGCCAGGGAAACCAAGCAGTCCCATTACTATTTTGAATTATGCTACAGGCTGAAAGAAGTAGAATATACTTACAGTAATTTTCTGTTTCCAAAAGAACAGGTGATTATTTTGGAAAAATAAGCAAAGGAAATTAGGACTCTGGTTTATATTTGTGTAGTTGTGGCACTTACTAAAGTTAAGTATTTCTAGTCCATTCACAAGACATTAGCTGAACTAATTTTTTGTCAGACTTATAAAATATTTCCCTAAGAAATTTCTTTTTTTTTGATTTTTAATATTTATTTATTTTTGAAAGAGAGAGCGTGAGCAGGGTCGGGGCAGAGAGAGAAACAGACACAGAATGAGAAGCAGGTTCTAGGCTTTGAGCCATAAGCACAGAGACTGATGTGGGACTCGAACTCATAAACGGTGAGATCATGACCTGTGAGCTGACATCAAGAGTCAGATGCTTCACAGAGTGTGCCCCTGGATCACAGATTTAACACCTTAATGTAGCCTACTGCTCCTGCAGTTTCCATCAGAATGAGTTTTGTTCCTTTATTGTCAGTTTTTTAGGGTGGAGATTATTCCATACTTTCTGGAACACCCCATGGTCCCTAAAACAGTGCAATCTACATACAGAGAAGTTCTTCTTTCTTGTACTATTATTGATTGATTGACTGAATTAACAGTCCCAGAACACTTTTGGATTCTGAGGGTAGAAAATTGGACAAGACATGATTTTGCCCTTAAAAACCTTAAGTTCAGTGGGAAGAGACAGGTGACCAGAGATAACATGCAATATCAGAGGTAAACTCAAAATACTTTAGAATTATGAGTTTGGTCAGATGTAAAATAGACTGTGGAAATTTGAGAAAGCTTGCAAAGAGGAATTGACATTAGGTTTGGGTTTTGAAAACTGAGTAAGGGTTTACCAGGGAGAACAGGAATGGGGGTTGGAGAAGATGGATACAAGGAGAAAGGAAGGGCAATCCAGGTAGAAACACAGCATGTGTGAAGGTGTGAAATTGTAGAAAGGAGTCAGCGTGCTTGGAGAATGGTAAGAAATTTGGGGTGTCTGAAAAAGAAGACACATGTACTGAAACAGAGGGAATAAAAGTCAAAGAGTTAGAGTTAGTGTGGGAAGATCCCTCTATTCTGAGTGCATGGGTTTAGATCTTATCCCAGGTGGCAGATATCATAGTGGTTACCGTGTGAATTCCAGAATCAAACTGAGTTTGTCTCCAGTGTGGACTTTATTATTTACCTTTTTAAAGATTAAATAAGAGATCATACAGGTAAAGCACTTATACTAGTGTCTTGTGTATCTCCAATAAAAGTTAGCTGCTTTTATAGGTAACCATGGAAGAACATGAATTTTAAAGCATAGAAGTTATACCATTGAATTAATTTTGTTGATGTTACTATTTTATTTTACATACTTTTCTAGAATTGACTGTTGGGAAAACATCCATTATGGCAGGTGGAGAATAGAAGACAAAAAGCAAACAAAAAAAGGGACTTTCGAAGTAGCCTTGGGTAACAGTAATACTAAATAAAATCTATTGAATGCCTTCTGTGTGCCACACAGTCTGCTAAGTGTTGTGCTTGCATTATCTCATTTAATTTTCACAGGATTATATAGTAAGGGGAGTGCTATATTATTATATTCATTTTATAGAAAATAGAGATTAAGGAAGTAAAATGGCACCTCCAGGTCACACTGACTAGTGCCGGAACTAGGTTTTAAGGTCTTTGATTTCAGAATTTTCGCTAAAACATTTTAATATTAGGTTATTGGATATCCCTGGACCTCATTTTCCTCATCTATACTATGGAAAGGTCATTCTTGGGAGAATTGAGTGCATAACCAATGAGAAGGTACTGCTACAGTGTCTGATGTATAATAATTATAGCAACGGTAGTAACTGATATTGTTACCTGTTTTAGAATGTCTCTATAAGTTGGAACATTAATTTGAAACTGACTTTGGGGAGGAATGAAGAGAAGACTGCTGCAGCATTCCTATCATTGTGAAACTAGCTGGCTTCATAGTAGAAAGAAAGAACGTTGCTCTTCTGTGGCTCTGAATTTTGTATAACTGTGTGTAGTCCTTTTCAACACTCAATTCAGGTTAATATTATTTTGTTTATTTTACTCCTAATTCTGTTTGCACTGGCATAAGCTGTACTTTCTGATATTAAATGAGGATTTAATTAGACACATACATGTTCCTGTGGGACAAGGGTTACTGCTGCATTGTAATTATCTTTTCTGATGTTGTTCCCCCATGGACTATAGATTTGCAAGGGCATTAGTCAAGTCTTGGTCATCTATTTATCTCCAGAGTCCTGTAAGTGCTTGGCTCATGGTAGGTGCTTAATGAGTGAGCATAACACCAAGGAAGAAATCACTGAATTAATGAAAGGCAAAACAATCTTAACACGGACATCACAATTTGGGATTGCTTTTGAAATCTGAGTTCCTGGTGATTATGACATCACTGTTACTAGATTCTCTAAAGGCTCTAGTAGACATTTATTATACCCACTAAAATTAGATGCTGCATCTACTAGGTAAAAATCAGTGACTCAGGTGGTTGATATCATGACATTGCAACAGTAAAAATAACCTCACACCACCCTCCTCCCTTCAAGCACTGATGGGACACTGTAGATCAGTCTATTTCATTTGATTAGGGAGCTCTTTTTCAAAGAGAGACTGAGAGGCTCAGAATGTGCCTCCCCCACTTCATGGGATACATCATGAGTGCTTCAGAATGCAGACTCCAGTGAGCACTCTGATGGAATGGCCCTGCTGAGACAGGAGATAATAACATTCATTGTTGAGGTTTTAGCCATCCCTGAGGTGGACTCTCTCAGTATGAACTCACACGATAACAGGGTTTAGAGAATTTCCGGTTCTTAGAGCACCTCCCTGTTTAGGACTCTCTTTCACTTCTCCTGCAATCAGGAGGTCTCTGATCTGAAACACACTTAGACTGTCCACTGTGAAAATATGAAAAGATGACAAGTTATGCTAGATTCAGATGGAAAGAAAAAATAAATTCACATAAAAGGAAAACAACATAATATTTCAGGAAGCTAGTGTGCTATGGATGCATATAATGTTCTTAGTCTTTTCCAGATGTGGGGGTGGAGGGAAAAGGGGGAAGTGACGGACTATCTCTAAGGCGCTGTCATTGTTTCAGGGAAGATAATAGTGTTCACCTCTAGGGCTACATGTACTGTAAAACTCTTTCCCTGCTGGTTACTTGGCTCTGGAAGAAGAGTTCAGGCATGAATTCACCAGGTCCTGTCCTGTTCATAGCTTCAACATAGAAAACATAGGCAAATAAGGTGCAGGGACACACTCCTCTGGTTTTCTGTGGTGGTTTGAGCTTCCCTCAGCACCCCCCTGCCAGGGCTGGTTGGTTGGTTATGGCCAGAGATCCAGCCCAGATCTTTGCAGAGTGAATGTGCTTGACTATGACCCTGGGAAGCAATTGGGGGAAGGAGTGGGAGCAGACAAGAAAAAGGACCTCATCAGTGGATGTTAAAAGTATCTGTAAAAGTTGATTAGGTTTTTTTTCCCAGCCCTTCCATTCAATTCCAGAGGGAGAAAACTGGGATTAACTATTCTAACCTCTTATTTAGAAACAGTTTACATTGCAGTTGTCTCCTCTCTGATATCTTTTCTCTTCATATTCATTTTAAACTTATTTCTCCTGGGGTGCCCGGGTGGCTCAGTTGATTAAGCATCTGACTCCTGATTTCTGGTCAGGTCATGATCTCACAGTTTTGTGATGGAGCCCTGTGTTGGGCTCTGGGCTGAGCATGGAGCCTGCTTAAGATTCTCTCCCTCTGCTCCTCCCCTCCTTGCATGTGCATGTGCTCTCTCTCTCTCTCTCTCAAAGAATAAAAAATAAAAAGGGTTCCTGGGTGGCTCAGTGCATTAAGCATCCAACTCTTAATTTTGGCTCAGGTCATGATCTCTTGGTTCATGAACTTGAGCCCTGTATTGGGCTCCGTGCTGACAGTGTGGAACCTACTTAGGATTTTCTTTCTCTCCCTCTCTCTCTCTGTCCCTTGCCCCTCACCCTCTCTCTCAAAATAAATAAATGTAAAAAAATAAATGTAAAAAATAAATAAATGTAAAAAATAAATAAAAGTAAATTAAAAAGATAAACTTATTTCTCCTGGATAAATGTCATTGTGTGTGTATGTGTGTATTTATGTGAACAAATATGAAGTTGGAAAAAAATACTCAATGGTCTTAGACATTTTGGCCTCTCCTTTTATGTGTTGCTAGGCCTTTTCTCTTCCCTAAAGGAAATCTTTTCTAGAACACTGAAGGGCTCCCTCTCCCTCCCGTTCACTTTCACTTTCTTCCATCAGTTTTTATTCAATGCTAAAGAAATAGTAAGGAAGAAAAAGTAGGAAGGGAAAACCATTTATTCTCAATGAATTATGCTCATCCGTGGGGCTGAGGTTGGTCATTCCAACAGAACTATCCTTACTGTTGCATGCATTAGTCTCCTATGCCTCACCAGGATGTAATAAGCCCTTGTCATTACCTTGGCTATATCCAAACAAGTGAGGAAACAAAGGTAACTATTATCTTGCTATTATAGAGAAACTTGGACTATTCTCAGTGTAGATATGTTGAATTGCTATCTCTGTAGATCTGGACCTGATCCAGGAAGGCTTGGTCCAGTTGATCTGGAGTCCCCTTACCCTCTGTGTCCCATTGTCTGCTGTCTCCTTCTTACCATTCTCAATCAAGACAGTCTTAAGCAAATCTAACCACTGGGCTGACCAGATGTGAGAGTTCTAAGCATTGACCAAACACTCCCAAGAACAATGCATGGCAGAATTGAGGCCTGATGTTTGCTGGGAATAGCTGCATATCACCTCCTAGACAAATGGATTATTCCAAAATATCGGTTTATGGGCTGGCTAAATTGAAACGACCTAGGAAACTTGTAACACTGCAGATTCTGTCTTAGTATGTTTGGTAGGGAGCCAAATTTGGGAAGTCCCGTCCTAGATAATTGCTTCAAGTCAGAAGTCACTCTGATTCTACATTCTGTAGCAATTTAACACATTCGATACAGTCATTTTCACCTTGTCCAGCCAACTCCAGTGCTGTTTGATTGATTTTCAAGGACAGGAATTATGGCACTTTGTCATATCTGAATGGAAGGAAACCAGTAGGCCCGATAGCAGTCTGTTGAGTTACTCCCACAGAATGATCTATTGAGGGTTATCTTTCAAACACACTGAGATCCAAACCTGGCTCTATAAAGGCTTCATGGGTATAAGGGCATCAAATACACTAATGTGCACCATATATGCCTATACAGATATACATGCTCTCATTGCTTTGTCTGGGAGCCAGGGACAAAGTGGGCCAGCCTCTCATCCAGGGCTGCTTTAAATGATTGGTCAGACTATGCTGCACAGTTTGGCATACCATTTTCACAGACTGCAACATGAATTACACCCCCAGAAGTTGTGCAATGCGGTCATCCTTGGAGAAAGTTAGACATCATTTTGAAAACCAGAGGGAGCCAACTACTGAGGAAGCAAATACAATGCTTGGGTGAAAGTTCAACAGGATTCAACAGGATTATCTTCTTGCTGTGCAGCTGGATCTCAGGCTCTGCTCTCAGCACGTGCACACACATGTACACACTGCACTTTCTGCACTTTCCCTTTACTTTAGCTCAGGCTGATTTGTAAGAGCTTCCCTTCCACAGTTTTGTACCACAGGTGGATGGGGAAATGGCACAACAAATTAGACGTGGAGAGTTAGTTCACGGTGATTGATTCCCCAGCTCAAGGCTGCTCCAGCATTCTGTATTCGTTTAATGCCAATCTTGACAGTATTTCTCTCCGGAGTCCTTTTCTTAAAACCCAGTCCCATGCAATAAAGCACGTTCATTTCATGCAACACAGCGTAGTTGATGCTTATAGTTCTAAACAACCCAGATTACTGGGCACTGCTCAGTTGGGGGTACCTGGTATGAGGGAACATGCACAGCGTAGCAACAGGGGGTGTTTGCCACTGAACACAGAGAAATAAAGGAGCTGCAAAGCTATGGTAGCCAGAGGAGGACTAGCTTTCCTGATTTCAGTTCGTGAAAAGCCTCTTGACTCTACACCTTGCTAGTTTGGCCTTGGCATTTGCCCTTGGCTGTCAGATGATGTTCCACTGAAAATAAGTCAGATTAATTCCCTGGTTTGTCTGGGATCAGGGCTGGAATCTTCCCTCATTGAAGCCCTTCCCTCAGAACCAGTCCTAGGCTTTTGCATTTGTTTTGACAAACGATCGGATAGTCCTGAAACATGAATTTCCTCCAATCTCTTCCACTTTGCAAACTCCAGAAGCATTTGACCAAGAAGTCGAAATCCTTGGGAGAGCTGTGAGCTAAGGCTTCAGACATGCAAAGCACACAACCCTGGGAGACAGCAGCATCCGGGACAGGAGGCTCCCATCACTTCACACGAGGATGGCATGGGTTTTGCAAATCAAACACACACACAGAAAACCAATGGTGGCCCAGGCTGGACACACTGCATGGGGTGCACGGTGGAGTGAGGACCTAGACCAGGTAGCCACCTGTTCCTGTAGCTTGCGTACATGTAGTTCACACCGCCTTGGGCCACTCACGGTTTGCTTACCTGCTCATGGTTGCTCTCCCACCATTGCCCACACTCCCTTTGGGGGTGAAACACTCTATTTCCGACTTGTGCTGGGCCAGTCTCCTGTCTTTGTACCTGGTAAGCATGAACAAGGACAGGAGCAAACAGAAAGATATGATTGTGTGCTTCACTGGCCAGGCTGAGGGACAGCTGTGGCTGCAGAGGGTTGTCCTGTGTTAAAACAGGCGTCTGCTTTTCACGGCAGTGGCTGACCTGTAATACTTATTGGATGCTTGTGATGGTATATGCATCACATCAGGGTTACTTCTTGTTAAACCACACATGATCTACCCTTCCAGATTGCCTATTAATTTGTGATTTCATCACATTCAATAGTCAAAGGCAAAAGGAGTGCAATTCCTAGCCTCTGAGAAAAAGATTCATATCAATAAATTAGAATTTATTTAGTGTTTACTATGCACCAGACATGGTGCTAGGATTTTCCCTGAATTTAATCCTGGCAACAACCCTATGGCAGAGGCTCTGTTATTATTATATCTACTCTACTGAAGAAAAGAAACCTAAGATTTTAAGGATTAAGTAGAATGATCAAGGATTTTGAACATAGGAAGTCCAAGTTTAGAACCCACACTTTTAGTCATTGTAATGTAATGTTGCCTTCCATTATGATTTTGTTTTTAATCATTCTGGGGTGCCTGGGTGGCTCAGTCGGTTGGATGTCTTGATTTCAGTTCAGGTCATGATCCCAGTGTTGTGGGATTGAGTCCTGTGTTGGGCTCAGCGCTGACAGAGCCTGCTTGGGATTCTCTCTCCTCTTCTCTCTCTGCCCCTCCCCCACTTATACCAGAGCACATACTCCCGCCCTGTCAAAATAAATAAACATTAAAAAAATAAATAAAATAAATTGCTCTTATCATTAACAAAGCTTCATTGAGTGGTATTATGTTTGAGCATTATAGAAGAGACTGGTGATGCCAAGAGAAGAGATATTTCTTGGATGTAAGAGGTTTATATAACCATTAAGCTGAAGCTGAACAGTCAGTACTGGGCTGCCTACATTGTGGAGGACAGCTCGAACCCCTTTTGTATCAGAAGTGGCATATCACCACATCTGGAAGGTACTAGATGTTTTGTCTAAAATGAGTTATAAGATTCCCAGTGTTAGTCTGCTACATGGTGAATCAAGAAGAACCTTCATATTTGAATGACTGTTTTCAAAGCCAGCATGCTGTCACAGAAGTCATCTTTTTTTATCCATCGGTTTAAGCCTGTGGCTAAAGAGGGTACTGTTGTGTTCATTGCCACAGGAGGACACTGCGACTTACTTAACTGACTTGACTAAAGTCACAAGACTCATTGGTAGAGAATGACTGCTGGTAGACCTTGCAGCAGCCCAAGACTCTTAAGGTTTATTGCCTTTTTTCTCTCAAACTGGAGCCTAATATGATATCACTTCATCCAAGTCCCTGGTATTCAACAGGCCGTGATAAAATGACCTAGTATCAGAAGACTTGCTTACCCTTGGTAATGTCATTTTTGCCATAAGTTTCTTTTCTTGCTGCCTCAAAATTAATTAAAAAGTGCAACAAAAGCAAAATCATTATTAGTCCTGGATAGAGGCCTCCCTCTGAATTTTCTTTTCTTCTAAGATGTTAAAAGTATTTAGTATTTGAATAAAAATGGCCCATTAAATCAAGCCAAATGGATAGAATGGATTACTTTATTCAACAGACATTAATTGAGCATCCATTTAATTCTAGGCAATGGACTTTGGTCTGGAAACACAGAGATAACTAATCCACAGGTCCTGCCTCACAGAGCTCACAATGCAGTGGGAGAAGGAAGGGAAGAAGGTGGTATGTTGTTTATCAGTTTCAGCCAATGATCATGAGAGATGGTCTTCCGGAGATTTTTTAGGAACAGTTTTTTTTTTGTTTTTGTTTGTGTTCTTATTTTTACTCTTGGCAAGAAAACACTTGGAAACCATGGTATCTTTTTGCTATGGACAGTTGTCTGGTGTGGTACTTGGCAATGCTACAACCATGTTGCAGGCTTGAGAGAGTCTAAGCCAACATTCTAAAAAATGGTGGCCTGAAAGATTAGAAGAATGTAGATTTTAGACAATTCAATGACTGAATTAACCTGTTTAAGCTCAGAATTATTTTTTATATGAATCTTATCATGTCAGCCACTTTGAATTAAGTTTTAGATTCTCTGATACTGAAATCCCCCTACCTCTTATTTACTTTTGTTACTTTCTCATACCAAGGCTGAGTCTTAGAATGTCTAAGGTTGTTTATAGCATTTGGTTTGGATATTTGTAAGCTGTCTCTCTCTCTCTCTGTCTCTCTCTCTCTCTCTCTCTCTGTGTGTGTGTGTGTGTGTGTTTATGAAGACCCTAAAGCAAGTTACTAACAAATGCTTTAGTCTTACCTAATCATTTGTCTTCTTTTAAATATTATTCCTTTTTATACACACTATTGTATATGAAAAAGTAGGAGAGTCTTCAAAGAGTTAGATTTGAATAGGTAGAAAAAGAGGGAGATAGACTGGGAAAAAACAAAGGATTGTTTTGTCAATAGCCCACATTTAGAGAACACCTAAACAACTGGCTCTTATCACGTAGTACAGACTCCATTGCTAATTACTGGAAGCTATGCTAATTATAGCCCTAACCAGTGTGATATGGTGATTTATAAAATATATATATATATTTGGTTATTTATATGACCAAATATAGATAATATAGGTGACTAAATATATGTGAGAATATATATATTTCTTATATATATTTGGTCTTCTTCCACTGTTCCTGGCTCACAGTTCCCAAAACCTTGGAATTTCCTAAGTGCTAAAAGTCCTAAAGATGCCTTTTGTTATGTTAATAAGGTGATTCCCAAAAGCACTTGGGCTTGGTGGCCAGTGGAGCCAATTATGTGATTAGAGGGTTGGAACTTGCAGTCCCACCCCTTTATCCTCCAAGGAGGAGGAGGGGCTGGGGACTGAGTTCAGTCACCAGTGGTCAATGATATAATCAATCATGCCTTGTAATAAAGCCTCCACAGAAGTCCAAAGGACGGGTTTGGAAAGTTTCTGGGTTGGTGCACACACGGGGCTGCTGGGAGTGTGGTGTGCCTGGAGTGGGCATAGAAGCTCCGTGTCCCTTCCCACATATCTTGCCCTACTCATCTCTTCCATTTGGCTGTTCCTGAGTTATATCCTACAATAAACCGTTGCTCTGGTAAGCAAAATGTTTCTGTGAGTTCTATGCGCCACTCTAGGAAATTATTAGAACCTGAGGAGAGGGTCATGAGAATCTCTGGTTCACAACCAGTTGGTCAAAAATATAGGTAACAGCCTGACTTGCAACTGGCTCAGAAATTTAAAGAGGAGGTCCTTAGAACCTCCAGTCTATAGCTCAGACAGAAGCAAAAGCGATAGTCTGGACTCGTGAGTGGCATGAAGAGGAGGGGCAGCAGTCTTGTAGGACTGAACCCTTAACCTGTGGAATCTCCAGGTGGATAGTGCCAGAATTGAGTTGAATTATAAGACACGCAGCTGGTCAAGAGAATTGCTTGTTGGTAGGGACTTGCCCACACCAACACATTCACACTGGAATTGGGTCCTTGAACCCAAAATAACTAGTTACTACAGGTTTAGTGTTGCATTTTCAAACTGATTACCTAATGGGAACTATCATAAGTCATAGCACTTGTAAGTACTTCCATAAAGCTTTTGATCACATGTTTGTAGAACTGGCATTGCTGTGCATGTATTTGTCAAAGATTCTCCTCAATTACCTTTCCTGTCACTAGACTAAGAAAGTATCAAGAAAAACAAAATTAAGAATACATAGTTGTGTCCCTATGTGCTCATCCCTTACCTCGTCCAGTTATAGACCCATGTAAAAGTGGTCCTGGTTCTGATGATTTTGGAATTCTCTTCTAGGTGCCATCATATTTGAGGCTGACTTTAGCAAATTTTGGAGCCAGATTTTATTTCTTAGTTTTCCTTTTCCCTCCCTGGCTTTAGACAGAGTTCTGCTTTTGATTTTTAGTCATTGTTTCTATTTCCCCTCCATACCACCAGAGACCTTTCAAACAGCTTTGGAAATACTCAACTCTTTTCCCATGTTGGTTCCTCAAACACCAGCCTACCCTCAGTTTTTGGGCTCTAGACAAAGTTCAGATCAAACACCTGCCCATAGGTAACATCTTTAGCAATCATCCAAAAACACAGCTTCTAATTTTAAAACTGTATGAGGCAGAGTGCAACCCTTTGCATTTTATTTTCCAGATTTTTTGGATACATTATCTTTAGGACTATCCTAATTTTGGATCATGATAGTCATCAAGTAAGGACAGAAACTATGATATGTGTTTGAATAGCTTTTACAATATTGTAGAAAACTTTTCCTGTACGATTTGATTCTTTCAACAAACTAAGTAATTATTATCCTTATCCTTCAGAAGAACCTGTGGCTCAGAAAGCTTCACCGTCTGGCCAAGTCTCCATAAATGGTTAGAGAAATGGGGCGAGAAACCACATGTTTTACCTCCAAACATCATGGTTTTTATTAACACCTCACTTCTTAAGTTCATTTTATGCTAAAAAAAAAACTTATTTCAATTATCAGATAACCTATTTGAGGGACTGAAAATACCACACATGAAGGGAATAGTGTGTACTTAACACAGCTGGACTTTGGGCACAATATAGGCATATTTTTTTCAAAGGTCAAATTTGACTACCCAATGGCCAAGTAGAACAGAGCTCCCTCCAGGCCTCTTGCTAACATGGAAACAGACTGCCATTCCTCTGACTGGAGTTTACCTCCATAGCAATTCACAAAAATCTGAAAGTCAGAGAGGCATTGCTAAGAATAACTGTCAGTCAATGTTAAAGTATGGGAGACCGTGTGATAACAGAAGACAGGATGAGGTGGTAGACTTTCCAACAACTCTAAAGTGTTCCAAAGACAGCCAAAGGAAGTCCCAAGGCAATCTTTCAGGTTAGATTGCTCAGGGGAGAATCCTAGATGAAGACAGAGGAGAAGTCCTTAAGGATTTTCACTTGAGGGGGGAGTAAGGCCAAATCTAGTTCCTGATTATGAAGTCATTCCCTACTTCAGTCTCCTCCTTCTGCCCTCCGTGTGTCTGTATGCAAGTAAGTATATTCAGATGGTTTACTACTTGTTCCGGCAGATCTTGTGGTCTCCCTATCCAGAAAAACAGCTTGTGTCCAGACTTGCAATGTCAAGTTGATTCACTCAGAGATTTCAGATTAAAAACAAAAGAAATAAGCATGATTAACAGCCCGAGAAAATAATGTCAGAAATGAACATAAGTTGGGAAAGAATTTGAGAAGCTGCCAGGGAACATATTGCCCTGTCCTGTATAAAATAAAAGGAAGGTAGAAGTTGACAGGTGGGAAGCAATGCAAATAAACAATTAAAATGTAAAGAATCAGCTACATTGGCCCAGTAATTCTAGTCATAGGAATTTATTCTAAGGAAATTATTCAACAGAAGCTCAAAGGCTTCTGTACAAAGATTTTTTCTTTCAGTGTTCTAGAAAAATAGCAAAAATGAAACAAAACAACAAACCACCAGAGAATAGTTTAATAAATTACAGCATAGCACTACTATGGAAATGTGTTAAATTTTTATGGAGTAAAGCCTTTCATTTAGCTTCCAGAGAATTCCCCAAGGATGTATTTTAATCCCACTTATGATGAGAACTTGTTTTCAAATATGAATCATCTTAAGTCATTGCCTTTCACCATGTGCTTTCTTTTGATTTGGCTATTTGTTTCACAATCAATAGAAACCCAGGAAGATACAGATTTCAAAACTAATTCTAAAGTACTTTACAAGCTTACACAACCTCCTCAATAGGGAAAACTTTTCGGGGAGGAACAACACGTTGACCAGGCAGAGGATCTCTATATGAGAATAGGATCAGTCTAAATAAACGCTTCAGCAAAGTATTAACTAAAAGTTACTGCCTTCTATTTTAGGACTAAGGGATTTTCAGACAAAATAATTTATTCTTCCTGAAATCAGATGAGTACTTTTCCAAGAGGAATTCTTTCTAACATTTTTGTGCATAAACAACTGGAAAAGCTTTGGAGTCAGACCAAGCTGGGTAATGACAAGAAAAGCCAATGTTTACTAAGCACTGGGAATATACCGCACACATGCTAAGCACCCAAATTTATTTACCGAATGAATCTCTGCAACTGGCCTAGGGATTAGGTACTACTCATATCCCTGTTTTACAAGGGAGGAAGAACCAGCACACAGGGAGATTAAGTAACTTGTCCAAGGTTAGCGGATTGGTTAACTCTGATGTATATTGTTTCTCACTAAAATGCTGGTTGCAGATACTAGCTGGGCCATTTCTTGGGCCTGCTTCTGTCTTCAAATGGCTGAAAGTACACAGGGAGCTGTGCTATTTTTTTATTCTCTTTACCTTTTTCCTGATCTGCTGGCTTGAGCCCCTGCCTCTGCTCTTGTCTTGACCCTTTTTACCGCTACTGGATAGGAAACCTGATCCCTGTTTCCCTCTTTGGTACTGACCTTGGTTACAATCTGCACTTAAGTAACTTGATTTTCTCACTTTGAGGTTGGTTGGAGCCCAGCCCTCAGTGCTTCTCTGTGGAAGCAGATTTGCTCTGAAAGTAATAGAAAAGCAGAGACCCTCACAGCAGTCCCTTGCAAGGCCCTGTCCCTATTTTTGTATTCATATTTTGTTACTTTTATTCTTAAATAGAGTCCCCTCCCCAAATTGTATGACCTTGAGTCTCCAAAAACTCGAATCTACTACTGCTTCCCAGTTTGCCTCCTATCCCACAAGGAAACCATAAGCCAGCTGTGTTATATTAGTAGACTTGCTAATGTTTTCTGAGTTATAGTTTCCCCATCTGCCAAATGGAAATGTCAGGGATCAGGTAACATAGTTTATGTAAAATTCTTAATTTTAATAGGTGCATATTAGTGGTACTTTTATACCTGTCATTTTTTTCCCTGTTCTAATAACTTCTATAACTAGGCAGGTTTTTCCCAGATAATTCTGATGCAAAATATTCTGTCCTGTTTTCTCCACCTGTCCCCTAATACTTAGGAATATTATGCCATGAGTCTGCCTATGGGACATGATCTGTATGATCTCCATTACATTCTATGGGTTAGTGAATCTTTAATTTTTACTACCATCTAGACCTAGCTCACAGGATCTGTCTGCTCCCACATGCCCTAACTTAGGCTGCCAGAATTTAGGCTGGATTTGAAAATGAAATGGAGACAGATGAGGTTCTCTTCTCTTCTTTTTTTTTTTTATGTTTATTTATTTTTTCAGAGAGAGCCAGCAAGGGAGGGGCAGAAAGAGGGGGAGTGGGACAGAGGATCTGAAGTGGGTTCTGCTCTGACAGCAGAGAGCCCAATGCAGGGCTCGAACTCACAAACTGAGATGGTGACCTGAACTGAATGAAGCTGGACACTTAACCAACTGAGCCACCCAGGAACCCTGAGGTTCTTTTCTTTTATCTCAGCCCTTCTCTCCTGTTAGTCTTTATTAGCGCCCTCTTTTCCTTCAGAACACTTATTTCAAATTCTAAATAGATATTAGTTTGCTCACTAGCTTGCTATCTTCCTCACTAAACTGTAAACTGCACAGGAGCAAGGGCACGTGCGTTCCTTTTGCAAGCGCCTAAGGCAGGGCCTGGTATACAGCAGCAACATGGCAGATGCTTTTTTGCATGAATGCAGCTCTAGAAACGGTAAAAGCAAGAACATTTATCAAAGGTGAGGCGGTAATCTGTATCCAAACCTAGCTCCGTGCAAACTGGCTTTCTCCTCCTGTACACAGAGTCATTCACCAGTTCTTCTCAAAGAATTGTTCTGTTCCCCACCCTCCTTTCTTCCTCTGTCCTCTTCCTTCACCTTCCTTGCTCGGGTACCATAGCCACACACCATACTTTTCCTTTTCTCTACTCGTCTGTCTCTTGACCCCTGAGGGACAAAGAAAAAGTGTTTCCAAGTGTTGCCAAGAATCTTAGTTCCCATTTCTCTCAGGTTTTAAAATCGCTAGATTTTGACAAGACCAAGAGGAGGTGGTGGTGACAGAGGGTTCCTGGTCTCTGCGTGCACATGAGGGGCTGAGGAGGGCAGGGAGGCCATGCTTCTGTGACAGTTACATGCCTGAGAGCAGGGATGACCCCTCTCCCCCAAGAGAGGGAGGCAGTTGTGGCAATCCTGGGTTTGCCAAGTTGTGCTCTGACTCACATAAGCTTCAAAAAATCATCTCCACTCTATTGCATGGGACAAAATTTACTAAAATCACAAGTCTGTGACTAGGGACTGCCCTTCCACCCCCTTCTCACTTTCATTTCATTGTTTTAATAGTAGCATTTTAATAAAGGGAATTATACTCCTCCTGGTTTTAGGATGATGTCTTATGGTTTATTATAGTCACATATAACTACAACAGATGGATTTATTAATTTTGCCATTTCTGAGCAGATTCCACATTGTTCAGTGTCTATCACAGTAAGATGAAAGTGAGATTTTAAAGATTTCATAATGGGAGATACTCAAAGAAACATTACATAAAAATTATATGTATATATGTGATTTATACATACATAAACACATATATGTATACACGTACATATATATATATATATATGTATATATATATACACAGACACACACACACAATCACACATCTCTATATACATAAACAAACACATAGAGATAGATATACAATAGCTCTCCAAATTTTTTTCTAAACAGATTGGGCTGTAGTTTGCTTGAGATAGGCAATAAATCAGGGCAATTAAGAGTACTGGCTTTGGAGTTAGCCAACCTGAGTTGGATTCCAATGGTTTGGGGTAACTTATGTAACTTTTCTTAATTTTCCTCTTTGAATAATAGGAATAATGCTACTTAACTCGTAGCATTGATGTTTTACATGAGGATTTTAGCGTTTAATTTTACAAAGACATTATGAAGTAGGTACTATTATAATCCTTCTTTACAGGTAAAGAAATTGAGCTACAGAATGGTTAATAACTTGCTGAAAGTTACACAATAAGAGGGGGCAAAGCCAGATATATCTGAGCTGTTGAATTCTAAAACACTATAACCAAAGTTAACAAAGGGATGACTAAAAGGGAAAGAAAACTCAATTTAAAAAATCAAGGAGAAGCCAAAGAATAGGAAGAGAAGGAGACAGGGCAAACATAAGTGCCGGTTCTGTGTTAGGAGTTTTTATATATTGTCTCAAGCATCCTTATAACCCTGGGGAAGGGTAGTAATGACTTTATTCAAAAGAGAACTATAGTTTACATAGCTGATGAATATTGATATTGGAATTCAACATTAAGTCCTTCTTATAAATAATATATTCAAACACATATGCAGTGTGTTCTAGATACTCAGCAAAGTCCTTGGTTCTGTAGTTGACATTAAGGAAACATGTTTCATAGCCTCTGACCTCAAAGAGTTTATAATCTAATGAGAATGACAAAAATGGATACCATAAACAATTAGAGAACATGAAATTCATGGTGAAGATAACAACACCAAGTGTGGCCAAGATTGACACATCTTAAAATGGCACATACCATGAAGGAATTTGAACTTAATTGGGCCTGAGAGGTACATCGTGCAGTCACTGTTTGTTGAATGCATAAGTGAAAAGACATGATGTTATTTTTCTATTACCTTTCTTCCTCACATAGGACCTGTTAGACTGAAGGGCTCAACTTTCTCCTTCATTCCAAGAGAGAGGGTGCAGAGAGGGGGAGGAAGAGGAAAAGCAATGGGGCAAGCTCACTGTTCTGCCTGTTATTGCTATGTCAGAGCCACATCTGTATCCCTGTGCCCACAACAGTGACTAGAACCTGGCAGGACTTAATAAAGAAATGTGCTGACTCAAAGAATAAATGAAGGAGGAAAAAAAAATATTATTTCAGGGAAGACCTAGAGAAATCACAGGCAAGAGAAAAAAACACAACCAGGACCCATACTATCATGTTATCCTCTCTTTGAGGACTTCACTGTCTTTCTTAACTAACTCTTTCCTTTTCTGTGCCCCACAGTGCCCCCGACAAAGACCTGAAACACTTAGAACTATCTACTGACAATACCTGTTTACAGATACAGGCATTATCTAGGAGAAGGACAGTGTTATATTCATCTTTATTATCTCCAGTGTCTAAAATACCATCTAGCTCACAGCAGAAGACGTGATGTATAATAGTTTCTCAGCAAACAGTACCTGTTTATTACTACTGTTGGGATAATAAACACTCACTGAGCAGAGAACCTTGTTTTCTTGTACTGACTTCCTCCCAGCTCTTTCTAGCCAACTTGTTTTTCTGGTCTGGTATACAACTTAGATCGCCCTACCTCTACTGACTTCAATTCACAGTTTAATTTGATCCCATTCTCCATAAAAGTGTGCATTGCCCCCTTGTGTCTCCTTCAGTAAAACACCCCATGAACCCCTTTTTGGTATTTCTCCTCCTTCCTGTGAGGTTCTGCTGCCCTCTAGGGGGCCTTGTTCATCACACACTTCTCAGGACCCAGTTTGATCTGCATTTGGCAGCATGGTCCTTGGCTGGGACCAGCAGACTCAAGGCTGGACTGCCAGCTTCTAGGGTTCCTCTGCCTGCTCTTGTCATCCCTGTCTCACAAACTGTGGCTATGTAGTGTAGTGGTTCAAGGATACGAAACTTGGGCTTCAGCAAGCTAGGAGGATGTCTGTAACTGAAACCCCTTACAAGTGGAGGTTTTGAGCAGGCTGCTGTGGGGTCTTAGTGCTCTTGGTACTAATAGGATCCTTGATTATGGGTATTCCACTTGCCTCTTGGTAGTTTACATATTACATCAAAATTTATTCTATGGAATCCAGGAGCTGACTAATGGAAGTGTTCTACCTGATGAATAAACAGTGATTTCTGTCTTTGCCTGGGGCCTGCCTGTCTTTGTCTGGGGCCTAAATTGCTTTTTGTTAAAGCTTAAACCAACATCTGGTTGCCATATCCAATGATGATGACACTTTATCTAATTTGACTTCTCTGTAACATTGGAGCTATTGACCACGCCTTCATTTACGAATCACTCCTTTTCATTTTGTGTTATCACTTGACTCTGGGGCTCAGGTGTACCTAGTCCAACATTCAGGAATTTTGTCGAGTTCTCAGATTTGCTTTCTTTTCTAGTCTCTGGTTCTGCCCTTGACTCTCCCAAATTGTACTTCAAACAGCAAACTCTCAATTTTCAGGCCAGTTTTCCCAGCAGCTTCTTGGATTTGTTCACTTAGATGTTCTCTTGGGAATCTTGAATTTAACAATTCCCAAACCAAACTCATGTTTTCTTCAAACTTTCTCTCCTTTACCTTATCATCTCTGGTCCCAAATTACTTCTCATGTAGTCCCATTATCATCAAATGTGGATGGCTCCCTCCATTTTTTCAAGTTTAATCTCCAGCCTGGACTTCTCTAAGCTATAAGAGATAGTATTAATGTGTCCAAAATAGAACACTTGATTTTACCCTTCAAAACTTTCTTCCCCAAATCTGAATTACAATGGTCCCCATCCTCCCCTTTACACAGGTCAAAAACCTAGACTCACCTTTAATTTTTCTCTTTCCATTACATACAACTTAATTAAGTCCTATCATTACACTTTCCACTTGGAATCATCATAGTCCTTTACCTAGCCTGTCACAATGGATGTCTGATTTCTTCTTTCTCTTCTTTCTACTCTACATTCTATCCTATCTATAGACACCAGAGGTATCTCTTTAACATATTAATCTCATCATGTAATTTCTTGAACCTTCCAAAGTTCTGCATCACATTCAAGACAAAATACAAAAATCTGCACCTCACCTACTCTGATCCTTAAGTGTTAGTCTGCATTTTTCTCTTACTCTTCTCTCCTCTTCTTATTTTACCACAACCATGATGGACTTTGCTTGCCCCCTAAGATGACAGTCTGGTTCCTGCCTCAAGATTTTTTTTTTTTCCCCTCTGCCTGAAACACTTAGCCTCCACCTCCTGGATCATTATGTATCTGATTTTCTTACTTCATTTTGCTCTCTGTTCAACTTATTCAGAGAGGCTGTTCATGACACCATATCCAAAAATATTTCAAGTAACTCACCAAACCTCACTGTAGTCCCTCACCTTTATTCACTTTTCTTTATAGCAATTATACCTATCTGGAATTATATGATGTGTTTGTTTAATATCTAGAATTACATTATGTGTTTGTTTATTTTTTCTTATCATCCTCCAAATGTAATTGAAATTATGTAAGGGCTGAGATTCTGTTTTGTTCACCACTTTATGATGAACAAAGTTTAGAGCAGTTCCTGGTACGCAGCACATTCTCAATACTTGCTAGATATACTTGGCTAATAATATCAGGGTATTGAAATATAATCCAAGTCCTTATATAACTCATATAACTTTTGCTTGATCTTCAATGGGGATATATATATACACATATATATATAATATGAATTAGTTTGAAAACATTTTATAATAGCATCTAATATCTCAATAGTATCTAATATCTAATTATATATGTTTAATTTTAGGACAAGGACAAATTAAGCATGTCTAACATTTTAAGGCTGGGAAGTAGTATTTGTTTCATTTGACAGGAAGACAGAGATAATGAAACTATTACAGAAGAATTTATTTGATACAGAAGAGTGAGTATTGGATATGTTGAGGTTGAGATGATGCCAGATATGAAGATGG
This sequence comes from Leopardus geoffroyi, assembly GCF_018350155.1. Lineage (NCBI taxonomy): Eukaryota > Metazoa > Chordata > Mammalia > Carnivora > Felidae > Leopardus > Leopardus geoffroyi. The sequence continues at coordinate 44,450,588 of NC_059329.1, read as the reverse complement.
TACTATCCAGTTATCATTTGAAGACTAACAACTAGAGCTTAAGGAAGAATACCTCAGAATTGAAAGTGCACTGATGGTTGGGTTCTCCAAAGAAAAGAACACAAGGAGAAAAGCGCCAAGGACCATGGACTGATCTTAGAGAATACCTTACAACTAGGAGACAGGAAGTGGCCCCCAAGGAGCCCTAAACCCTGTACCTTTGTGCCTGTTATCTCTTGCTGGCATGCCTTCCCCTACCTAAGCAACTCAAACACTCCTACTTATCTTTCTTTTCAATGCTACCTCCTCTATTAATTTCTTTAGTAGATCACTGAGAGTTGAAACTGATAACTGAGTCTCCCTATTCCAACAGGAATATATTTTTTTTCTAAAGAGTAATGGAGGATATAATGAGGCACAATACAAAGAGCATGAGGAGTAGCCTGGTGGTCATGGGTTTAAATCAGCTCAATCATAGGCTAAGTGTACAATCTTGGAAGAATTATTTCATCTCCGAGTCTCAGTTTCTACAGCTATGAAAACTGGTATATCTTTACTTTGCACGGTTGTTGTATAAATTAAATGACATATAATAGCACAGAGCACACTGAAGGAGCTCGGTAAATATTTGTTCTCTTCTTCTCGTGTGTATGTATGTGTTGGGGGAAATTGGGAGGAATGCTAGAGAAATGGGTGGCCAAATGACTCAAGAAAGGTGGAAAACTTATTTTAGACAAGAAGCTAGAGAAAAGGATATTCCTATCTTTCTATTGTTTATTTCTTCCTTGACAATTCCATCTTTACCAAGGGAATGGAGTTTGAGGGAAGAGAAAGAATCATTAACTCACAGAATTATGCCTAAGGCATACTTTCTTCGTATGGAATGTTATTTTCTGAAAGAGACAGGCCTTGCATGCCCCACATGTGGTGTAGCTAGTTCACTTCCAAGCAGGGCTAATGCAAATAAAAGGAATATTTCTGGAAACAGAATTTTGAAAAAAAAATGCTTAGTTTACCCCATCACCCAGACAATTTATGTCAATTAATTGAAAATATTTTAATCAAATTCACATAGTAACAAATGAGATCACTAACATCACATGCAGATTAAAATTCACTGTAATCACAGCATTCAAGAATATCAATTCATTATACAAAGGGAATGTTTTAGATGCAATTCATCAAAATCATCCAGACATAGTCTTTTATAGTTCCACAAATATACTTCAATTATTGCAGAACCAAACCATTTAATTAATCATTTCAAAGCATTTCTCTTCCCCCAAATTAAATACCTGAAACAGATCCTTCATAATACTACAATCCACCGGATCTAAATCTTCTTAGCTTTTACCTCTACATACCCAGTGAGAGACAGAGATATATTTAAATGGTATATTATCAGGCAGTGGCAAGTTGACTTATTCTCTTGGAAAATGAACTACTACTGAGTGCTGAATCACCATTAGGGGAAGAACTAGGTCCTCACCAGAGGCTAGAGAAATGAATGTTTGCTGGTCACTCACTCGCTTATTTATTAGAGAACTTTTAATTTTCTTTTAAGTTTATTTATTTATTTTGTTAGAGAGCATGAGCAGGGGAGGGACAGAGAGAGGGAGAAGAGAACTCCAAGCAGGCTCTGCACTGTCAGCACAGAGCTTGATGCGGGGTTCAATCCCATGAACTGTGAGACCATGATCTGAGCCAAAATCAAGAGTTGGACACTTAACTGACTGAGCCACCCAGGTGCCCCAGAGAACCTTTAAAAATAGTCAGTTGCTGATGATGGGGACAGAGAAAGCAATGCCTACAAGAAATTTACAGTCTAGCCGGGAGAAAAGCATACAAATATAATACAACTTAAGGAGTACTACATGAAGGGACCCAGCAAGTCCAATGGAAATGCAATTTATAAAAGAGATGTAATATTTGGGTTAGTAATTGGAGGGTAAGAAGGTATTTTATAGGTAAAAGGGAGATAAATACTGGCATTAGAAGAGGCAGAAAAAATAGAATATACATAGGCAGAACATACCAAACAAAGAAATAGCTGAGGCATGGTATGTTTGGGGAATTATATGCAGTTTGGTACTGCTGGGATATGTAATTATGTGTTTGGAGGACCACTGGTGGAAGGGACATTGGGGGACTGGTGCAGTAAGTTGGTGCCTAGACCTCAAGGTTAAATCTTGAAGGGCCAGGTCTTTAAGGGCTTTGTGAGTCATGTAAAAGAGTTTTAAGATTTTTATATTTTAAGACTTGTATACCTACTATTTTCAAGTTGGGTCATGTGATCAACTTTGCAATTTAGGAAGATGGCTCTGGCAGCAGTTGGGACAGGTTGGTGCATCAATAATAGAGATTTATAATACTATGTCAGTACAGACAATAGGTTATGGAGTTCTGATCCATGGCAATATTGGTGAGAATGTAAAAGATAAAATAACATAAGCAGAGACTATGATTGATCGGCTGTGAAGTCTTATCAAGGAAAGTGAAGAGTCAAGATTGACACAGGTTTGGGCAACTAGGTTGAAGGTGTAGCTTTTATCCAGAAAGGAAATGTAAAAATAAGAAGAGCCTTCAATGACAATATCTAGAGAAGTGGTGATGAGGTTATTATTTAATTTCTTGGTCAAAATAATATTTCCTCTGATGTCCTGTCTTATACATTATAATTACCCAAAATATCAAAAACACTGAATTCTAAAAATTGACCAAAATATTTGCATGAAATAGGTGCTTAAGAAATAGCTGGTAAATTTCAACCACACCTGACCACTTATTAAAAGATACCTTCCACTGTCTCACATGTTTTTATATTGACAACTTTAGAAATAGTCTTTATTTGAAGAAAGAAAATAAAAATAAATCATTAAAAATTACAACTGGTAAAAATGTAACCATGTACTTAGTCTGAATCTGCTTTTAGGAAACATATCCCATTCATTGTATTAATTTAATTCAAGTAAGTGCTATCTGTATTATGTAGATATTTCAGCCCCCTCAAAATTGAAATGTCCTGGGGCACCTGGGTGGCTCAGTCTGTGAAGTATATGACTCTTGATTTTGGCTTAGGTCATGATCTCACAGTTCGTGAGATGGAGCCCCACATGGGGCTCTGTGCTGACAGTGTGGAGCCTGCTTGGGATTCTCTCTCTTCTCTCTCTCTCTGCCCTTCCTCCACCTTTGCCCTCTCTCTCTCTCTCACAATAAATAAATAAACTTAAGAAAAACTGAAATGTCCTTGTGCATTCTTGTTTAGATGATCAAACCGTATTGAGTTTGGATCTCAACTAGATCATAACTCAGCAGAGTACACCAGACAGTGGCTTTAAGTCTCACAGAAAGAGCAAGTAGTAAAGGAAAGTGTTCACAAAAGAAAATGGGGCAATGGATAATCATTTCATTTGTCAAAGGTGGTAAACAGGAGGGTATCAGACCTAAATCAAAATAGAGTGAAGGTCACACTTTTACAAATGTCATTTTTCAATCCTGACCTTTCATTGACTCCTACAAGCTCTTTACAGCAATTTCAAATATAGTATTAGTGTTTATAATTTCTGGTAGTTAAGGTTGTTGACTCTAAAAACAAACTCCTGGGATTAGAATTCAAGGTCCAACCTTTTTCAGATATCTATCCATGGGCAATTTGCTTTACCTTGCTGTGCCTCAGTTCTCTCATTTATCAAAGGAGGATCCTAATGTTACCTACCTCATGGGGTTGTCTTAGGATCTGAATAAGATCTGAAGAATGTTTATGAGGCACTGATAATAGTCCCTGCCACATCATAAATGCTTGGGAACAGCTATCAGCATCAAACTCATCATTCTGATATCCTCTTTCCACATCCTATACTCCACCTTGTCTTCTATAGTTTCTGTCTGTGTAAACTTTTGGCTGGAGTGCCTAAAAGCTTGATTTTAAGTCCAGTAGCAGTAGTGACTGCCGCACCCTGTTCTTGGGGTCCTTTTCATCTGCCTCCCGCTGGCAGACCCCAACCCCGTCTTACTTGCACTGAGCACACTCAGGTACAAAATACTACAGACTCTGACTCATTAACTTGTACTGAAGTAAAATGCTACCTGCCCCTTCCTCATGCTTTGTTGCCCTCCAGAAATGGTTTGACTAAGCACGTGACAGGGCAGATTTGCTTCTCCTTCGGAAGGTAAAGCTTTAGAGAAAGCCTTACATTTTAAGGCTAAAGTTCTTAACTGCATCAGCACTGTTCAAACACTGGTTTAGCCACTCATCACTTTGGATAAGTGTCTTCATCTCTCTAAACTTTGGTGTCTTTATTGGTATAATGGACATAACAAGCCTTCTGAGCAGGGTGGGTGTAAGAAAAGTATTGGGCTAACAGAATAAAAAGACAAACTACTGAATAGGGGAAGATATTTGCAAAGGACATATCCAGTAAGGGGTTAGTATACAAAATATATGAACAATTTATACAACACCAAAAAACCCCAAATAATCCAGTTAAAAATGGGCAGAAGCTATGAACAGACATTTCTCCAAAGATGACATCCAGATGGCCAACAGACTAATGAAAAGATGCTCAACAACACTAATCATCACAGAAATACAAATCAAAACCACAATGAGATATCACCTCACACCTATCAGAATGGGAAATAATCAAAATCACAAGAAACAACAAATGTTGGGAGGAGGTGGAGAAAAAGGAACCCTCATGCACTGTTGGTGGGAATGCAAACTGGTGCAGCCACTGTGGAAGACAGTATGGAGGTTTCTCAAAAAAATTAAAAATAGAATTACCATATTATCCAGTGATTCCACTACTGTGTATTTACCCAAAGAATATGAAAATACTAATTGAAAAAGATATATGTACCCTTATGTTTATTGCATCATTATTTATAATAGCCATGATATGGAAACAGCCCAAGTGTCCATGGATAGATGAATGGATAAAGAAGAGGTGGTATATGGGTGCCTGGATGGCTCAGTCAGTTAAGCAGCCAACTCCTGGTTTCAGCTCAGGTCATGATCTCAAGGTTCATGAGTTTGAGCCCCACATCAGGCTCTGTACTGACAGTGGGGGGCCTGCTTGGGATTCTCTCTCTCTCTCTCTCTCTCTCTCTCTCTCTCTCTCCCCCTCTCTCTCTGCCCCTCTGTACTCTCTCTCTCTCTCAAAATAAATAGATAAAAAAAAACTTAAAAAGGAGAGATGGTATATATATATATATATATATATATATATATATATATATACACACACACACATACACAATGGAATATTCAGTCACATTTGCAACAACATGGATGGATCTAAAAGGCATAATGCTAAGTGAAATAAGTCAGAGAAAGGCAAACACCATATGATTTCACTCATATGTAGAATTTAAGAAACAAAACAAAGAAAAAAGAGGCAAATAAACAAACAAGAAACCCCAGACCCTTAACTATATAGACAGCAAAGGGATGGTTACCAGAGGTGGGTGGGGGGATGGGTGAAATAGGTGAAGAGGATGACAGTACCCTTATCATGATGAGTACTGAATATTATATGGAATTGTTGAATCACTATATCGTACCCCTGAAAATAATAGAGCACTGTATATTGATTATACTGGAATTAAAATTAAAAAAATGAATTGCATTAAATACATAGTATGCATGGGCACTTGTTGCATCCCCAATAAATCGAAGATCTTGATAAAAGTTGGTTTGATTCCAGAAGAACAAACACTGGAAGCATGATCAACTGAATTTGAAAGGAATTTCTGGTGGCAAAGTGTGTGGCAGGAAAATATTTAGGTGAGGCACCTCTACAGTGTATGACAATAACATATATGTTTTTAAAATCTACCATCAGTATTCTAGGAAGCAATGCTGATTTTTTTTTCAGCTTTTATATGTCACACCATTTTTATAGGTATGGGAATGTGTCACCAATGATGACTAGAAAACCAACAAGTTTGTGTTAGGAGTATTCTTCAGTCGGTGCATCTGGGAATCAGCACATCTGCTGTTAGCACTGCTTCTACAAAAGTTTGCCTCCAGCTGCTTGCATCAAGCTCTCTGTACAAGCCCACAGTGGCAGTCCTCTATCGTTGCACAAGCCAGGTGAAATGCTCTCTCCCACTGGAGCTGCCCAGAGAACCCAGCCTGCCACCTACTGGCCAGAAGAGGGACCAGTCCCCTGTTGCTCCGGGTGGGCCTGAGGGCTGTGGGGGCAAGGAAAAGAAGAAAGAAGGGGAGAGTCTGTAAACAGTTGACACATAGAGCCTGGTTCTTCACTGGCACCACTGAGGATTGGTTAGAAATGCCCTGGAGTTAAAGGCTGTCTGCTCCTGTCAGCTCTCGACTTGCTCTCTGTCTGGCACTTTTCTCCCTGGAGATGCAGTCTCAAAGCAGTGTCTGCACTGTGAATACAATTAAATGAAAGCCTCTGGAAATGTCCAAGGGGAAATTAGATAACATGTGCTTTGATGCAGGGATTTGGAGTTTGAAGGTGAAAAAGATAGGCAAGACATCAGAAGTCTGCATCTGTTTAGCTCCAGTTCAGCACATTAGCATTCTGCTAATGTGTCTTTGTAAGTTCCTCTCTGAAGTCAATTTGCTCAGTTTTTCTCAAGTATCATCAAAAATTTCAAACATCTTTTAGATTAAAAGAAGTCCTAAAGTTAGACTTCTCTTATGAGTGGATGCTGAAATCAATTTTTCCTTATATTTTTATCGGTTAACCAATGAAAGGGAAAAGTGCTTGCTGGTCCATTTGGGCTAGAACATTTGGTTCTCATTTTGCTGTTCTGGCAGGCACTAGCTCTGTGCATGGAGGAGACATTGTGTACTTCTGCCCCAGTCCATTCTCCAGCAATGGGCTGCACACTTGGCTGTACCCCGTGGCTGGACAGTCCCTGAGAGAAGCATCCACTCTTCCACTCTGAACTCAAATTCCCTCTCATTTCCCTCAGATACTCCTACTGTGCCTTTTTCCTTCAATGTCATAATGTGTCTCCCTGAGTCAGAACCCACTCTCTGGTGTGCCTGACTCCCACCAATGGGTCAAGTGGGTACTGCTCTCTTCAGCTTCTGACCAAGCTGAAGTGGGTCAGAGTGAAATGACCAGGACATCACACAGATGGTCAACGTAGGGCAGTGGGGACCTCTTCTCCTTTGAGGATCATAAATAGTAGGGATCAGTAGAGCTCCACCTCCTTTTTACCTCCTGTATGACCACAATAGCAATTTACTGAGCTTCTGCCCAGAACCACCCTAGGGATAAATAAGAAATTGTTCTTGCCCTCAGTGATTTCTGCTAGAATGTGTACATGTGTGTGTATGTGTGATACATACGACCAGAGTAAAACCTTGTGGAATGTCATGGAACCTCACCAGAGTTTTGTGTAGAGAAGACCAGTATCTCCTCTCTCTCTGTCGGAGCCAAGATATCTTTTAAGGAGTGTTATGGTTAGAATAGAATCACTTAGTTGAGCTGCAGATCTTACAGAGTATCATCTTTAAATCTCTTTCTGGCTCTGATACCCCTGCTTTCCTCTTATAGCAACCCTTGTGGTTACCTTAGTTCCACCTGAATAATCCAGGATAATCTCGTTTCAAGATCTTTAACATAATCACATCCATAAAGTCCATTCTGTCATGTAAGGTAACATATTCACACATTCCAGGGAATGGAATGTCACCATATTTGAGGGCTATTGTTCTGCCTCCTACAGAGGACATCCATAGAGGACATCCATGTTGATATTACACTGCTCCATTACCTTCCTTGTTCTACCCATTCCATTTAAAATTGAAGAAGGTGGCTCCACCGGTTTGCTTTTGCTTTTCTTTTTATGGCAATATTATATGGTGATCAAACACTGAAATACTAGTCAATGTATATGCCAAGGCCTTTCCCCACACCCTCCATTAGTTAACCATGCCCTCCCATCTGGCACTGATGCACTTGTTTGTCTGGACCTGAGTGTAGAGGAATGGCAGCTGATCTCCTGATTGGACATTGGCTCCACTGAGGCAAAAATGTATGCCCTTCAGTCATATGGGAAGAAGGTGGGAGGACATTCTAGAGTCTTCTCTGAGACTGCTGTAGAATTTATGAGCAGAGAGTGGAAATTATGCTTAATAACCCAACCAATAGCAAGCCTCTTGCAATAGCAGTGTTAGTTTCTTATGCCCAGGTGGGCAGGCAATGCCCTAGAGTTTGAGTCCACACAGCAAAAATCCTAATATGGGGCAAACAGGAAGGAGGAACAATTACCCACTTGATATATCCTTTTGAAAGCTTGTCAGCCAAATTACTGTGGAAGAAGCCAGGGTGTTTAGACTTGGGTTTGAATCCCACCTGCATCCCTTAAGAGCTGTACAATTGTGGACAAATCACTTAACCTCACTGCACTTAAAGTTTTCTCACTTTTAAAACAGAGAATAATAATAACATTATCTAACTCACATGGTTGTTGTTAGCTGAGAATATCTAAGTCTGTGGTTCTCAATCTGTGATCCCTATGTCACCAGCACATTCATTCATCAATATTAATCATTATTACCTGGGAGCCTGTTACAAATGCAAACTCTCTGGCCCCACCCAAGACATACTGCCTCGGAAACTCTGGGGTTGGAGAGCTTTATTCTATAAGACAATGGTGTGTAATACACATGGTAAAGTGTCTCACACAGGACTAGTAGTTCCTTAACAAATGTTGATTATAATTATCTTTATCTTCTCTGGGAGCTTCATTAAGTTTACCAAACTTTGTTTTTCAGTTATTGTTTGTTTTGGAAGAGCAAGGTCAGTGACAGATCTATGTTTGTTTACCAAGTCACGGTCTCTCTTTTTTTTTTTTTTTCCCAACTAAAAAAGCCACATGAATAACAAATTAGAGAAAACAGTGTCATTAGTTTGCATTTTGGCCGTGTCATTTTAACTCAGCAGAGAGAGAGTCACGTTCTCTGGCAGCTCCTGCTATCCTGAGTGTGCAGTCGTGAAGCCTGAGAACAAGGCCAGGCAGCGAGGCCTGTCAGTTGTTTTATTTGTTTTGCTTTGTTGTTGTTGTTGTTGTTGTTTTGTTTTGTTTTGTTTTGTTTTGTTTTTGGCTAAATGTAAGTGAACATGAGCACACACTTGCCTTAGCAAACAGAGCTTCATATCATGTTATGTATAAAATTTACCATAGTGATTCATCATGTAGTTTCTAAACATTAAGTAAAATAGATTCATCTGGGCCAAATTAAAAGTCAAAATATTTTTTTATGAAGAAATATAAATTCACTGCCAAAACCACAAGGGGAATGAGAAAAATGGCTAACACAAATCACCTTCAAACTCTGAGGAAAGCCTGACTTCTGAAAAAGCACTAACACAAACTTTGTAACCTACTGCCTAATAATATAATGGGAATTTAGAGAATTGTGGGCTCCCAGGATGTAGCAATGATTTACTAGTAATTCAGGCCAGATTCCCAAAGTCAGATATTTCCATTCCAGTAAATTTCCTGAAGAATGATGTCATGGAACCTCATATTATGTCACCAGAGCTGTATATTGGGTGGACATGAACTGAGATGACCCCATGATTAGGAAAAAGGAAACTCACATCACTTGAACCTGGACTATGGGAGAGATGCTGTATTATGTGCACACGATCACAGGATCACAGGATCACTGTGTGCATAATACGGAGCGTGATGAGTATTATCATCCTCATTGTCCAGAGGCTCTCAGAATTAAGTGCTTTGTCTAAAGTTCCAGTTTGTAAATGGCAGAGCCGGGATTGGAATCCATATCTTTGCTGTCAAGGCTCACTTCCTATACCACAGTACTTATGCCAAGTTATAACATGAGAGACACTGACAGGCTACTTGTTCCATGATGTCGCCTTGACTGATCTGCCTGTATGCCAAAAAAAAAAAAAGTCACCTCTAGGGTCATTTCTCTGGGAGTAAAAATTAGAATCAAAATGTTAATATTTTATTTGGCAGAAATATATTCACAGTGACTTTATTTATCAACAACAATGACAAAGTGGATTATACATGGTTGGGAAAATGAATCCATCAAAAAAGCAATATTAAAATAAAAAAGGGCTATAGAAACATATAGATCTGGGTTTGAATCCCAAATTTATTACTTATTAACTGTGCACTAAATAAAGCTTGCTTAACTTCTTCATGCCTCAGTTATTTTTTTTTCTTATATGTGGATGGGGATAACACTTTCTGTTATAAAATATTGTGTGAAGATCCTGTGAGATCATGTATTTGTACTTAGCACAGTCTCTGTAATAAAGTAGTTGCTCAATAAGTGTTTACTGCATAAAGGATGAAGCAGGTCACTAATGATCATTACTGTAAAAGCACAAATGAATTTGTTGTCTAGTGGAGAGGAAGGGTGAGGACACGTAAGTTTTGGTTGGCGATAGCTGGGGAGGCATCACGTTGGTGTTGAGAAGTGGCCATGAGTATGAGGAATTTGGATGGTAAACAGAAAAGGCTGTTGAAAGGAAGTTGAGACAGCCGGAAGGTGGTCAGCTCACAGCCCTCTGATCAGGCTAAGCCCCTTCCCTACAAGCCTCTCCAATCCATTTCCTGCCACCTGCCCACACACACTTTATATGCTGTAATTCCCTGACCACATCATGATGGGTCATCCATCTGGGCTGTTGTTCATCTGTTCCCCCAAACTGTGTACCCCATGATTTTCACCTGGTTCACTTAATCTTTCATTCTTTGGGATTCAGTGCAAGCATCACCCTTCCAGGAAGCCTTCCGAAAACCTGCAGATTGGGCAAAGTGCCCTTTTGAGCCTGACTTCCGTGAGTATAGTCTCTTTTACTACTTCATACATTCCCAAAATTAGTGATTTGGTTATGGTTTGGTCTTTCTCACTACTCCATGAACTGCTCCTAAGGGCAGGGTTTGTGTCTTATTTATCTTTATATTCCTAGAGTTCAGTGATGTACTTAGTGTACGGTGTTTAAACACTAATTGGAATTAAAATGGACTGGGGTCAGGGTGGAAACATTAGGATTCCATGCCTATTTTGTGAGATTTTATTTGAGATTAGGCATACCAAAAAACAAACAAAAAATTATACAGGAAATTAGGAAATCCTCAAAATTCCTAGTTATAATAAGATGGTAATATTAATAAGTATAATAAATACTATAAATAGTAAAAACAAATCAGTCAGATTTTTCTCTCACAAAATCTATACAGATAGTTACAAATCACCACTAGGGGCGCCTGGGTGACTCAGTCGGTTAATTGTGCAACTCTTGGTTCAGGTCACCATCTCGTGGTTTTGTGAATCCAAGCCCTGCTTCAGGCTCTGCAGTGTCAGCATGCAGCCTGCTTGGGATTCTCTCTCCTTCTCTCCCAGACCATCCCCAATTCACACTGTCTCTCTCTCTCTCTCTCTCTCTCAAATAAATAAATAAATAAATAAACTTAAAAAAAAACCACTAAATAGAAAAGATGTCAGGCAGCCATTAAAGTTGATAAAATACTAGTCAGATCAGGCTCAGCTGGAAGCATGACCATGTCAAGAAAGTACAGCACCATAAAGTTCCACAGGAGCAGTTTTCAGGGAAACTCTTGGGGGGAAGTCACATTTCACACCTATTCAATTCCAGTTTTTCTCAGTTCAGGTTGTAAAAAATGAAGAGCTGGAATGGAGAACCATTATTTAATGGTTGCCTTTGTGGGCCCTGAAGCCATTCTGTCTTTATTCGAGGCTTGCCTCCTCCATGTACTCTATGGATTTGAGCAAGAGAATTAGCCTCTGCTTACCTCAGTTGCCTCATCTGTAAGATGAGGATTGTTTTGAGTAATAAAAGAATTAATACATATAAGGGTTTAGAGCAGTACATAGCTCATCACAAGTGCTCAATGAATATAATTATTCACTATCTTCAGCCCTTCTTTATGTTCTCTGTCAAATGCCAGTGTAGTTCAAATGTCATTATTCATAAATCCATCCATTTATCCATTTATTCTACAAACATTTTTGAGCGCTAACTGTGTGCCTGGCACTGTGCTGGTTACTAATGGCACAGAAAATAAAAAAGACATAGACCCTCTGCTTAGTAAGTTCACAGTATAGTGTGTGTGTGTGTGTGTGTGTGTGTGTGTGTACAAGGGAGTCTTACAATTAAACATGTAATTATAACACAGGATGATGAATGTTGTAGAGGAGAAGAACACAACTCATTTAGATCATGAAGAGTGGGATCTAATGTAGTCTCAGAGGGTCAGGACGGGCTTTCCAGTAAAAGCGGTATCAAAGATGAGTGTGAGTTAGCTGAGTGAGACTTGAGGGTGATGGGACAGGTGTGTTTTATAATGGATTAGCTGTGTTGGTATAGGCCTGAAAGCAAGAAAACTGAATAGGTCAGAATGGAAATCCAAGCAGGGAGTGACTAGATGCAAGGCTGGCCCAGGGGTGGGGGAGGAGGGAGCGGTCATACCACAAGGGGCCTTTCCTGCCACCACATAAGGAAGTTTGGCTCTATCCTTTCCCAGCTGGTGAACCCCTGAGGACATCTAAGCAGGGATAAAACATTTACTTAAGTTTGTTTATTTATTTATTTGTTTTGAGAGAGACAAAGACAGCGCAAGTGGGGGAAGGCAGAGAGAGAGAGGGAGACACAGAATCCCAAGCAGGCTCTGCACTGTCAGTGCGGAGCCTGACACAGGGCTTGAACCCACCAAATGGTGAGCTCATGACTTGAGCAGAAACCAAGAGTTGGATGCTTAACCAAGGGAGCCACCCAGGCACCCCAGGGAGAAAGCATTTAAATAGTATCTATTGTTTGAACTGGTTCCTTTGGGAGGTTTTTCTAATTCTTGACATGTAGAATTTGCTGCTTCTGTCTCTGGGTCCCTCGGTTCTCCCATGGACTCCTATCACAGCACTATAGCACTTTATGGAACTTAACCTGTTTGCAGGTTTGGGAGGCTGAGAGCTCCTCAAAGACTGTTTTTTACTTATCTTTGTATCCCCAGAATCTAGAATAGTGCTTGGCACAGAGCTGGCACTCAATGGAAGCTTGATTGAAAACAAAAGGGTTGCTTTTAGCAAAAACTATTTTTTCTTATATTTTTAGAACAAAGCATTATCAGATAAAATCTGGGCAATCAAGTCCACAGTGAGTGGTTCTGCTCCCTGTAATGGCAGTGTGAGCCCTGAAAGCTGTTCTCTACCAGATTCAGAATCCATCACTGAGCACTCCTATGTCAGGCACTAGGCTAGGCACTGAGGAAGTTATAAATACTCTTAAGACAGCATTAGATAGTTGTGAAAATATTGTATATATATACAAGACAACCCCCAACTCTCCATGGCCTACCAGTGCCTGACAGTGCTCACTTCTGTTTGTGAATGAATAATAAACAAAAAAGGTTTGACAAATGTGTGCTAAATGTTCTGAGAGTCCAGATGAGGAGAAATCTGTGAGATAGTTTAATCTGATAGGCTGGGACCTGGATGATAAAAAACCCCTAGTAAGATGGAAGGAAAGAGCAGATGATTCTAAAGAGAAAGGATCACACGAAAATCACTTCATACAGACTAATAATTCCTTAATGAAATCTAAACAATTGGAAATCATCAGGTCTTGGATAATAGTCCAGGTATACTGGAATTCACCCAAGAGAACTAATTTTCCAGGCACATTATGATTTGGACGATACATGTGAAAGGGTAGCAGTTGCTTTAGCAGACAGTCTAACTGGGCTCTCATGACAATCTTAATGAAAGCAGAGTTAATTAGTTAATTAAAACAAAAGTGGCAAATGATAGTTTCTAAAACTAAGGTGGAGGCAATGCTAATGTTTCTGCCACCTTAGTAGAATGCCCAGAGAGGGTTTTACCTTCTGAGAAAATTTATGATTTAGAGCTACAGGCCTCTGCTGTTAATGAAACCATGAGATGCCCACTGCATCTTAGCGACCCTGGAAATTCTGAATCTTGGAGAGCCAGAAGTTTAGACTCATCAAATTCAATGCTCTATTTAGGTCAGAACACTGGTTTTGTGTTCATTTGTCAATTTGCAGCTGAAGTGAAGGCCTTAAATGGAAGCATGGCATTATCCGCTTGACAGTGATTTGATGCTGCACCATGTCGTGCTGGAGAATTAGTGTCTAGAACCAAAATGTTAATCACAGGGACCTCTATACATTGATGGCATAAATAGTACGTTTCTATATAAAAAAAAGAAATCTATAGTGACTCACTCCCGTTTAAATAAAAATCTCCCTTTGCTATTTCAGTGAATTGAATGACTGACTCTTGGGTGCTTTTCTTTTTGGTACTCTAGGGTGAGCCTATTTAACTTCCCAGAAAACTGCTAGATCTGTTAGAATTAGCTCTGTTTTTCCCTTAGGTGCTCAGAGAACAAAAGTGATTCTCTTTCCATGCCCAGAGGTGGAAATTGGCTCTTTCTGGTCCCCCTCTCACTGAAGATATGAATTACTCTTTGGTCCCCTAGAAACGTGTCTTCCCTTCGGCTCTGATGATATTTTCCATAGTGAGTCCCCTTTGTGCTACCGGTTCTCCGGAATGTTAAGAGATTACTTGAAAAAAATAGTCTTGTGTTCAACCAGCTTGGGAAGTGATGGAAAAGAATTAACAAATGAATGGTTTCTATGCTGCAGAACTTCTCAGTGTTTATCCCTAAGTCACAAGGTTCTAAAAGAATAGTCAGAGTTTTTTCAAACTTGTTTGACCAAATAATTTTTGTTTTTCGTGGAACAATTTGTGAGACTAGCTTTCTGAAGAATACATTCTGGGGAATGCTGAGTTCTAACGCCAACAAGCTAAGGCTTGAGTTAAGAATGGCTGTATAACTAACTAGTTACAAGACTGTGGGCAAGTATTCTAACCATGCTGGACCCCAAGTTCCACATTTGAAAAATGGGAAAGATTATTGCTTCTACTTTCAATATTTTGTGACCACTAGATAATTCTACTACCATTACGACTGCCACTACTACTGCTAGGTACTACCACTTTCCATGGTAGACACTATTCATGGGCTTATCCCACAAGCACTTGACTTGCTTCTCTTTCTCCATTTCCCTCCTCCCTCTCCATTTCCAGTATAGAAGGTGTAAAAGCTCAATGCAAGCTTTTTTCTACTCTCTTGCAGCCAGGGGTAGCTACATGAGACAGTTTGGCCAATGAGACATAAAGGCAGTTGTTATGGGATTCTGAGAAGACTGTTGTTTTCCCTAATAAAAGGATGCAATGCATGGAACTGTTGTGGAACCATTAGTAAAAGGCCTGGGGAACAGCAGAGATGTCGGCTCTGGCACCACTGAGAGCATTGGAGGAACACCAGGAGTTGTCTGTCCACGTATTCTTGTAATGTGAGGAAAGCAAAACCCATACAAATCCTGTACGTCTCTCAAAATCAGGCTTTCTCTTACTTGCAGCTGAACACATTTCTAAAAAGTTTACCACTTATTGAATGCTTTTAACGCACTAATAGCTAAGCATTTAACACTCATCACTTCATTTACTCTCACAACAGGGATCGTTATCTACCATTTTACAGCTAAGGAGACAAACTGGCATACCTTGTTCAAATTCACACAGCTAGATTTCATTCCAGGTGTGGCTCCAAAGCCAGAACTATAAACTAGCTTTCCGTATTTGCATCTACTGTCCTACATCTACTGCTCCAAGAGTGTGTCCTAACTTTTGGAAACACGGTCACTATAATCTCGGGAGGTATTATTTTCACTCTAGAGTATGAAATTAGTGCCATCTTCAAAATGGAGCCCTAGCTTTCTGTCATCAGATATGGAAGGGATATGCATAGGCCTTTTCAAACAGGGCCCAAACCCACTCTGGGTTTCTAGGAGCCCACTTCTCCATGTAATAGATGTAAGAAAGCAGAACCAGGCTGGGTCCTGCATAGCAGCTGCTTTTCCCCAGAGACCTACAGTCAGAGAGTTAAGTTAACTACTTAAGCCCACCATAGATCCCAATAGATAGGTTTATTGGCATATTACAGAATTCAAGTCTGAGAAGCCCAACTAATGAAAGTAATTTAGAATAAAATGTGAAAATACTAGAAGCTCTGAGTTCACTTGTTTCCCCATTATTTAAGCCCTAGAGGTAGATAATTTTATACATACTGGCCTTTATAAAATAAAAGGGAAGATAAATGCATACATAACCAGTTATGTCTTACAATGTGATAAATACTATATTAAGATTCTAAACATCTTGGTGTTGGATAACAGAGATGAAATACTTCATATGAGAGCTCATGGGAAACACAGAGGAAAATCATTTTAGTTTGGATCTAATTTATTTTTTAGGGTTATAGCTTAAAAGAAGGGGACAGGGGATCGTGTGATGCAAGGGTATCATAGTTTTTTCTGGCCTTTCTTCTATCGAAAGCAGGTTCCAGTCTGAGTGTGCTGGTTAAGGGCAAAAAAGAAGTCACTATATAATCAGACTATAACCTGTCTCAGCTATAATCATACAGACCAGCATTTGACAAGACTGCGTGCAGAAAACCCAACAATTGCCAAAGGTCCCTCCTTATTCTCTTTGATGTTTTCATACTCAAATAATGCTGAATGCAAAATCCAATCATCAAGGACTACATGGCCACGTAACGAACACAAGTTAAAATACTGCCACAAATCTCGAGAATTTCTGTTTTCTATTGGCACTATTAGTGAATTTTGTTATTTATGTTGCCCCTTATTTACTGAAGTATAAATAAAATAGTTGAAAATGTAACCTAATGTTACGAGAGGTATGTTAGAATTATAGCAATGCATCAGATCAGTGGATGGGATTAATGACCTGATTCTTGAGCAGAAACTGAGGACCACAGGAGTGCAGGAGATATTTATAATACAGATCACAGTAGGCTTAATGTTATAAAAGGTGGTAGAACCACCAGGGGATAGTAGTACAGGGGATGCATTACTACCTTGCCAAATTTATTTGCTCAATAAATATACCAAAGATTATTTAGTGTCTTCTATGTGTCAAGCACCCTTCTTGGGACTTCCAGGCACTGGAGGCACAGCAATGACAAGATAGAGAAGGCTCTCACTCCCAAGGAGCTTATTCTGCTTAAATTAGGGATGAACGGTATCCTCTACAATCTGGCAAGGAACTAGACCATGTAAAAATGGAGATACTCTGGAAGCTCAGGCTGTGTAATTAATGTGTCTATAGATCTATACTGCCTTTTATGATGCTCTCTTCGTTATTAGGATCATCTTGTTTGCATACCTGACACAGAAGTTTTCAGGTGTGGAAGAAGACTGACAATTGTTAACGTAGTTAAAAATAATAGCAAACAAACACTTAAGAAGTGCTTCCTGCATGGTATACACTTTACATGTATTTACTCGTTTAGTCTCTCAACCACTGTGTGAAGTCTGTATTTCATTATCTTCTTTCATCAGAGGAGGAAATTAAGGCATAGAGAGGTTAACTGATTTGCCTATGGTCCCACAGCTGGTGGGCGATGCTGCCAATGTTCAATCCCAGAGCTGCCTAGCTCTGTACTCTGATATGTTCATTGAAATATCTACTGTGTACCTGGCCTTTACACATATATTATTTCTTTCACTCTTTTACAATCCTCTGAGGTAGATGATATGATCTTAACGTGGCAGATGAAGAAACTAAGCCTCAGACAGAAGAAATGGCAGTGCCAGTATTCAGACTCAGGAGAAACTGGCTACAAAACCATGTTCTTCACCACTGCTCCACACTGTCTAAGTAGCCTGCCTTAGTGAGTTTTTGGGGTGCTTAGGCACAAGCTCACAATTCTATCCCTCTGGCAACCTGTTTTTTTTTTTTTTTTTTTACCTATCAGGATGCCTTTGAAGGCACAGGATGCCTTGGAAGGTGCCTTGGAAGGTACCTTGAACAATGTACATATTACTTGAAGAAAGAGTTTAAACAAAGGCTGGTAAAATTGAAGTTTGAAAAATACATTTTCTCGGGGCGCCAGGGTGGCTCAGGTGATTAACTGTCTGACTTCAGCTCACATCATGATCTCACGGTTCGTGAGTTCGAACCCCGCATCGGGCTCTGTGCTGACAACTTAGAGCCTGGAGCCTGCTTCAGATTCTGTGTCTCCTTCTCTCTCTGTCCCTCCTCCATTCACACTCTGTCTCTTTCTCTCTCAAAAATAAATAAATGTTAAAAAATTTAAAAAATATATATATAATACATTTTCTTAGACAAAATAAAAGGCTGATCTTGCAGAAGTTTCAGAAAAAGAATATTTTAGGGAGGGAGGAGTTAAGAAAGCAGATGGAAAATATTCTGGCAAGTTAAATATATGAAGGGTCTTCTGTGGACAGACCCTGATATTGTCACAATTTATTGAAGTAGGAGAAGACACTGTTGTTTTCCCCAAGATTTACAATTTAGTTAAATACCTTGAACAATGTACATGGAAAGCAATGAGAGGCATACAAGAATTAGGAAAAAAAAAATAAATAAAAGAGGCAAGGATAGAAGTTAATAATGCAAATGAATTAAGCTATGTGATTAAGTATTCTGAGTGCTTTTCAATCCTCAGAAGACATGGTATCTTTATCATCACCATTATTCAGGCTTTGAAGAATTAGGGCTGATGGAAAGGTGGGACTTTCCATGCAGGCTAAATGATAGTATAAGAGAACTGTTCAAGCAATAATATTTAGCTATTTATCTTCCACTTGTAAGTGGTTTGTCTTCCACTTATTTATCTATATTTTAGGAAAATTGTCAAATCTCTGTAGAGTGAGCAGATAATGTTCTGACTAGCTCTTCTGACTGATATGCCCTTCTTAAATGGAGGAAGTCCTTATTCCCAGTAACACCCTATGTAGCCTTTTTAATACCTCCCAATTTGTTCCCAAGCCACTGATCTCTTTGCCCCCATACTGGGAAGTTATTAGTTGAACTAATTTCATATCAGCTGTGCACAGAGGCCACCGTCTCCCCTTCCTCAGAGAAGCAGGGAAGGAGCAAGTGATTACTAGCCAGGCTTACCACTGGTGTGAATCTGAGCAGCTCTATGGGATGATAGGTTACACTTTCAGTTCTTAAGAGTCTGTCATACTTAAACAGACTTTAAGGAACCACACTTCTCTGGGACAACATGGAATATAGTAATCTATGCTGCCAGTATTCTCCAGATGTTTATTAAAGATACAGATCTTAATTGGCTAAAAAAAAAAAAGATGATCTCATTGCCTTTTGAAGTGCTATAGGCGTCATTTATCACTTAGAGAAGTGCTTCACATAGGGGTAAATCATTGGCTGTTGGCTTATTTGCAGATAAGAGGTGACCAATAACTACTACCTGGGATACTGAGCATGAAGGATGGGGTGGGACTGTGGGCCACAATGGGAAACTGGCTAGTTGTTTAGGAAGATTATATGCAAAGTCCCTTTGTTTTGACCCTTTCAGATTCTTAGACATTTCCTTAAGAGTTCAAATTGCCCATTAAGAACTAAAATATAAATTCTACATTCACATGCCTCTATGGGATGAACAGTCAAGGACTCTGCTGAGCTTGGAAAAGGTTCAGGCACATAACGCAGTCAGGTGTGTGAGGTTCTTGGCACTCTGTGCTCAGCATTGATCTTTGTTAACAATAAATTCTCTACTGTGTTCTGGGAACTAGAATTTGGTCCACTATGTTCCTCTGTACCCTCCAGACCTGGAGGTCCTTTCCTTGGCTTAATGACTTAACCGTGCTCTCCCTGTCCCTTTGGACCTCACTTCTCTTTTGCCAAAACTCTGCTTTTGTTCTTTATCTCAACTTCTCTGTTTCTGGCTTTGGCATAAGTAACTGGCTCTACATCCAATTAACCCCATGAAAACCATTCAATGAGAAGGCCAAGGCCCCTTTCCCAGCACCCTGCCTCCCACAGTTTTCATTCACTCAGATATTTTACACTTAAAAGACCCAGGAAGCAAATGTCACTGCTTCAGCTACAGGGACCAGTGCCCCACACCTCCCCCCCCTACACACAACCTTTACCTTAGGGTTTCCCCAGAGGAGCCCCTCCTCTTCCACAGGTTGACTAGGCTGCTGGACCTGCTGGCTGCTGAGGATGACTTGCCATCCCCCACATGCATGCGCACCACGGTAGATGTGGTGAAGGCGCTGCGCACGTTTCTCTCCGGTTTGGCCAGGATGATGTACACTTTTGGCACAAACATGCAGCCCAGTGCCACTGTGGCACTGAGGCTGACTGAAAAACACATGGTGATGATTTTGTAGTTGCTGCCAAAGTAGATTGGCACAAAGGCCAGCCATATGATGCAGGTGGTGTACATGGTGAAGGCGATGTACTTGGCCTCATTGAAGTTAGCTGGAACGTTTCTGGTCTTGAAAGCATAGAAGGTACAGCTCAAAATCAGCAAACCATTGTATCCAAGAGGAGTGACAACTCCTAGGTTGGTGGTATTACAAATCAGGTAGACTTCACGAATGCTTGGGTAGTCGTGCATTATATCAGGAGGCTCCATTATAAAGAGGGCAACGATGATGCCCAACTGAATGCATATGAGGATGAAAGCAATCACTAACTGGGCACAGGCACTCATGAACCTGGGCTTTTTGGTACAGATCTTCTTCTTGCTGCCAGCCAGGATCCTTGCAATACGATTGGTCTTGGTTACGAGGGCTGAGTAGCTCATGGCTGGAGAAAGACCAATACCAATTCTCTGAAGGTAGCAATAAATCTGTTTGGGCTTTGCAATGAGGCAGAAGGTACATAAGTAACCCAGGCAGATGCCAGCAAGGATAATGTAGCAGAGTTCCCTGCTGGAGGACTTGACTACTGGAGTATCACGGTAAATGATGAAGACTGCAGTAACAAATAGGGTGGCCAGCAGGCCGAGGCAGGCAAACACAACAGCGGCAATGGGTTCAGGGTCACCCCAGCGAAGATACTGTACTGGGATCAGATCACAACCTGCAGAGACACAGACACATATTGGAAAAAAAAAAGGAAGAAACATTTACTTGGGTCACTTGTGCCTAAGTTACAAGCAGCTGCCAATGACCCTTTCACTTTGACTACAATCTGCCCTTCTAATCTCAGTCTCCTATAGTACTCATTTCTTCATATATTCATTCATAAAATATTTATCTTTATAGTATTAAACACAGACTCTGGGATAGGAGCTGTTCTCGGTTCTGAAAACAAAATGGTGAAGAACATGTTCTTTGCTCTCATAAAAAATAATTGGGGAGGGAGTGCTTCTAAATAATTACTTACAACTGTGATAAAGGCCATTAAGAAGCACAGCATGGTTCCTGACACTGTGTAAGCAATAAAAGCCTCCTTCAACAGGAATTAGCAAATGGAAGTGTTGGTTTGGCTGAGTTTGGGGATTCAGTAGGTTTGGCACACAGAGATTAATTGTAAGGAAAGAGCTAGGGGGCATTGGAGGCACAAAAAGAGGCCACCTACCAAGTGTAATGGGTGGCCTACATAAGGCTGGGAGGTAGGCAGCAAGGGATCTTGCAGTGCAGAGTGTCCTAGAGTAATAGGAAGTCATGGGAGGGATCTATGTACAGGAGAGGAATGGCATGGTCAGACCTGTTTTAAATATTCCTTTGGTTGCTGTGTGGATTTGGAATGAGATAAAAGTGTGGACAGATATGGAAATTATTTGAGGCAATATAGAGAGTTTAAATGGATGTGGAGCTACGTGAGAGGTCAAGACATCAAGGATGGTGATCATTGGATCCATCTATGCCGTCCTTGAATCCACTGTATAGAACAGTTAGGATTTTCAGAGAACTCTATGGTTCCAGTGTTATCAAGAGAAGACACTTTAAAAGAAAAGAGGGAGACAGGAGAGGAAAAATGACCCCAGAGACAAAAAATTGGCTTGTGTGGGAAGTGCCAATACTCCTAAAATTATTTTCGACTCATGGCTTGCAGGTTTTTATATCACTTCATTACACATCAGAAAAAAGTGACAAAACTTGGCATCATTTAGGTTATGCACCTTCTTTTCACATTTCTTTATTTAGGACTGTGGTCCTCAAACTGGGCTACACACTGGAACCACCTGGAGACATTTTTTTTTTAAATACTGTGGCCTGGGTCTCAGTGTTAAGTTTCTAATTTAATTGGTCTGAGTATCAGGAATTTTAAAAGACACTTTAAGTGCTTCTAAATGTGCAGCCAAAGATGAGAACTACTGCTTTAGCCACAATTTCTGTTTGTGTGTGTGTGTGTGTGTGTGTGTGTGTGTGTGTGTGTAGTAGCATGTGTTACATTTAATAGAAACATAAAAATAAAGAAACTATCTTGAGTGAGTAGAAATGGAATTAAACAATCTGGAGCACTGGATATTTGAGGAATATTTTACTACTTGCCAACAAATATCCATTCTCCCCTTTATTCTCAGCAACATATCTCCAATTTCAGTTGGGGGTAGTAAAGGGTGCAGCTAAAACACTACATTTTCTAGCAACCTTTGTAGTCCGATGTGCTATGTGATGGTGTTTTACCCAGAGAGATGTAAGCCGGGAACTCCTTAAAGGAACATGACTCATCTTGGAGAGTACCCTTTTTGCCCTTTCTGGCTTTCTCCTTCTCCTGCCTGGAATATAAACATGGTGGCTAGAGCTCCAGCAGTTACCTTGGAATATAAGGTAACTAAGGACAGAAAATGTGTTCTGAGTTTTGGAAGAGAAAAAATAGAGGGAGCCTGAATCCCTGTTAACTATGGAACCCCTGACTAGATCTAGACTATGTATATCACATTTATCTTGTTTAAGCTACTTTTTCCCTCTGATATATGCAGCCAACCCAAATCCTAATTGATATAGGTGTAAGATTTTTCTATTAAATTCCCATTACCCATGGTCAAGGGTGTTGTAGTAAGTGGTTTTGAATACTAATGGTTACTAGGAGGTACGAGAGATGACAATAAGTACTGGTAGTAAAGAAGCATTTGGTTCTTTCAAAATACGCCTAAAAGCAGCTCTTGTAAAAAGGAAACATTCTCTGTCCCTTATTTCTGCCTTGCCTGTCTCTTTCTTCAAGATCTCAGATTTCAAACAGTACCATTAATATTATTGTTAAATTCATTATGGGGTTTATTTATTTTTATTTTTTTTAATCTTTATTTATTTTTTGAGAGAGAGAGAGAGAGAGAGCAAGCACTTGAGCAGGGGAGGGGCAGAGAGAGAGGGAGGCACAGAATCCGAAGCAGGCTCCAGGCTCTGAGCTGACAGCACAGAGTCCAATGCAGGGCTCAAGCTCACGGACAGTGAGATCATGACCTGAGCCAAAGTCGGAGGCTTAACGGACTGAGCCACCCAGGCATCCCAATTCATTATAGGTTTAATAGAATTTGTGAGTTAGCATAGAATTTTCAGCACAATTTACAAAATTGTTTCTATGGAAAAATGCATTCTTACTTTAAAAACTTGATTATTTAATATTGAAACGAAGTGCTTTTAACTTAAAAAATGTAGATGGCCTAGACTAAATATAATTATTTTGCATAATGTCATTAATTATAAATAAACACATATATCATTGCTAATGAACATACCTGAATCCTTATTTTTAGGCATCTATGTTTACATATACTGATTATATGTTGGGATTCAATATTTGAGGCTTTAGTATACAATGGGGTTTAGTTTCATACTTATATAGATTTGTTCCTTGCAGAGACTATTTTACAACAGAAAAATAGGTATTAATCACTCCTCCCCTTATTTTTCCATAATTGTTTGTTTAGAACACATATATTACAATGAAATTTATTATCTACTATAGTTAATTCTAAAGGGTCCTGTTTCTCCTCCTAGGTCATGAGCTATTAATGTCCACAGTAACTTACTGGTATAAGAAGCATGTTATGTGGTACGTGAAGTGGGAATCCTTTCATTAGCTAAAGATAATGAACTGAAAAAAAAATGTATAAATATTTATTACTTTTTTCTGCTGCTCTGCTAAATCTTAATTGCTTTTGTATAGATATAATTAGCACCGTAATTCTAAATGTTCTCCCGTGACAGCATTCGCCACTATTTTTACATCAAACATATTCTTGAACTCTTCCTATGTAACCCATTAACATCATGTCTGAAACTAAAGAAAACCCCATCAGATACATACATAGGAAGAAATGTACATAAGGCATGCCTCTAATGTGGTGTGAATATTTTCACAAATTTACAAGAATTTATACATTCAAATGCATGTTTTTTTTCATTTAATGTGAACCACTCAGAAGACTTTATGTTTAGTTTAATGATGCTGCCATTGCACAAAATACTTTTGTAACTATTCTCTCGGAATAGAAAATTGGATTCTGATTAGAGTGTTATAATCACTGAATCTTATAATTGGATAAGTTCTTAGAGTTTCCAAAAACGGATGTGCATCACAATCACTTGCAGAGTCTACAAAAATACAACTCAAGGGCCTAACTTAGGGGATTTTTAATCAGTACATTTGGGATAAGACAAAGGAATCTTATTTTGAATAAGCAAGCTCAATGATTATACAACTGATCGTTGGTCCTTGGTTGGCAGCCCAACCATAGACTATTAATGCAGTGTGTGATTTCTCATCCAGTGTGTGAATGTCTTACATGATAATTCTAAGATGTGATCACCCTAACCCTACCTACGACTTTCCATAAACTATATTGTCTCAGGGCCAGGATTAGGGGTGGAGGAAGATAGATTGGAAAAACCATAGGTCAGGATGACAGGTGGAGGTTGGAGGTGAATAAACTGGTTAGAAGGATATCACAAGAGGATAGTCATGGGATATAGGGCAAAAACTAAGTCATTGTACTCAAGGAAACACTGGGCTGGTAAAGACATTTTAGACCTAGCATTGAAAAAGATTATGAGGCAGACAGAAGAGTCAGGAGAGAGGCTTTTAACCAAGTTGACAGCAATGCTATTAACTAAGATGAGGGCTGCGGGAAGAAAATAGTCACATTTTATGAGGATGATATCTAGTTCCAATTTGGACATGTTGTGTTTGAAATGTCTATGAGTTACTGAGTAGGTAGAAGCAGAGGTATATAAGAGATATCAGGGTGGAAGTTATAGCTTTAGGAATCATCTGTTTACAGGTGGAAATAAGAGACATGGAAATAAAGGCAATTAATGAGGAAACACACAGATATTGATGAGAGCAAAGCCTAGAAGTCTGGCATAACACCAATATTAAGGAATGGCATAGGAAGAACATATGTCAGGAAGACATAAGGTAGACCAGCTGAAAGGAAAGAAGTGTATCAGAAGTCAAAGGAAAGTGGTCAATTGGATGGCCCACCACACCCTTCTCTAACAATATAATTCAAGTTTTCTTTTTTAAAAAGCCTTTACAGGGGGATCACACAAAGCTTTGAGCTTCATGTTTGCAGATATCTCTTCTGGGGATATATCTTTCTCTTATATCTTTCCCCTTTTACTACTGTTAGATCTACAGTATTTATTTGAACAAGGTGGTATCCTTCCATTGCTATATTCCTATCATGGAACATATTCTTCCAAATCTCAGAATAATGCTAATTCTATTATGAGATAAATTAAAATTCTCATTGATTACTACCTCTTCTGTGTGCATTGGTTTACAAAGATCTGAATGCCCTGTTATTTTTCCTAAATCTTTCTTTATTTCCTTCTTAGAATTACTGGGCATTTTTTCCATTGATTTTTTTTAAGTCCCTCTTTCCTTCTTTGTATAATGGTAAGTTACTGGAAGTAGTCTTAGTGTACTGGTCAGTTACTACATACTAGCAGGATATATAAAGTTTAACTAAGAATGTATCTATCTATCTATCTATCTATGTATCTATCTATCTATTTATCTATCTGTTTTACTGTAAATTTAATCAATTTAGCATATGTTATGTTTTAGATTAAAGAATCTTGATCATGTCAATGAAGTTCCCTCCTGGCAAGCATATTAGAGTTTCATAGAGGATGCACAACATTGCAGTCCTTTCTAGAAATGCAGATGATAAATACACTAGAAAACCAAAACCTGTTTTCTGATAACATCTATTTAAGTAGCTATCTACTTCTCACTGTCCTCCTCTTTCATGCTTGATTCTTGTTCTGTGGTTCTCTAGTATAATTTATCCTTGCATAGCTTGAAGTGATATATATTGAAAATACAAGAGGCTTTCTTTTTAAAGGTAGAGTGGACTGCCAAAACTGTATTATCCACATTCATCTTGTGATTCCAGGAATGTGCTTTCCATACCTCTAGTGGGAGAATGGATACTCCACCGATTTCCTGAACACTTAAAAACAATATGGCTGCTTAGCAATAACTAGTACACATGCTTATTTTGGGGGGCATTAGTCCTATAGGATTAATATTCCTGTAGTTAATAATTCCTAGACTATTACATTTTTAAATCCCATTCCAGGTGTCTGTTTATGCAGAAGGAATGAAGAGTCAAAGAACCTGGGATGGATTGCTGATATTCTATAAGTAAGCTAGGGAGGAACTCCTTAACAAGCTCCATATATTTTTTATTTTTATTTTTAGATTATTTTTTTAAATTAAAAAAAATTATTTATTTTTGAGACAGAGAGAGACAGAGCCTGAACGGGGGAGGGTCAGAGAGAGAGGGAGACACAGATTCTGAAAGTGGCTCCAGGCTCTGAGCTGCCAACACAGAGCCCAACACAGGGCTCAAACTCACAGACCATGAGATCATGACCTGAGCCGAAGTCAGACACTTAACTGCCTGAGCCACCCAGGTGCCCCAACAAGCTCCATATTTTTGGAGGAAAGGAAGTTACTGAGAATCTCTGAGAATCAAATGGATGTGTGCTCAGCTGCTGGTCAGGCCATTTCAGGTATACAAAACTGATATGGGGCTGTTGTAGGACTATCCTTTGATACACGAGCTATAGATCTACCCAGAGTACAAGGTGTTGACTGGTGACGGATATCATGCTTATTTCAGTCTGTTCCATCCATAGACCATTTGTCTGTCTTTACTCCTTTCTTTACTTGCCTAGATTTTGATTTCTAGGATGCTGATCTGATGATCTGAGATACCAGAAGAATGTAGACAGAATTCTTTCTGCATTGTTCATATTCCTGATCTTTTGAGATATAGATTAGATAGGTATAGATATAGATATAGATATAGATATAGATATAGATATAAATATAGATATAGATTTATTTATTTATCACTTCCACGGTTTAGAAAAATTAGAAGTGGTGTGCATGTGTGTGTGTGTACATTATATTTAGGTACTTCATTTTTCTTTGTAGCACTTACTATAATGTCATCTATCTTGTGTGTATGTGTATGAGAGAGAGAGAGAGAGAGAGAGAGAGAGAGAGAGAGAGAGAGAGAGAAAGATTATATTGTTAAGGTTTATCCTCCTCCTTTGATATAACACTCTGAGGTTAGGGAATTTGTCTTGTTTGCTCACAAATGGATTCCTCGTACAGTGCCTTATTCATATGGTTAACATAGCAATTCAGAAATTAATATATTTACCATGTAATGAAAGTTTATAATTTTCATCCTGGTGTATGGATCAAGTCATTTTCGCAAACCTTTGTTGTTGCCTTTAAAAAGTCCCAAGTTACAGACTCTTGGTTTCCATTACAGATAGAAGTCTAAATTCAGTGCATTACACCTGAATTTTAGAGTAAAGATTCTGGTAACCAGAGAGAGTGAAACTAAGTATGTCAAGAGCTTACTTCTGCCTAGAGGTGACTTGTTTCACATTGGAAATATTCCTGGTACTAACTTGGCAATGATAAATGCTTTATGATTGATGAATTAATCCAACTATGAGTAACTCACTGGATCTGAGAATCATGGGTGGAGGAAAGAGAAAGGCAGTATACAGAAGTCATTCATTAATAAGTGCCATCTAACTATAAAGTTCAGATTCACTCTTCTCAAGAAGGCTATTAATTGTAACATGTTTTACTTTAGGCCAGAAAAGTTCTCAGTGAGGAAGGCTTATTCTAGAGTTGATTGATTTTTACTATTATAATCATGAAACAAAGCATACTATGATTACTCCCTGAAATAAAAATTTAGTCTGTATCCAAAATATTGGGTAAGTTATATCTGAAACTGCCTCAAATAGGAAGCCACCCCATTCCTGTTTATGCCAGCATTACAAAAAGGAGGAAATTGGCTTTTATTGAGTGCCTACTATATGTCAGGTGTTCTCTTAGATATTTTAGTAATCTTCACAATAAGCAATAAGGTAGGCATTATTAATTCTATTTTATAATAGAATCATATAAGGTTTAATAAACTAACTTTTTTGGGATAAAAATCCTGTGGGATTTCTAATTGATTAATGGATGCTATATTAGGAGAGGGAAACTGATCAAGTG
Organism: Leopardus geoffroyi; assembly: GCF_018350155.1. NCBI lineage: Eukaryota > Metazoa > Chordata > Mammalia > Carnivora > Felidae > Leopardus > Leopardus geoffroyi. The sequence continues at coordinate 44,422,243 of NC_059329.1, read as the reverse complement.
CCTCTTTGAAAGGGGTCTTAAGGCTACTTAGTAGGAAGGAGAATCATGATCAACAGTGTCAGCCCATGAGCAAGGAGGGGCTGGTGGTGGCATACATATTTGATATTTGTTATCCTCACAAAAGTCCCTGCCTTCTTCTGAGAAATATCATGGGTTCAAACTCATTGGCAATGTTCTCATCCTGGCACACATGTCCTACACTGCTGGACCAGAGACACTGATTTTTAAGTTGTTGCTTTTGCGTCCCTAAAGCTTTCTAGTGTAGAAATTTTTTTGAATGGGCACCAAATCCCCAAGGATTGATTGTGAGATATTTCTAACATTGCCACATTGGGGACTCACAGCTATCCATTTATTATTGGATCCAGCCTATATCATGCCTTTCATGGTTTATTGAATATTTTTGTTTTAGATTCCCTTAATAAAATCCCCTCAGAGAGCTGACAACTCAGGGCTATAGCTTTTATTTAGTTTTTATTTTTGTTCTTTTATATTGGTTATATTTAATAGGGGAGTTTGAAATTGTATGCAAAGATTTATTTCATAATTAAAGCATAAAGGATGATTTAATGATACTGCAGAGTACTAAGGGGAAGGATTATCATAGATGCACATTTGTAGGGAACAGCTTTGAAAAATATGACTTCCGGTCATACTGCGGATGAACAAGAGAGGAAAAACACAGTGTATGAATTTAAATAGTAAAATGTGCTGATTAGAATACTTTGCTCCATTTTTTACCTTTCCCCTCTCCCTTTTCACTAGCTAACTCCTCCTGACTCTTTCATTTGACAGATCCTCTGAGGATGGCTTTTCTGATTTCCTGACCCCAAAGGGCAGGTTCCTCTCAGGTGGACAACCTCTTGGGCCTGTGTCTATCACAGCACTTCCACATTTTTTTTTTTGCACATAGTAGCACAACTATCATGCTCATAGTGAGTTTGCATGTCTTTTTTACCTGGTAGACTGCGAGAAATTTGAGAGCAGGATGCTGCACCTTTGCTTTTGTACTGTGCTTGGCACACAATAGGGAGTTAAACAGGTTGAATGAATGTGTGATTACATTAAAGAAGAAGAGGGACACAGAAGACTGAAACTGGACCACCTTCTTAACACCATACACAAAAATAAACTCAAAATGGAAGAAAGACCAAAATGTGATACAGGAAACTATCGAAGTCCTAGAGGAGAACACAGGCAGCAACCTCTTTGACCTTGGCTGAAGCAACTTCTTACTAGACCACATCTCTAGAGGCAAGGGAAACAAAAGCAAAAATGAACTACTGAAAATTCATGAAGATAAAAAGCTTCTGCACAGTGAAGGAAACAATCAACCAAACTAAAAGGCAGCCTATGGAATAGAAGATATCTGCAAATGACATATCTGATGGGTTAGTATCCAAAATCTGTAAATAACTTATCAAACTCAACACCCAAAAAACAAACAACCCAGTTAAGAAATGGGCAGAAGAGGGCCAGACACATGGAAAGATGCTCAACATCACTCATCGTCAGGGAAATACAAGTCAAAACCATAATGAGATACCGCCTCACACCTCTCAGAAGGGCTAAAATTAACAACACAGGAAAGAACAGATTCTGGCAAGGACCAGAGAAAGGAGAACTTTCTTATGCTGTTGGTGGGAATGCAAACTGATGCAGGCAGTGTGGAAAACACTATGGAGGTTCCTCAAAAAGTTAAAACTAGAACTACCTTGTGGTCCAGCAATTACACGACTAGGTATTTACCAAAGGAATACAAAAATACTGATTCAACGGGGCAGATGCACCCTGATGTTTATAGCATTATTATCAACAATAGCCTAATTATGGAAATAGTCCAAATGTTCACTGACTCTTGAATGGATGAAGAAGATACGTTACACACACACACACACACACACACACACACACACACACACAGGAATATTACACAGTCATCAAAAATAATGAAATTTTGCCATTTGCAATGACATGGATTGAGCTAGAGTACATTATGCTAAGAGAAATAAGTCAGATAAAGACAAACACCATATGATTTCACTCACATGTGGAATTTAAGAAACAAAACAGATGAACATAGGGGAAGGGAAAAAAGAGAGAGGCAAACCATAACAGACTCAGCTATAGAGAATAATCTGAGGGTTGCTGGAGGGGAGATGGGTGTGGATGGGTTAAATGGGTGGTGGGCATTAAGGAGGGCACTTGCTGTGATGAGCTCTGGGTGTTGTATGTCAATGATGAATCACTAAATTCTCCTGAAACCAATATTACACTATATGCTAACTAACTAGAATTTAAATAAAAATTTGAAAAAATTTAAAAAATAAAAAAAGAGGGACAATTGAAGAATCGGGAGACATGCACTTTATTTTCAACTTACATACAACTATTTCCTGTGAATGTGAGACTTTTACTCAATTTAAGTCTCAATTTTTCTACACATGAAACAGAAATGATACAGAATTCCAATCCTTTCTCTCGCCTATAGTGAGAGCTTTAATCTAGAGAAATTCTTGTAGAGGAATTCATGTATGAGAAATTAAAGACTGATTACCTGAAAAGCATCAGTGAAGCAATTTATAAGGACTGAGTCCACAAAATGCTTAAAAGTATTTTTGTGTTTGGGGTGCCTGGATGGCTCAATCAGTTAAGTGTCTGACTTTGGCTCAGGTCATAATCTCACAGTTCATGAGTTCCAGTCCTGCACTGGGTCCTCCACTTATAGTTCAGGGCCTGCTTTGGACTCGGTGTCTCCCTCTCTCTCTGCCCCTCCCCTGTTTGTACTCTCTCTCTCTCAAAAATAAATAAACATTTAAAAAAACCCTACTTTTTTGTGTTTTCCTAGAATAAAACATTAAAGTCATCCCTTTAAAACCAATAGACTATTAATAAAGTTATACATATATATTATCAGCTGTAATGAGTGTTTTACAATTCATTTATATTTATTTCTATTAATTTTCTGGCTTCCCAGGCCCTTTCCTCTGGTTTTAGTCAGACTCTTATGATTTTTTTTTTTTTTTTTTTTTTGCAAATAATCTGCATACTGGAAGGCATTTTCCTCCTGTATGGCTGGTCTTCCATCAAATTGTTCAGAGGCTTTCTGATTTTATGACAGAAGTTTTGCTGGTCCCACAGTATTCCTTCTGTGTTCCCATAGGCCCTGTCACATGGTCTTGATTATTATTATTATTATTATTATTATTATTATTATTATTATTATTATTTTTGCCTTGGAGATATGTGAGAAATGTTCTAAGGCCTGGGCTTACTTTATATTCCCTAAGGCTGGTTGCAAAATTACATGTATACTCTGCCTTGGATTTTGCCCATCGTTTCTCTTCCCAAGCCTACTAATTCCTGAATTTTAAGAGTCATAATATTGCATTTCTTTTTCTTCAAGATTTTATTTAAATTCAAGTTAGTTAAAATATAGTGTAGTATTAGTTTCAGGGGTAGAATTTAGTGATTCATCACTTACATATAATACGTAGTGTTCATCCCAGCAAGTGCTCTCTTTAATGCCTCTTGTCCATTTAGTCCATCCCCCCACCCAACATCCAGCGCTTCTCTAGCAACCCTGTTTGTTCTCTGTATTTAAGAGTCTCTTATGGTTTGCCTCCCTCTCTGTTTTTATCTTATTTTTCCTTCCCTTCTCCTATGCTCATTGTATTTCTTTTTTTTTTCAAACACTTTTTTTTAATGTTTATTTATTTTTGAGAGAGAGACAGAGCATGAGTGGGGGAGGAGCAGGAGAGAGACCCAGAATCCGAAGCAGGCTCTAAGCCCTGAGCTGTCAGCACAGAGCTGGACACGGGGCTCGAACCCACAAACCGTGAGATCACGACCTGAGCCAAAGTTGGACGCTTAACCGACTGAGCCACCCAGGTGCCCCTCATTGTAAGTATTTCTTAATTGAGTCACCGGCATATATGTTATTAACTAAAATGCTCATGTTTACTATAAAAAGAAAATATAGGAACAGAGATTGTTGGGGCCAGATGAATGCCTTGTTCTACCATCAAGGAGATTAAAGATGTTCACCTAGCACAACTACAGCATGCCACTCACTTCTCCGTTCAGTGCATATTATTGAGCACCCACTCCATTCAAGGCACTTGGCCTGTGCCATGATGACACAAAGACAGTCATTTATTCCTTTAAACCAGTGTCTTGGTCAAACACTCGGGCTCTGTGACTCTACTCTTTAGGCACTGTGCCGAGCACTATATACATATCTTCTTTAATACCCCACACTCTACTAGGTAGGCACCATTATTTCATGCATTTTTAATTAAGACAAGTAAGGTAGGATTGGAGCTGGAGAGCATTTGAAGTGAAAGGAACCACAGGAGGAGAAAAACAGATGTGGAAAAAAGAGGAAGAAATGTAAAGAAACGGGTGAAATGCAGAAGTCAGGTGTGCAGAGCCGTATCTCTACAGCCTTATAACAGAGCATCATAAGAGAATTATATTTCTGGCAATTACTGCTGAGAGTTCAAATGGGAAGTCAGTAAAAGCTTTAGGAGGGAAGATCATAATCCCTTCCTGCCTCCATCTCAGGGGTTAGAATGAGGACCATATAAAATAACATGTGACTTGAAAAGTGGCATGATAATTATGAAGTGAGAAAAGGAGGAAAAAGAGTATATGCATAAAATAGTAGTGACTCAACATCTGCTAAATTGCCTGTGTGTTTTATTAGATTGTCCTATGTTCTTCTGGGGAAAAGCCAGGCCCATTTCATCTTTCTAGCCTGTTTATATATACACAGCCCCAAGTAAATGGTATTATATTGCCTTAAATTGTTTGTAAGTACAAGGCAGCACATATGTTCTCTAAATTTTTCACTTGACTTAATGTGATTTTTAAGAGGTGGCAAGATAGGAGACATTTATCTGTTTCATATTACTCATATAATATACCAATGCTTTATGAAGCATTTTCCAAGTGGGCTAGGTAATGTAGTGGTAGTCACTGTGTTATAATGTTTTATGTTGTTGGGGGGAAATGTGATAATTTATTTTGGGTAAGCTACATTTATCAAAAACTGAAATCAATGAAACCACATGATTTTCTTCAGTCTGGTTATATCAGAGTGGTTTTTGAGCAAGATGACATTGTTTTTAGCCACAAATTTATCATTGTGAAGAAGAATGCAATGCACATTTTTCATTGCATGGTTTTTGGCAAGATGAAAACTGGCTTATGTTCTCTTTGAGACTTATTTTGAGAAGTTCCTTTGAGAGAGGGCCTTTTAGCAATTTTATTTCTCCTGGCACAAATAGTGTTACATTTATAAATACTCCAACTTTTTGACTTATTTGGTGGGATAAACATATTTATCAGTTAATGAAAATTAAGAATTTGGAAGAGTAAGAAGGCATTTTACAATTTTTTGATGTATGAGCCCTGGAATTTCATTAAAAAAATTCATTGTTCTTTTCAGCATGAACTAAAACAGCTTCATCAAGCTCATTATTTGAAAAGGACAACTGCACAAAATTTTTCATTACATTTTAGAGATCCTTTCAGAAAGGATCCAGTGATTCATGCTCATTTCCATATTGCCTACAGCATCATATCAAAGAAAAAGCAAAAGTTTTATAAGGGCTTTTACAGTAAGGCTTGAACCTTATTTCTGTTATTTTACTGTGCTTTACAAGCATAGATATTTTACATTTTCAACCTCGGTTTTCTCTAAAATGGAGATAATGATTCCAACCTTTTTGTAGGATAAGGGAGATTAACTGGCAGAACACAAAATTCCTATTAAAATGGGTGTCAGTTACTCAACACATGGGGATTTGTTTCCTTTCTTCTATTCTGTAATTGGTTTACTCAGCAAATATTTCTTGAGTATCTATTATGTTCTAGGAGCTTCATATTCCAAAGTGAACATAGCATGCAAGAAAAAAGAAACCCTACTCTTTAGCTTAATAGTCCAACTGGGGATACTGACAATATGCATATGATCAATAAAAATAAATTAATACATAAACAAAATAATAGAATAAAAGGTTATATGTGAATGTAGAAAATGAGAGGTAGAAAAGGGTAAGGAGGCATAACTGGTAGTATTAAACAAGTTGCTCAGAGTAGACATTTGGATAAGGACTTGGAGGAAGGAAGGATAATACTTTGGGTGTTGGGGGTGGAATATTCCAGGCAGAGAGAACAACTCGAACAATGACCCTAGGATAAGAGCCTTTTAGGTGATTTGACAGAAGAAAAAAAGGACTAATGTGTTAGGGGAAGGGGAGATGAAGTGAAGGAGAAGGTACTCCAGAGATATAACAAAGGGCCAGATTACATAGAACGTAAATTTGTAAGGACTTTGACTTTGAATGAGATAGGAAACCATTGCATGTTCTTAGACAGTGGAGTAGCATGATCTGGCTTACCTTTCAAAAAGGTTTCTCTGTTTAGGGTATTAAGAAGTGGCTGTAGGTAAGGGCAAGGGTAGAATCAGGAATACTACTTAGGAGGTATTTCAATAGTAAAGGTAATTAATGATGATTTCTAGGACAAGGGATCTTACAGTGGAGGTAGTGAGAAGTGGTAGAATTCTATAATTGAAGAGTCAGTGGAATTTCCTCATTGATTGATCACAGGACGTGAGAGGACTCAAAAGATGATTCCAAAGTTATTGGCTTGAGCTACTGAAAGAATGGATTTGCCATCAGATAAAATATAGAATGCTAAGGGACAGAGCAGCCTTGGGTATGAGGAAGATAAAGACCTGGATTGCATCTGTGGAAATGTAGAATTTGGGATATCTATTAGACATTCAAATAAATATGTCTGGTAGGCAGTTGAATATTCAAGTGTGGAGATGAGAAGTTGGGACTATATATTTAAATTCAGAAATTTCTTCAGTGTATAACTGAGAATAATAACATGAGACTGGGTAAGATTACCAATGAAGCAAATATAGATAGAAAAGACTGAGCCCTGGGACACTCCAAAATGCTATCCTTAGTTTTATTTCAAACACATAGCTGGATATAAATGTAAAAATGCTGAAGGCGACAGATGCTAGATCCCTTTGGGGAGGATTAAAAATATATTTTTTTCTCTTGTGATTGAGAAAAATAGAAGTGGATAATGATGCCTTCAATGAAACCAGAAAACTTTTGATTACTGAGAGTGATTTAAAAAAAAATGCTGTCTCCCTCTCTCTGCCCCTTCCCTGCATGTACTCTCTTTCTCAAAATAAATAAAAAACTTGCTATATAAAAAAGGCGGGGGGGGGGGGCTGGGTGGCTCAGTCAGTTTAGTGTCTGACTCTTGATTTCCGCTCAGGTCATGATCTCACATTTCATGAGTCTGAGCCCTGTGTCGGGTTCTGTGCTGATAGTGCAGAGCCTGCTTGAGATTCTCTCTTTCCCTCTTCCTCTGCCCCTTTCCTGCTTACTCTCTCTGTGTCTCAAAATAAACAAACTTAAAAAATGCTATAAAAAAAGATGGCAAATGCCTTTTAGTTATGGCTCATGACTACTTTTCTGCGGTTTTCAGATCACCATTAACCCACTGTAATCCATTCATTTAGAATCAGAAGGCCTAAGAAGAAAATCTGAGTAACCTTAAAGGAAATGCTTATAATAGTTATAACAGTTAGTTCAATGGCTATTCTGTGCCATTCACTGGGCTAGATAGTCATTGATTTAAAGGATCTTACTTTCAAATGTGGAAGACACCCCATAGAGAGAGATTGGAACCTTTTCCAGGTTTTACATTCATTCAACTTCAATCAATCAATCTATGTCTGTATTATTTTCTCATCACTATGTCTTTTAAAATTTTATTAACACTAGACTGATAGTATAATTGAACTGTTAACAGGTACTGAACTACTTGCATACTATTTAATTTCTCCAATAATTCTTTGAACTAATTACTACTATTACCTCCATTTTATGTAAGCTCATTTTATGAAGCTCAGAGAAGGAAATTTGCGTAAAGTCATACAACGAATCACTGATGGAGTATAGATTTGAACATGGATATGTCTGACTCCAAAGCCTTTTGATTTAAACCACTATGCTGTTGACAGAAAATAGAGATGAATTGTTGCAGACATGTCATGCACACAGCCAAAATTTTCATCTGTATTTTTTTATACTACATTTGTCATAAAGTCACCTTCCATAGTTTGTATTGGTGTTTATGTAGCAAACTTAAGGAAAATCTAGAAGGTGCTTAGAGATCTCGCAATTGCATTGTTAAACAAAGTAGTTACTTTCTTTTACCTCTGGTCACCATTATGATGTTTGGTCTTTAGAAAAGGATAGTCCCCATAATATCAGCTTTGCAAGAAGGGCAAATGTGAAATAGTGCTTTACTCTTTCCTGAATAGCTTTGTTATTTTGGAAAAAGTATCTTCAGACACATTCCTCAGATATGATATGTTGTAACATTACTTAGAGTCTTTTTCTTCTGCTTGAAAATTCCTCTCCATTTTACCTGGTTAACTTCTCATTTCACATGCATTAATTCCATTTCCTTCCAGAAGGTACTACAGAACTGGCTAATTTTCTCTTCTCGGTGTTCCTGTAGTAATCACTACATACTCTCATCCTAACACTTTCCTTCGTCCTTTGTTCCTTTCCTTTGTTTATTCATCCATTCCTTTATTTCCTCTTCTTTTTTTTTAAGTTTATTTATTTATTTTGAATGAGGGAGAAAGTGCAATTTGGGGACGAGCAGAGACAGATGAGAGAGAGAGAATCCCAAGCAGGCTCCACACTGTCAGCACAGAGCCTGATGTGGGGCTCAAACTCAGGAACCATGAGATTATGACCAGAGCTGAAGTTGGATGCTTAACCAACTGAGCCACCCAGGCACTCCTCCTCTTCTTTCTTTTATTCTTTTCATTGGACAAACATTAAATCAGTTTCTACTATATGCTTGGCATATTTAATATATTAAATTGAAATTGCCTCTTTATTTGTATATTTGTCTGCCCAGGCCCTGGGATACTTGAGGGTGGGAATTGTATCTCCATGATCACTGTGTCCAGTGCCCAGTGCTATGTTTGAACCTTGTTAGAACTATTTGCTCATGAGTACTATCCTCTGTGCCACCAGTGAACCTGCCATATGGTTCATTTATAGCATGTATCATATGTTATACTCTTAATGCAATTATTTAAGTCAGCCCTCTTCTGTTATGGACATGTGATTCTATATAAACGGAAAGTCAGACACCTTCCATTTACATCTCTATCAGTAGAACTTAGCACAAGTTGACAACAGTATAAAAACTTGATAAAAGAACTTTTGCTGAATGAATGATAGAATAATCAGCTTGTATAACATATATTCCTATTCAAATTTTTCTCTAACCCAGAAGCCAAGAAATTAGGTTCACCATTAGGAAAACCTGTTCCATTTTTAATATTAACAGAAACTATTTATTACAATTGTAGTGATAAAAATAAACATATTTCTCATCTAAACTCATAACAAATCTACCCTAAAGAATCAGAAGCAAATGATATTCAATACATGGCAATAATTTTTTACCCCTTTCCTCATCTAGATTGAATTGTAATAAATAGGCAGCACATTTTAAATGAAAATATCAGAGTGACTTGGAGATAATTAGCATATGACCGGCTTGAAAGCTGAATTTTTTTTCTTTTCTATGGTTTTCTGGAAAAAAACAAAAAACAAAACAAAAAAAAAAACAAAAACAGGACTCCAAAACGTGATTGTGGAGAAGGGAAGGTGGTAGGCATAATACGGTACAATCATAGTACTTAGGCTTGATTTTCCACTAGTTTGGCCAATTAGTCACTAGTTTGAGCAGTTTACAGAATCTTCCTTGGGTCTTAATTAATTCAATCATAAAATAATAATATCTACCTCATAGGATTCAAAAGGATAATGCCTAAGGTAGTTATAATTTTTGGTAATGAAAATCAATCCTCCCTATGATTTTTTTAATGTACTTATTTATTAAAAGGCAAAGAAAAGGGGTGCCTGGGTAGCTAAGTCGATTAAACATTAGACTCTTGATTTCAGCTCAGGTCATGGTCTCGTGGTTCATGGGATTGAGCCCCACATCAGGCTCTGTGCTGACAGCACAGAACCTGCTTGGGATTCTCTGTCTCCCTCTCTCTCTGTCCCTTCCCCACTCTCTCTCTCTCTCTCTCTCAAAAATAAATTTTTAAAAAAGGCAAAAAAAAACCTCCCAAGAAAAGTGGGACAAACTGAGGAACACAAATGAAGTAATTATTTGTAAGAAGAAAGTATCTGAAATGCTGGAGTTATAAAACTTGTCAGTGTTTTGTCCCCTTGGAGCTCATCCTCCAATCCCTCGCAGGTTCCCACCAACTCCCTTTTGTTTGACTCTGTTCTCTTTTTCTCCCTTAATGAATATACAAAGGTTTCAGCCTCCAAAGCAATTAGGTAACTGAGGGAACCAAAGAAACTTCCCAGAGAATGTTCCTATTGACATTAAAATGCTGATAGGCACTGCCTTCCTTCTATTTTACAGCTTTGCCTTTAAAATGAATAAAATACATTTCTTCATAAGTGAAAAGCAGGAATTCATTCTAACTTCCTGTCATAAAGCTTCTCACTGAGTTACTTTTTGAAAGTCATGTTGTTTTTGCTTTTTCCTTTTAGTTGGGTTTGTTGGAAGGTTGCCAGAGTTGGCAAACCCACCTGAAAGGGTTTCTGTGGCTTGGGCTTTAGACTAAGGAGCCAAAGATCTGCTACTTTTAACCTAACCCAAATTCTTTGAGAGAAAACAAATTAAAGATTCTTTCTAGGACAGTTTTTGCATATATCTGGTGGGGAATGGTGTGCAATGAAGAAATTGTCTTGGCAGAGGCTGTTAGGGAATTCTCTGAACACTGAACCCAAATTGTTGCCTTCCACTATTCCCCTCAGCCCCCCTTACTTGCTCCAGCCAGATTATACTTTAGTTACTGTCATCTCTTAGGGAAACAATTACCTTCTCTTTTTGATTTTAATTCCTAATCAGATCTCTTCGTTGCTCTTTATTCCCACTACATCATCATAGTCCAAAAGGCAAATAGATTCACATTGTGATCTGCAAAATTTCATTGCTGTGGTTTTCTCTTACCGCCTTTTAAAATCCCAATTCTAATCTTTATTTTTAAATTGTATCTTTCAGTATTCAGTATTTAAATAGCTCAACTAGTATGAAGTGTCTTAAGTTATAAAGATTGTAAACATGCAGGGAATTACAGAACAAACATAAAAAAATCTAGATTTGGCAAACAGTGATATTTCGTCATGATTGTTTCAAATCAAACACACACAGCTTACAGATAAAATTGAAACCTCTTTCCTAACTCCCACCAAACTCCCTCCCTTCTCTCTCTGCAGATTAAACCACTGCTCTGAAATCACTACCCTTCCTGTTCATGCTTTTAAGCATATTCACTCTCTACATTGCTATTTGAATAATATTCATAAAACAGCCCACCCTGTTTGCATTTCCTTTCTTATTCAGTTTTTGGATATTCCTGGAGGTGATAATTGCCTTGTTTGAAACTATTCTTTCCACTAGAATGTAAACATCATAAGGGCAGGGAATTTTATGTTTTGGTCATGGGAATATTTTCAGTCCTTAGAACATTGCCTGGGACAGAGGAAGTGCTAGGTATATATTTGTTGAACAAAGGACTAAATGCTTAAATAATGTTTTTTTTTTTTTTTATTATATGAAATTTATTGTCCAAATTGGTTTCCATAAAACACCCAGTGCTCATCCCAAAAGGTGCCCTCCTTAATACCCATCACCCACCCTCTCCTCCCTCCCACCCCCCATCAACCCTCAGTTTGTTCTCAGTTTTTAACAGTCTCTTATGCTTTGGCTCTCTCCCACTCTAACCTCTTTTTTTTTTTTTTTTTTTTCTTTTTTCCTCCCCCTCCCCCATGGGTTCCTGTTACGTTTCTCAGGATCCACATGAGAGTGAAACCATATGGTATCTGTCTTTCTCTGTATGGCTTACTTCACTTAGCATCACACTCTCCAGTTCCATCCACGTTGCTACAAAAGGCCATATTTCATTTTTTCTCATTGCCACGTAGTATTCCATTGTGTATATAAACCACAATTTCCTTATCCATTCATCAGTTGATGGACATTTAGGCTCTTTCCATAATTTGGCTATTGTTGAGAGTGCTGCTATGAACATTGGGGTACAAGTGCCCCTATGCATCAGTACTCCGGTATCCCTTGGATAAATTCCTAGCAGTGCTATTGCTGGGTCATAGGGTAGGTCTATTTTTAATTTTCTGAGGAACCTCCACACTGTTTTCCAGAGCGGCTGCACCAATTTGCATTCCCACCAACAGTGCAAGAGGGTTCCCGTTTCTCCACATCCTCTCCAGCATCTATAGTCTCCTGATTTGTTCATTTTGGCCACTCTGACTGGCGTGAGGTGATACCTGAGTGTGGTTTTGATTTGTATTTCCCTGATAAGGAGCGACGCTGAACATCTTTTCATGTGCCTGTTGGCCATCCGGATGTCTTCTTTAGAGAAGTGTCTATTCATGTTTTCTGCCCATTTCTTCACTGGGTTGTTTGTTTTTCGGGTGTGGAGTTTGGTGAGCTCTTTATAGATTCTGGATACTAGCCCTTTGTCCGATATGTCATTTGCAAATATCTTTTCCCATTCCGTTGGTTGCCTTTTAGTTTTGTTGGTTGTTTCCTTTGCTGTGCAGAAGCTTTTTATCTTCATAAGGTCCCAGTAATTCACTTTTGCTTTTAATTCCCTTGCCTTTGGTGATGTGTCGAGTAAGAGATTGCTGCGGCTGAGGTCAGAGAGGTCTTTTCCTGCTTTCTCCTCTAAGGTTTTGATGGTTTCCTGTCTCACATTCAGGTCCTTTATCCATTTTGAGTTTATTTTTGTGAATGGTGTGAGAAAGTGGTCTAGTTTCAACCTTCTGCATGTTGCTGTCCAGTTCTCCCAGCACCATTTGTTAAAGAGGCTGTCTTTTTTCCATTGGATGTTCTTTCCTGCTTTGTCAAAGATGAGTTGACCATATGTTTGTGGGTCTAGTTCTGGGGTTTCTATTCTATTCCATTGGTCTATGTGTCTGTTTTTGTGCCAATACCATGCTGTCTTGATAATGACAGCTTTGTAGTAGAGGCTAAAGTCTGGGATTGTGATGCCTCCTGCTTTGGTCTTCTTCTTCAAAATTCCTTTGGCTATTCGGGGCCTTTTGTGGTTCCATATGAATTTTAGGATTGCTTGTTCTAGTTTCGAGAAGAATGCTGGTGCAATTTTGATTGGGATTGCATTGAATGTGTAGATAGCTTTGGGTAGTATTGACATTTTGACAATATTTATTTTTCCAATCCATGAGCAGGGAATGTCTTTCCATTTCTTTAAATCTTCTTCAATTTCCTTCGTAAGCTTTCTATAGTTTTCAGCATACAGATCCTTTACATCTTTGGTTAGATTTATTCCTAGGTATTTTATGCTTCTTGGTGCAATTGTGAATGGGATCAGTTTCTTTATTTGTCTTTCTGTTGCTTCATTGTTAGTGTATAAGAATGCAACTGATTTGTGTACATTGATTTTGTATCCTGCAACTTTGCTGAATTCATGTATCAATTCTAGCAGACTTTTGGTGGAGTCTATCGGATTTTCCATGTATAATATCATGTCATCTGCAAAAAGCGAAAGCTTGACTTCATCTTTGCCAATTTTGATGCCTTTGATTTCCTTTTGTTGTCTGATTGCTGATGCTAGAACTTCCAGCACTATGTTAAACAACAGCGGTGAGAGTGGGCATCCCTGTCGTGTTCCTGATCTCAGGGAAAAAGCTCTCAGTTTTTCTCCGTTGAGGATGATGTTAGCTGTGGGCTTTTCATAAATGGCTTTTATGATCTTTAAGTATGTTCCTTCTATCCCGACTTTCTCAAGGGTTTTTATTAAGAAAGGATGCTGGATTTTGTCAAAGGCCTTTTCTGCATCGATTGACAGGATCATATGGTTCTTCTCTTTTTTTTTGTTAATGTGATGTATCACGTTGATTGATTTGCGAATGTTGAACCAGCCCTGCATCCCAGGAATGAATCCCACTTGATCATGGTGAATAATTCTTTTTATATGCCGTTGAATTCGATTTGCTAGTATCTTATTGAGAATTTTTGCATCCATATTCATCAGGGATATTGGCCGGTAGTTCTCTTTTTTTACTGGGTCTCTGTCTGGTTTAGGAATCAAAGTAATACTGGCTTCATAGAATGAGTCTGGAAGTTTTCCTTCCCTTTCTATTTCTTGGAATAGCTTGAGAAGGATAGGTATTATCTCTGCTTTAAACGTCTGATAGAACTCCCCTGGGAAGCCATCTGGGCCTGGACTCTTATTTGTTGGGAGATTTTTGATAACCGATTCAATTTCTTCGCTGGTTATGGGTCTGTTCAAGCTTTCTATTTCCTCCTGATTGAGTTTAGGAAGAGTGTGGGTGTTCAGGAATTTGTCCATTTCTTCCAGGTTGTCCAATTTGTTGGCATATAATTTTTCATAGTATTCCCTGATAATTGTTTGTATCTCTGAGGGATTGGTTGTAATAATTCCATTTTCATTCATGATTTTATCTATTTGGGTCATCTCCCTTTTCTTTTTGAGAAGCCTGGCTAGAGGTTTGTCAATTTTGTTTATTTTTTCAAAAAACCAACTCTTGGTTTCGTTGATCTGCTCTACAGTTTTTTTAGACTCTATATTGTTTATTTCTGCTCTGATCTTTATTATTTCTCTTCTTCTGCTGGGTTTAGGCTGCCTTTGCTGTTCTGCTTCTATTTCCTTTAGGTGTGCTGTTAGATTTTGTATTTGGGATTTTTCTTGTTTCTGGAGATAGGCCTGGATTGCAATGTATTTTCCTCTCAAGACTGCCTTCGCTGCGTCCCAAAGCGTTTGGATTGTTGTATTTTCATTTTCGTTTGTTTCCATATATTTTTTAATTTCTTCTCTAATTGCCTGGTTGACCCACTCATTCGTTAGTAGGGTGTTCTTTAACCTCCATGCTTTTGGAGGTTTTCCAGACTTTTTTCTGTGGTTGATTTCAAGCTTCATAGCATTGTGGTCTGAAAGTATGCATGGTATAATTTCAATTCTGGTAAACTTATGGAGGGCTGTTTTGTGACCCAGTATATGATCTATCTTGGAGAATGTTCCATGTGCACTCGAGAAGAAAGTATATTCTGTTGCTTTGGGATGCAGAGTTCTAAATATATCTGTCAAGTCCATCTGATCCAATGTCTCATTCAGGGCCCTTGTTTCTTTATTGATCGTGTGTCTAGATGATCTATCCATTTCTGTAAGTGGGGTGTTAAAGTCCCCTGCAATTACCACATTCTTATCAATAAGGTTGCTTATGTTTATGAGTAGTTGTTTTATATATTTGGGGGCTCCGGTATTCGGCGCATAGACATTTATAATTGTTAGCTCTTCCTGATGGATAGACCCTGTAACTATTATATAATGTCCTTCTTCATCTCTTGTTACAGCCTTTAATTTAAAGTCTAGTTTGTCTGATATAAGTATGGCTACTCCAGCTTTCTTTTGGCTTCCAGTAGCATGATAAATAGTTCTCCATCCCCTCACTCTCAATCTAAAGGTGTCCTCAGGTCTAAAATGAGTCTCTTGTAGACAGCAAATAGATGGGTCTTGTTTTTTTATCCATTCTGATACCCTATGTCTTTTGGTTGGCGCATTTAATCCATTTACATTCAGTGTTATTATAGAAAGATATGGGTTTAGAGTCATTGTGATGTCTGTATGTTTTATGCTTGTAGTGATGTCTCTGGTACTTTGTCTCACAGGGTCCCCCTTAGGATCTCTTGTAGGGCTGGTTTAGTGGTGACAAATTCCTTCAGTTTTTGTTTGTTTGGGAAGACCTTTATCTCTCCTTCTATTCTAAATGACAGACTTGCTGGATAAAGGATTCTCGGCTGCATATTTTTTCTGTCTAGTACACTGAAAATCTCGTGCCAATTCTTTCTGGCCTGCCAAGTTTCAAAAGAGAGATCAGTCACGAGTCTTATAGGTCTCCCTTTATATGTGAGGGCACGTTTACCCCTTGCTGCTTTCAGAATTTTCTCTTTATCCTTGTATTTTGCCAGTTTCACTATGATATGTCGTGCAGAGGATCGATTCAAGTTACGTCTGAAGGGAGTTCTCTGTGCCTCTTGGATTTCAATGCCTTTTTCCTTCCCCAGTTCAGGGAAGTTCTCAGCTATTATTTCTTCAAGTACCCCTTCAGCACCTTTCCCTCTCTCTTCCTCCTCTGGGATACCAATTATGCGTATATTATTTCTTTTTAGTGTATCACTTAGTTCTCTAATTTTCCCCTCATACTCCTGGATTTTTTTATCTCTCTTTCTCTCAGCTTCCTCTTTTTCCATAACTTTATCTTCTAGTTCACCTATTCTCTCCTCTGCCTCTTCAATCCGGGCTGTGGTGGTTTCCATTTTGTTTTGCATTTCATTTAAAGCGGTTTTCAGCTCCTCATGACTGTTCCTTAGTCCCTTGATCTCTGTAGCAAGGGATTCTCTGCTGTCCTGTATACTGTTTTCAAGCCCGGCGATTAATTTTATGACTATTATTCTAAATTCACTTTCTGTTATATTATTTAAATCCTTTTTGATCAGCTCATTAGCTGTTGTTATTTCCTGGAGATTCTTCTGAGGGGAATTCTTCCGCTTGGTCATTTTGGATAGTCCCTGGAGTGGTGAGGACCTGCAGGGCACTTCCCCTGTGCTGTGGTGTATAACTGGAGTTGGTGGGCGGGGCCGCAGTCCGACCTGATGTCTGCCCCCAGCCCACCGCTGGGGCCACAGTCAAACTGGTGTGTGCCTTCTCTTCCTCTCTCCTAGGGGCGGGATTCACTGTGGGGTGGCGTGGCCCGTCTGGGCTACTTGCACACTGCCAGGCTTGTGATGCTGGGGATCTGGCGTATTAGCTGGGGTGGGTAGGCAAGGTGCACAGGGGCAGGAGGGGCAGGCTTAGCTCGCTTCTCCTTAGGTGATCCACTTCAGGAGGGGCCCTGTGGCAGCGGGAGGGAGTCAGATCCACTGCCGGAGGTTTGGCTCCGCAGAAGCACAGAGTTGGGTGTTTGCGCGGAGCGAGCAAGTTCCCTGGCAGGAATTGGTTCCCTTTGGGATTTTGGCTGGGGGATGGGCGGGGGAGATGGCGCTGGCGAGCGCCTTTGTCCCCACCAAGCTGAGCTCTGTCGTCCGGGGGGCTCAGCAGCTCTCCCTCCCTTTGTCCTCCAGCCTTCCCGCTTTCCGAGCAGAGCTGTTAACTTATGACCTCCCAGACGCTAAGTCGCGCTTGTTGTCGGAACACAGTCCGTCAGGCCCCTCCGCTTTTGCAAGCCAGACTCCGGGGCTCTGCTTGGCCGGCGAGCCGCCCCTCCGCCCCGGCTCCCTCCCGCCAGTCCGTGGAGCATGCACCGCCTCGCCGCCCTTCCTACCCTCTTCCGTGGGCCTCTCGTCTGCGCTTGGCTCTGGCGACTCCGTTCTGCTACTCCTCTGGAGGTTTTCTGGGTTATTTAGGCAGGTGTAGGTGGAATCTAATTGATCAGCAGGACGCGCGGTGAGCCCAGCGTCCTCCTATGCCGCCATCTTCCCTCCCCTCCAAATAATGGTTTTTAAATTCCGTTAGAATAAACTTCAAAATATTTCCCATGACTTGCAAAGCCCTCCAAGGGTTGATCTTGGCCTCGCTTGTCTGTCTTATTCCCTCCACCCCATACTCTGGGTTGTCCTCAGTTCCTGTATTCTATGTCCCAAACACTCTTCTCCTCATTTCAGTTTGGCCAATGTCCACCTTTACTTTAATTCTTGCATGTACCCACTGGGGCAAATTTTCATCTCATCTAAGTTGCTTCCACTGATTCAGGATCTTCTGGCATTCTGGTCCTCCCTGTTGTTAACACTCAACATCTTATTATTCTCTGTCAATATTTAGGATGATAATCTCTTTGAGGGCAGGGATCCCATTTATCCTTTTCACTGCTAACATAGATAAGAGTGCTAGACCGAGAATAACTACTTTGTTCCCAATGGATTAGGGACACTGTCTATGTTGTGCCCTCATCCTCCAGTTTTAAATCTATATTTTATTTTAGTCTTCCTGGTTTTCATGCCAAATTCTCTTTCTCTGTCTTCCTAATTCCTAGTTCCTGGTTCCTGATAATTTATGATAGCTATTAAGAATATAGATAGCTTAAAATTTATTTTAATGGCTTTATTGATGGAAATGTGTGCTCATAACATAATTCAATATTATATGCATACACATATATGTGTGTATGTGTGTGTATGAAGAAGTAACCCATAGTCCCAGCGCTCACATACATGTTTTTCTAACAGTGAGTAACCTTCATTTCAGACATCTTTCCATTAATATATACATTTATACAAATATATGCCTGAATATATAGACATTAATGTCAGTTGTTTGCCACATCTAGTTTGTTTGTTTGCTTGTTTTTCTAAATAATCATTCAGTTGTTAGTAGGCTCAAATCTCTTAACCACACTAACAGTCTTGCAGGATTGTGTTGGGATTAACTAAATTAACATTTGTAAAATGTTTCAAACAGTTCTCCTTTCACACATATAGAAAGCATAATGTATGTGTTAGTTGCTATCCATTATCACCATGAGGGTACTGACCCAAAGGTGACCTGAGCTGTCATAGGCTGAAGTAGGGTAACTAAGTGGGTAGAAGAAAGACTTAAAATACTCCCTGAAGCTAGCCCCAAGCTTCTCTGTGGCAGTTTTGGAAGAGCTGAAGTTATCAGAGCAGTCTTCTGGCTAGAGAGCAGCCCCAAGTGATCTGTTACTTTGAATCAGGGTCAGTGAGATAGGGTTGCAAACAGCTATAGGCTCCTTGGGAAAATTCTGTAGATCTCAATTAAAGGTTAAACTTCACATAATATCAATGTGGAGACCTTTCTAAGTTTGGCATTTATTCCCCCTACCTTCTTCTCCTCTACCCTCACATACACACAAACTCACATGTATGCATATAGCCAGAGGAAAAACATTTCATTCTTCTGCTTGAAAACCTCCACTGTCCCTCCACTGATTTTTTTTTTAATTTTTTTAAATCTGTATTTAACTTCTGAAAGAGAGAGAGAGAGAGAGAGACATAGAATGAGCGGAGGAGGGGCAGAGAGAGAGGGAGACACAGAATCCAAAGCAGGCTCCAGGCCACGAGCTGTCAGCACAGAGCCTGATGCAGGGCTGGAACTCACAAACCACAAGATCATGACCTGAGCTGAAGTCGGACACTAAACCAACTGAGCCACCCAGGAGACCCTGTCCCTCCACTGTTTACAGGAAAAAGTCCAAACTCCTCAGTTAATAGCTATTTTCACAGGATGACCCTAATACCTGCTTTCATTTTCATTTGTTACACTCCCCATAATTTTCCTGCAGGTTGACATACATTGACTGAGTGCCTGTTCTGTGCCAGGCATTCTGTTACATGCTGGGAATGGTAATATGATTGAGATACAGTTATGTCCTTGAGAAACTAATGATTCAGTAGAAGAGGCAGATAAGGAGAAAGACCATTAAAATCCAATTTGAAAACTGATGTAAAGAGGGAAGCAGAATTTGTTTTAGAAATACAGAATAGGGGGCTTATCAGTCTAAGTACATCAAGAAAGATTTCATAGAGGTGACATCTGAACAGAATAAGGAAGGGTGAGTAGGAGTTACT
Organism: Leopardus geoffroyi; assembly: GCF_018350155.1. Lineage (NCBI taxonomy): Eukaryota > Metazoa > Chordata > Mammalia > Carnivora > Felidae > Leopardus > Leopardus geoffroyi. Next base: position 44,402,512 of record NC_059329.1, on the reverse strand, counting down.
CAAGTAAAGGAGGAGGAGTAAGTACCTTCCAGGCAGAGAAGATAACACATGTATGGGCACGGAAGAATAAAATGGCATTGTATGTAGACAAGTATTTAAACAGCCCTTGATACTAGAAGGCAAAATCATAAAGATTTGTAAAGTGGTACTGATTGAAACTAGAAAGATTATAAGAGGGTGGGGAAGAGAGGGAATTCTGAATGCCATGTTGAAAAACTTGGAATATATCCTGTAGAGATATGAAAACACTGGTAAGTGTTGAGCAATGAAGTAAATGGGACAAATCTGTACTTTGGATACATTATCCAGCAGCAAGATGAAAAGTAGACTTAGAGGCATGTGGCATACATTTGGGAGTAGTGAAATCAACTGGGAAATTACTGCAAGGGTCAAGTGTGAAATCTGAGAACCTAATCAAGGGAGGAGTTGTACAAATGGAGAAGAAAGGAGGGAATAAGAATATTTAGCAACTCAAATAGCTGGGCTTGACCAGTGACTGGATATGCGTGGCCTGGCATAGAGAAGAGTCTAGGATGGCTCCCTTGGTTTTGCTCACCATCTAGGAGAATGGTGGTGCCATTAAAAGCCTTGATCTGGCACACTCTAATATGATCTTCTTCACTTTTTAAAAAGTGAGCTGAAAATTATGCCTCATGATTAAGCTTTCTGGAATTCTCCCATCTTAAGTATGTCCTCCTTCATTCTTCCATAATACTTTGTTCATTCCTTATTTACCTGCAGCAGTAAGTATACTGTGTTGTTACTATTTACATATTTTTCTTCCACTAGATTATAAGTTTACTGAAAACTTAGATTGCATTTTGAATTTTAGTTCCTACTACATTTTCTGGCTAAAACTAAGGAGTTTGTTAAATTAATTCAGACTTCATTTGTTAAATTAATTAAGTCATACTTGAAAATCTCAAATTTTATGTGAAACTGATTTTGTCTTAAACCAAACTACTGGTCTTTATCAAAGAATGCATTTATTTCTTCAGTTTTCAAAACAGAAAATTTGGTTCCCTTACTTAGTATCTCGTTTAGTCCAAGACACCAAGAACTCTTGCCTGCAATGGCAACATGCTGTAACCACCCAACCTGTGTCCCTTCTCCTGCTTTCCATCCCCCTCCAAATCATTCTCCTGCACGGCTACTAGAATTATATTTTTGAAAATATACATTCAATCATATTGGGCTTTCTTCTTCTGCTATACTCCATGCAATGGTTTCTCATTATACTTTATATCAAATACTCAAATCCTGAACATGTGCTATGAGGTTATACATGATCTAGTTCCTGCTACCTTTCTGATTTTCCCATTTGTTTCCACATAGGCAGACCTTAGGTGTGCTTTTCCCTTAGACAGAAATGCCCCTTTCACCATTCTTGGCTAGCTATTTCTATTTGTTACTCAGGCCTCAACTAATGTCCATTTCTTCAAAGAGAACTTTTATAACTACAAATTTAAATTGTATCTTCCCTAATATTTTCATTTTTATTCTAGTTCTTTTACTTTATATTAAACACAATGTGTGTGTGTGTGTGTCTGTGTGTGTGCTGTAGCTCATTCATTCAACTACGTTTATTGCAGGCTTTAGGTTTAGCACTGAGTTGGCTCTAGGGATACCAGGATGTATGAGTTATCAGAAAGTTCAATGTCTAATGGTGAAAACAGGACTCAAGTGCTATCAGAAGGCACTTGGATGTTATATTAAATCAGATTTTTTTTTTTTACTTTTTAAGAAAAGAGAAGTCTTCTGTATAAATATCAATCACTGACAATCAATGAAACAAAGCCTTAATGTAAGCTGGTCTCAAAAGGCCCAGGATCACAGGATTTTTAGAACCAGGCTTTTGGAATTGCTAATATAACTATCATGGCTAATCTCTCATCCTGTGGGGGATGGAGTCTAACAGTGATGATTTTATAATCTTCTAGCCTCTAGGAGTTTGATACTAAATCTGTGTTAATTGTCGAATCACTAGATGATCTGACATCCCACATAGTGGGCCCTCTGCCTAGACTGTTTGTCTCTTATTTTCCTTGAAGACCTACTCCTATAGGTCCTTTCCTCATATTCCATGTCCACAAATCTGTGCCCTTTAATAATATTGTAATCATATTTTTACCTTTTGCTTCCCATATTAACTTCTTTAAGATAGAGTTTGCATCATTATTTCTATATCTTTATTTCAATGGTGGGCAAACAGGCATGTAATAAATTTTTATTGCATAATTGGAAGGAAGGATGAAAGGTATTATATTCTGTTTTTACATTGGAAAAATTAGGAATAGCCATGAACTATAATCTTGAGAACACAATGACATATTCCTTAACATTTTTGGAGGAAAAAAAAACCCAAACCCAAACAACACAAAAGTCAAACAAAGAAAGCAAACAAGCAACAATAACAAAAACAAAAAAACAAGTAGAGATAAGTTTTACCCTGTGCCAACATTATTTTAAAACTCATTTGTTGGAGCTTCCTGGTTTAGAAGGAAAATTACTAAGAGTAGCAAAGTTTGAGACCCAACTTCCACCCAACTCTGTGCTTTGTTTCTCTTGGATATGTCATATGTTTTAGTCTTTTATTGGCTAACAGCTCTCCCTCTCCACCTCAAATAGATGGTTAACTAGGACCCTGCCTAGGACCTTCTGAGACTCTTCTGAGGATGGGCTGAAAATGTCCAGTAGAAAACCTAGGAATTCTGATCTACTTTGGGGGTGTGAGCAGGAATATTGACCAATCTCTCCCTGAGATATAAAGATTTTTGAGATTAGCCCATGCATTGGGAAGGCTTCTGTCCCTAAGGGAATTCTTTGTCATGTGAACAATACCACCAAGATGAGAAATACTTGAGATGTGACCTCCTCCATGTGTATATCCTTTTTCAGTTAATTTCTGAAGCATGTATCCATGCTGACATTGTGATACGTATACCTGTAAGGTCATCAGTGGGCCACGACCCCAGCTGGCACGCCTTGCAGGTGTATTCATCAAAGACATATTCATTCTCTTTACAGGGTGTACAGGTCCAACAACAGCTGACTTCTCCCTTCCGGATCACCTAAGGTAAATATTTAAAGTTTTGATTATTTTTTTGTATAGATGAAAATCCAGCAATCTGTTATTCAAATATGCTGCTTTGCAAAGCAGAAATGGCTTTAACATAAATTATTTCAAATGTTATCAAATAGGTAGTGTGATTATTAATATTCTCATTTTATAATCACAGAAACCGAAGCTGAGTTTAAGCAATTAGTCCCACATCATAAAATTGGTTGGTGACAGGGTTTAGAATTAAATTAAATACAAGTCTTTGAACTGAGAACAAACTGAGGGTTGATGGGGGGTGGGAGGGAGGGGAGGGTGGGTGATGGGTATTGAGGAGGGCACCTTTTGGGATGAGCACTGGGTGTTGTATGGAAACCAATTTGACAATAAACTTCATATATTGAAAAAAATAAATACAAGTCTTTGGGTACTTAGCTTTAGATATCTATATTTAATGAAACGTGTGTTTGTACTTATATATAAATACACACTCATTTACACTTGTATGTATATAACTGAATTTTCCCCAGAGTCTTCTGTTTTCCCTCAAATTAAAAACTTTTGCTCTCTAAATTTATCTTGGCTCCTTCCATCAGTTGAATAATTGTTAGCAAGAAACATTGTATACCTGCTAAAGTTCAAAAGTCTACTTATATGATAAAAAAATCCTTAGGAATTCCTATTGAATTAAGAGACTCAACATGAATTTTTTTTCTGGAGTTCATCTCTTGGTCTCTATTTCTAATGAAAATCTGGTTCAATAATTCACAGCCCATTCCTTCCTATTCTAGTAGCTTTGATTTGCTTGGGATGATGGTGGATAAGGTCATTGAGACTATTATATACCTCTTCATCTGTTTGATTTTTTTAAGGCAATGGAAAATAATTGAAATAATTTAACAGTTGAAGGAGTCCCAGATGTTATTCTTTAGAAATGGATGTCTTTTATTTTTTTTCCACCACTGGTGCATGAATAGCCTCTGTGGAATAGAGACAGCATTCATTAAACATTCTTATAAATAATTAAAACTGTGATTAATAACCAGCAATAACCAGACACAGCAATGATTACACTGCATATTCCTTGTCCTCCATGCTGACTCTATTAATGACCTTCAATAGTAACAGTGTCTAGATATCTGTAGCCATATACAATTGTAAGCTGGCACCTCTTATATATTTCCTATCCCTTTTGCCGACTCTTGACACTGCCACCACAAGTAGAGAATGACAGAAGGGTCTGAATGGTCCCTTCCTTAAAATAAACAGATAAGTAAGACAGCGTTGCTAATTAGACCTGCTTGATCTACCTAAAGTAGTCTTCATAATAATACTGACTAATGGCTATTTTCTGCATGCCATATACTGTTATCTCACTAAAACATTAGAGTAGCTCTGTAATAAGATGGTTGGTTTTATTTTATTCTTTTTTTTTAAGGGGAGAAAACTGAAGTGTGGTGAGCTTAGATAACACATATGGGCAAATGAAGGATCAAACAATGCCTGTTGGACTTCAAGACTCATGTTCATAAATGTTGTGCCTTATTGGTCTATATAGAGTTCAGGGGGTGGGAAGATGGGTTAAATAGGTGATAGGGATTAAGGAGTGCACTTGTGGGTGATGTGCACCTGGAGAGGTATGGAATTGTTGAATCACTATGTTGCATACTTGAAACTAATATGCTCACTAACTACAATTAAAATAAAAATGTAAAAACAATAGAGTTCATGATATTTTGAAAGATGCAGTGCAAGAGTCCTGGACTTGAGAATCAAGAGGCACCAGGGTTCTGGTCTTACTTATAGCCAGTAAATAGTTGTGTAGCTTTGAACAGTTCCACAGCTGATTGACTGACTTCTTCAAACCAAGACCAGTGCTTTACATGTAATATCTAGCTTTATAGGGTTTCCTGATGATTAATAGCACAGTGATTTGTAAACTGTAGGACACTCTAACAATGTTAACTGTTTTATTAGTAATATGCATATGAATATTTATATAGAGAAAAAAATGTCATTTTAAGGTAATTTCAACCACACTTGGTAAAATTATTGTTGGACAGTTATTAGATTTTGTAATGCAAACAAGCACATCTGAAATACTGAAGGATTCTCTTTCTTAGGAGGGCATGGTAAACAAAGCAGCTGCATTTTTTTCCTTCTAGAAATATGCTCAGTTCCTGTGCTTTAGTTTGCATTGGTTTGTAAATTTCAATTTTTTTTTTACCAAAATAAAATCATTTCCTGTTCTAAGAATAATTCCAATATTATAGTCTTTTTTTTTTTTACATCAGTGGTGACAACTTGATATTTCTTCTGTTTAGAATTGATTTTACTTTTTTTTTCACATATTATATATGTTCTGTTTCACATTCATGAAAAGGTAGTGACAATTCTGTAACATCGTGACTCCCATTCTTTTTGAAGATCCTGGAAGTAGCTGTGCTTTCTTTGTGAATAACAATATGTAACATATTTGAACCTTTGCTAGACCAAGTGTACTTGCATGGACGCTAAGTTAACAAATCTGAAAGATGGCATGAGATGTTGACATCTTTAATAAAATTGCTCAATGACAACATTAAGCCATATTAAGAAAATATTGTCACTTGTATATTTAATACAGTGAAAATAATATGTGATTAGGAAAATAAAATTTGGGATTAACAAAAGACTAAACATTAAAAAATAACTAGTATTAAAAATATGATAACAGGGAGTCAAATTCTTCCATTGTGTAAGTTATTCCCAGTAGAATGGGGTAGAAAAGTACATATAAAAAAACCTCACAAATCAGCCATTCAGCATTTTGAAGTTACAGGTTCAAACTGTATTGCTGTGAAAGGTCAAAACAAACAATGTCCATGTGGTAATTTATCCAGGCTAATCTTTCTACAGGAGGAAATGGAAATTATGAACAATCAATATTCTGAGTGAGTCTAAAAATAATTTCACATACAGAATCTAATTGCAAGATGACTGGGCAAGATGCAGCCTGTCACTGAATATTAAAGGTTAGGAAACTTTTTCTGCAAAGTAAATATTTTTGTCTTTGTCGGCCATACAGTCTCTATTTCAACTCAACTGATAAATTCCATTTATTGTAGCACAAAAGCAGGCATAGACAACACATAAAGAGATGAGCATGGTGTACTTCAATAAAACTTTATTTACAAAAACAAGCAGTAGGCTGGATTTGGCACATGGGTTATGGTTTATTAACCCGTGTTGTATACCATAACAAAACATACAGAAATATTTAGATACTCCATAAGCTATTGTGCCATTTAGCAGATAATATGAATGTCTATTTATCTTTATTTACCTTGTCTTTCTTCCTTCTGGTCTTATGCTTACGAAATCTTCAGAACTACCCCTTGAAGGTTTTACAGTTGACACTGAATTATTTCCATTTAATTTGTAATCACCAATGAATAAACACCTCAAATGTTCTAAACAGAGTAAACATGAGATTGACTGAAAAGACCAAGGCTGACTGCTCCAGGTATATACACTGCCTGAAGCGTGGTAGTCTAGTACTTCAATAACTATTTGATGAATAATTTGATATCATTTTTCTTCCCCTAGGGCATTATACCTCAATAGCTAAACTTCTTTTATTTTTATTATATCTTCATTCTCTCTTTCACTGACTTTTTATTTCCTGGAAGTGTGGCCAGAACTTACTTAGCCTAAAAGTAACTTTTCAATGTCCTTAACTATCAGACATGCCCCTTAACTGCTTTTCATCACATACTTCTTCTTGCTCAGTTACCATTCTATTGTTTTAATCTACAAGCTTCTGTTTCCAGAAGGCCCAGGTGAAGGGCTAACCCTAATTTTCTTGTCTTTCCCTCAGTGCTTCTTTTCCTTGACCTCTCTTTTCCGCTGACTACCACCTTGCATGACAGCTTGCTTTCTGGTTCTCTATCTCTCCCTGGCCCTGTTGTCCCTCATTCACTACCTTTTCTTCTTCCTTTAGGCTTTTTTTTTAATGTTTATTTTTGAGAGAGAGAGAGACAGAGTACAAGCAGGAGGGGGCAGAGAGAGAGGGAGACTACAGAATCTGAAGCAGGCTCCAGGCTCCAAGCCATCTGCACAGAGCCCAATGCGGGGCTCGAAATCATGAGCCGTCAGATTATGACCTGAGCTGAAGTTGGACACTCAACTGACTGAACCACTGGAGGGACCCTCCCCTTACCCCCTTTATGCTTTCAAAGTATATCTTCAGTGTCTGTTCTTGGTCCACATTTATTTCCTCTGTATAATTTCCGGTTCAGTGACTTACCTACTCTAACAGCTCCAACTTTAGCTCTATTCAATTCACTCTGTATCTTCAGCCTTATTTCTCATTGTTGTAGACCAATGTTTTCTATCACTGGATAGATATCCAATAGGCTGCCAAATTAACCCATTGCCTTTTCTCTAAAACCATTCCCATTTTTCTATGCTTGACTTTCTAGTTACTAAGACTTGAAATTGCAGTTGTCTTGGACTTCTTTTTCTTCTCCAATCTGACCTCCAGTTGGTAGCCAGGGTTGATTAAGTATATATATATATATATATATATATATATATATATATACACACACATGTATATATGTGTATATATATATACATGTGTGTATATATATATATAATGTTTCTCTCAAATACCTCCCCTGTTCCCTCTCCATTCTCACTGTTTCTTCCATAATGCAGGATTCTTGTTATCACTATCAGTGTCCTTACTTGTCTCTTCTTTCTCTATTCATGTTTATAACTACTCATGCATCTTTACCTACTATAGCCTAGTTTATGTCAACATCTTTATCAAAATTATCCTGACTCCTGGTTAATAAAAATTAAGTTCAATCTGCTTAGTATGCCATTCAAAACTCTCCACAAATAAGGCTTCAATTTATCATTTTGACTTTCTCTTTTATAATAACCATTTAAAGCAATGAACTCTAGATTATTCACTATTATTCCAGGACATTCTTCAATCGACCACTTCTGTATCTTTCCTATTACTGTTCCCTCTATGTAAGTGATCATTTTCCCACATCTCGCTCTGAAATCATATCCATTCTTCATGGTCCAATGTCTAACATTTTACTCAGAAGTAATCTCTCCCATTATTTTATGTGAACTTATATAGCTCTGTTTTTTTTTTCTTTCTTAATGAAATCATCACATTTTATATGATGTTGCTTATCTGTGCCTTATGGTACTTTTCCTCAGCTAGACTACAATTCTTCTGGCAGTAAATGTGTGTTACTTATTTTTTCCCCACTGATATAAACTATTACATTTGTAATAGTTTGACAAATATTTGTTAAGTTAATTAGGAATTAATGTGTTTTCCAACTGTTAACTATCTATCCCCAGGAGCATGTCCTTAAAAGGCTTACATGAGTACAAAGAGTGTGGATAAACATGACTCAACTGTCAATTGGTTCGATCAGTCCAATTACTAAGACTACTATAGGTCATACTATCAAAAGGAATTAATGAGAGAAAAGTAAAAAAAAATTTTTTTTGACGTTAGAAGCTTATAATGTAAAAGGTAAGACAAGTATCTAAAAGTTTCAGAAATAGCCAATGACAGTGAATACTTTTGAATTTACAAAAAAAATTTAAAAACATGGACTTTATTTTACCTTTATCTGGCCTTTCTCACATGGTTCACTGCAAACGGATCTGATGATGTTGTTTTTCTTGGACCATACTTCATCATCATCCATTTTTAATTCTCCATTATCCCAGCTTCCCACATTGATATAATCAAAATAATCTTTTCCCATTTCCTTGAAATTCATTATTTCATACCTTAGGAACAAGAACATAATGATTATTCAGCTAAGAATATAAGTATTCAGCTATGAAAAAGCAATAGATTTCATTTCCCAAAAATGTATCTACTATCATATTAGTGACACTGGAATTTTCCATGACAGTACACTTAGAATAACAAAAAAGCCTGTCTGCTTCACTTTCCTTTAAGAGACTGTTTTTTTTTTTTTACCATCAAGTTTATACATGAAATAGAAGATAATCCCATGTGAGAAGGTGACTTGACCTCAGCAGGATGAAGAACAGTTTTGAAATAACTTCAAGAAGTTTAAACAAGTACTACTGTTAGACTTCTAAAAAAGATAGAAAGGTTTTTATCTCCATTCAAATAAAATGACAAAATTTTCCTTTACTAGCCAAGTAACAAATTTGGTAAATGTTTAATCTTGTCTTCAGCTGTAGGGAATGTGGGGATAATCTGGATAGGGACTGATTTTACCTTTATTATTTTACACTTTATCAGTGGCTAAGTCGTTGTCTAAAGAGACTATCAGGAGTGGTATTTAAAATAAATCTGAAAAGAATTTATGAGATGGGAAGATGGTGGCAGAGTAGGAGGATCTTAGGCTTGTCTCATCCCACAAATACAACTACATTAACTATCAAATCATCCTAAATACCCCAGGGATTAACCTGAAGACTGGCAGAAAAAAACTCCACAAATAAGAGAGAGAAGATGCCACATTGAAGAAGGTAGGAGGTGTGGAGATGCAGTCTGGGATAGAAATGGATCATAGCTGCTGTGGTGTGGTGGGAAGAGTTGCTGTTGTGGAGATGCGACAGATAGACTAACACATAGGGGAGTGCACAGGGAAAATGAAACCCCATAACAACTGGCTTGGAAAGTGAGAGGGGCTGAATTTCATGAGTTTTTGCAACCAGTGGGGCTTAAAGCCTGGGGTTCTAAAGGTCAGCAGACTTGGCTCCAGAAGGATAGAGGGGGCTACTCTTGGAGAGAAGGCAGGCAAACAACTCATGGACATGTAGCATGGAAACAGTGAGCTGAAGAGCGCCTGGGGCACACAGTGGAGAGGTATCTGCTCACTTTGGAGTGTGTCCCAGAGAGGCAACATTCACAGAGAGGCTCTTCCAGGAACAAAGGAACTGGCAGGCACCCTTCCCCCATACGACCCCTCAGCATAAACACAGAGCCACCTGTGGTAAGCAGCCCAACACTGACACTCACTACCTAACTTGCTTACACCAAGTCATTCCCCTGCTGCAATCCAGTGGAACTGCCCTTCCCAGTCACCCTTGCTTAAATCCCATCTTGGTGGTCCCCCTCCCCAAGAAGACTGGCCCAAACCCCTGCTGACACCCCATCTCCTGACCCAGGAGTTTTGTGGGGCCTTGGTTCTAGAGGTAGTGGCAAAAGGTCTCATTTCACAAGCAGACCAGACCATACTTACTCAAAATGCACCACATTCAGGCTGGAAACCAAACACTGCCCACAACAGACAAAGATAACCTCTATAGATGATTGGCCTAAAGGATAAAGCATCCAGGGCACAATAGCAGAGCACTGGCAGCACACACTGGAGATACTCCCTGAAGTGCCAGTCCCTGAGGAACAGGGGCCACTGTATTGTAGAGCACCACAAGACCTTTTCTTCATAAAGCTATTACCCTCAAGAACAAGAGAAGTAGCTGAATTTCCTAACACAGAGAAGCAGTCACACAGACTTTGACAAAATGAGAAGACAGAGTAGGGGCGCCTGGGTGGCGCAGTGGGTTGAGCGTCCGACTTCAGCCAGGTCATGATCTCGCGGTCCGTGAGTTCGAGCCCCGCGTCAGGCTCTGGGCTGATGGCTCAGAGCCTGGAGCCTGTTTCCGATTCTGTGTCTCCCTTTCTCTCTGCCCCTCCCCCGTTCATGCTGTGTCTCTCTCTGTCCCAAAAATAAATAAACATTGAAAAAAAAATTAAAAAAAAAAATGAGAAGACAGAGGATACAGGACAAGGTCATGGCAATAGATCTGAGTGAAACAGATAAAAGTAACATGCCTGGTACAGAATTTAAAGTAATAAACATAAAGATATTCACTGGACTTCAAAAAAAGAGTGGAAGACATGAATGAGACCCTTAACACAGAGATGAGGAATAGCATAGCAGAGATAAAAGGTTCAATAAACTAAAAGAGAGGCACATTGATAGAGTGAATAGCAGACTGGGAGAAGCAGAGAAATGAATTAATGACCTAGAAGACAGAGTAATGGAAAGTGATCAAGCTGAACAAAAGAGAGAATGAAGATTTATGCAAAATGAGAATATACTTAGGGAAATCAGTGACTCCATCAAATGTAATAACACTCATATTATAGGGATCCCAGAAGAAAAGAGAGAAAAGGGGCCAGAAAATTTATTTGAAGAAATAATAGATGAAAACTTTCTAACCTGGGGAAGGAAACATCCAGATCCAGGAGGCACAGAGATCTCCCAACAAAATCAACAAAAGCAGATACACAACAACCACAAAACAAATAATAAAATGACAATAAATACTTACCTATTAATAATTAAATGTAAATTGATTATGCACTCCAATCGAAAGGCATAGGGTGACAGAATGGATAAAAAAACAAGACCTGTCTGTATGCTGCCTGCAAGAGATTCTTTTTAGACCTACAAACACCAGATTGAAAGTGAAGGGATGAAGAAACATTTATCATGCTAATAGGTGTCAAAAGAAAACCAGGATAGCTAATACTTATATTGGACAAAATAATACTTAAAAAAAAAAAGACTGTAAGAAGAGACAAAGAAGGGGACATATAATAATGAAGGGGAGAATCCAACAAAAAGATATAACAAGTGTAAATATTTATGCACTCAACAAAAAGCACCCAAATACATAAAGCAGTTAATAACAAACATAAGCAACTAATCTATGATAATACAATAATAGTAGGGGACTTTAACACCCCACTTACATCAATAGATCATCTAAACAGAAAACCAACAAGGAAACAATGGCTTTGAATGATACACTGTACTAGATGGATTTACCAGAGATATTCAGAACATTCCATCCTAAAAAAGCAGAACACACATTCTTTTTAAATCCTCTCAGAATATTCTCGAGAATAGACAACATATTAGGCCACAAAACAAGCCTCAACAAATTCAAGAAAATCAAACTCATATCATGCCTAGTTTCTGACCACAACACTATGAAATTAGAAGTCAATCACAGGAACAAGTATGGAAAATTCACAAAAACATGGAGGTTAAATGAGATGCTACTAAACAATGAGTGGGCCAACCAGGAAATTAAAGAAGGAAATAAAAAGGTACATGGAAACAAATGAAAATGAAAATGCAACATTCTAAAACCTTTGGGATATAGCAGAAGCAGTTTTAAGAGGGAAGTTTATAGCAATATAGACCTACCTCAAGAAGGAAAAAGAATCTCAAATAAACATTCTTACACTGAAAGGAGCTAAAAACAGAACAACAAACAAAATCTTAAACCAGCAGAAGGAAGGGAATAATAGAGATTAGAGCAGAATAAATGATGTAGAAACTAAAAATCAAAAGAACACATCAATGAAACCTTGGCCTGGTTCTTTGAAAAAAAAAATCAATGAAATCGATAAAACTCTAACCGAACTTGTCAAGAAAAAAAGGGAAAGGACTCAAACAAATAAAATCACAAGGGAGAGAGGAGGAATAACAACCACTATAGAAATAAAAATAATTATAAGAGAATATTATGAAAACTAAATGCCAAAAAATTGGACAACCTAGAAAATGGATACATTCCTAGAAACATATAAACTATGAAAACTGAAACAGGAAGAAATAGAAAATTTGAACAGATCAATAACCAGCAAGGAAATTGAATCAGAAATCCAAAAATTCCCAACAAAGTCCAGGAAGAGATGGCTTCACAGTGAATTCTACCAAATATTTAAAGAAGATTTAACCTATTCTTCTCAAACTATTCTGAAACATAGAAAAGGAAGGAAAACTTCCAAATTCATTCTATGAGGCCAGCACTACCTTGATACCAAAACCAGATAAAGGCACCACTAAAAAAGAGAACTACAGGCCAATATTTTTGATGATCATAGATGCAAAAATTCTCAACAAAACACTATCAAACCAAATTCAATAATACAGTAAAACAAACAAACAAACAAACAAAACCAAAAAAAAAAAACATTCACCATGATCAAGTGGGATATATTCCAGGATTGCAAGGGTGGTTCAATACTGCGAAATCAATCAATGTGATATATATCACATCAATAAGAAAAAAGATAGGAACCATAAGATCATTTCAATAGATGCAGAAAAAGCATTTGACAAAGTACAACATCCATTCATGATAAAAATCCTCAACA